>NW_026555334.1:4300707-4900707 GCF_029017545.1 Prosopis cineraria | reverse complement strand
AACTTGTGTTGATCCACTTCTTCACTTTAAGTTTTCATTTGAGAACTTCTCTAGTACAGAACTTGTTTTATTAGCTTATACTTGTCAATATGTTAATCGAGTGTCGTCAAATATCATAATAAAATCGTAGACCATTACATAACTTGTAAATTTAATGACTCATGCTTGTTAAAACACTAACATGAATTGTCAGTTTTTTAAAATCTTCTTATTAACAAGGGATACAAAGAGATCAAGTTATTAGATGTATTGAAGTTGTGTTAATTAACAAGTGCTATATTAATAATGACAGTTGGACTTGAATATTAAGCAGTTATTTTTTGAATATTGACAACTAGAATATGGTAAATTAACAATTGGAATGTTAACTGAATTCGCAACTGCTATAAGATTTTTGTTAATATATTCCAATAATTAATATTTAAACAAGTCATTGTCATGATAAGTTAATTTTAAATTTTAACCAAGATCATTCTACTTGTCCATGAATCATTCTACATTTTTATATTAGAACTTGATCTCGGTGGCCTACTTTAAAAAATTGACAAGTGAAAGTAACAATTTGACAAGTAATAAATCATACTTAACAAGTTCAAGTACAAGTGAGAATGGATTTACATCAATAACAAAAATCTATAATATATAGTAAATACTATCAATGGGTACTGTAAATCTACAATATCCATTTGACTTTCTTTTTCAATTTTTATTTGTTAAGCCATTGGATCTAGAGTATCCATCTGACTTTTTCTTTTCTTTTTTAGTTTTCATTTGTTAATTTTTTCAATATAATATAGTAGAAAATGTAAAGAATAATGTGGGTTCTGTAGTAAAAGAGGTATGTGTAGGACCTACAAAAAATAAATTGTTAATATCAAACTAATAATTAAAAATAAGTCAACTATTTTGACCTTCTCTTTATTTTATCTTAATTAATGATACTTCTCTTCTATTTTTTGAAACCTATATGAACATTTTTTTAGTATGAATAGTTATAAAATATAAACCTTCATTCTATTTTTAAGATTTTATTTCTATCTATCTAACTATTAATTAATCGTTAAGTCACATGTTTGGACTAAAATAATTTTTAATAATTTGATATGGTTAAATAAGCCTAAATAAACTTGAACATTAAAGTTGTCAAGAGTCAACCTCGATCATAAATTTTTTATATATTTAGATATTTTAAATTTGGTATGGATTGAAGCTCCAAGGGAAATATAAAGAAAGAGAAATTTTTAATAAACTTATTTTTAACAAAATTGGAGTATTGCGGTTTAAAAAAGTGATATGTAGGACCTACTATTAAAAAATGTGAGTGGGAGTCTACATTTATAAATTATAAAAAATTAAACATGGTGTAAAAAATAATAAAAATTTTGTATTTTGAGAGATCATATAGAATTCATTATAAAAATTGAGAGTGAGTATAAGATTCTTAGTAAAAATAATAGGTGTTAGATATGTAAAGAAATTACTAATGGTAAAAAAGTTGGTGTAAGACATATAATTTAATTAATAAATTAAAATTAGTAATTATTTTAAAAAATTAATCTTTTTAAAATTTGTTAATGGTGTTAAAAGTGAATGTGGGACTCAATAAACATAGCTGTGGGACTCAATAGAAAAGTGAATGTATGATCTACCATATATAGAACAAGTTTTTCTTTATATTCTTCAAATGTATAAGGTATAAAAATCTATCATTCTATTATTTATATATAAAAGTTGATTATGGTTTAAAAACATATGAAAAACATTGATGTAGTAATGTACTTCAAGTCAGCAAAAAAAATTATGGGCTTCAACTCAATTATATAATGTTAATGAATTTATTTTTTACTGTATACTTAGTTTTAAAAAAAAAAAATCATTGTGTTTCTTGTAATGCTTGTCACTAAGGAAAAAAGAAACTTCACCACATTGTTGGATTTACATCATTGAAAACTAATATTTCACATTGTTCACAAAATGACAAGCACCAATATAATACAAATCTCATGGATCGACAAATCTGAACACGAAGTCAAGTCGTTCCTCATCCGATAGCATCATGATGCTTGATTTCGATTCATTATCAAATGAGAACTTTGAGACTTGAAGAAGTAGATCGACTCGAAACCCCTAGGACTTGCAGGATAAGCATGTGGTGGATCTGGAGATGAAATCTTCTTCTTCGACGACAGTTTCTTCTACTTTTATGCTCGGCTGGTGCTGCTCCATTTTTGGAGCAACGGAGCTCTAATTTCCTTGCTTATTAGCTACAAGTTTCAACCCTAAGCATGTGATTAGAGTCTAAGAACTAAAATGGATACTTTGGTTTGATATTTCTATATAGTTTTCCTCCCATTTTGCTCTTTTTCGCTATAACTTTTATATGCTTCATGTGTGTTTATATTTGAACGTAAATTGCAATGTTATTATTGAGGAATTGTGCTGACAAATCATGGTGCAGATCTATGACATGGATTAGTATGCTTTCATGGAATTTTAGATGTAAAAAGTTCTATCAATTCCTCTCTTTATTGCTGTGCTTTGTGCAAAGTTTATGGTTTCCACATTTGTGATATAGATTTTATTGTTTTTCTTGAACTATAGAGCTGTGATAAACTTCTAGTTAATCAATTAGAAATTTGGAGGAAAATTAGTGGAGAAAATTGATGAATTTTCTCTGTTTGTGAAGAATTCTAGGATTGATTGTTACATGAGTTTAGCATAAAGTTCGAGTGAGATATCATTGAACTTAAAACTAAATAAAGGCATAAAACTTTAATGATAAGTTGAAAACTTAAATTTGGTATTTTCTTAAGGAATCTCAACCAAAAGAATCAAATTTTAAATTTAGACAAGGAAAATTGCAACTTGATAACTTTAATGATAAGTTAATTGCATTTCTTGTTATAAGTTCTAGTTAATTATTAACTTGTCCTTTTGTATTTATCCTATTTTTGTTGATTAGATATTTCAAATACTAGTTTCAAAATCCCCCTATTTAGTGTTTTAAATATTTTTTGTTTTATTTGTCAAAGATCTTTATTTGATTGGATAAATCTTTGGTTCCTTAGAAAAGAACTCAAATTGTTCTATATTGCAAATTTTGAAATTTATTTTTCTTTTGGTGCTATTTGGCATTCGTATCAAAATTAAATTAGAGCAAAATGAGATTTGTAGTATAGAGTAATCCAAGTCATTTCCCAATGAACCAAAAATTTATCCAATTAAATTAGGATTTTGACAAATGAAACAAAAATTAATTTGAAACACTAAAAAAAATTTTAAAACTGGAAGATGAAATATCTCATCAACAAAATAGAACAAAGAAAAAAGTTGTTTAACAATTAACTAGAATTTATAATAAGAAATGCAATTAACTATAAGTTCTTCTTCTAAATTTTCCTTATCCTAATTAAAATTTGATTCTTTGATTGAGATTTTGTAAGCAAATTTCGAATTTAAATTCTTGACTTATTATTTAAGTTTTATGTCTTTATCTAGTTTCAAGTTCATGACATCTTACTCGAATTGTAAACTAAACTCAAGCAACATCAATCCTCTTCACAAATAGGAAAAAAAACCATTAATTTTCTCTACTGATTTTCCGTCCAAACATTCTAGTTGATCAATTAGAATGAGAAGTTATCACATCCCTATAGTTATAGCAAAATTTATATCCCAAATCTGGAACATATAAACTTTGCACAAAACATTGCAATAAAGAGAGGAATTGATGGAACTTTCATATTTAAAATTCCATTAAAGCTTACTAATCCAAATCATATAATCTGCACCATGATATTTCAGCACAATTCTTCAACAACAACAGTAAATATTATGTTCAAATCTAAACACACGGAATAAAAAAAAAATTAAAAATGAAGAAAAGAAGAAGATGCGAGTGGCTTCTATCTCAGTTCCTCAATTGATCTTCCGCCGCTCCTCTGTTTTCTATTCCTTCACTATCCACTAAAACCTAATAATTTAATATAAAAGACAAAATTATCCTTAATGACCTTAATTGCAATTTCCACAAATTTACCCAGAGAAAATACACTTTGAGGTAATAAAATTGAGAATACACTTCAAGCCCAACAAATCTCCATTAGTAATCTTCAATTTAGTTTTGTCCAAAAAAACAAATCTTCAATTTAGCTCTAATAATCTTACACAAAATAAAATAATATTGCCACATGTTCAAAAATATTAAATAGAGAATTTATCATAACTAGGCCAACAGGTTTTATGCTAAACCAGCTAAGTGACTAATATACAATGCTTTTAAGTTTATGTATTAAAAAAGAAAAAGTTATGTCTATAAACCCTTGTTGAGATGGTTTTTTTTTTTTTTTTTTTTTGCTCAAGTACAAACCTGCCTCAGACTTTTTTAAAAAAGCATACTTGATATTCTAAAATATGTAAGACACAGAGTTGTTTTAACATTTTTAAAATTAGGATAATTTTGGCTGATTAAGAGATTCAGATTTTGACCGTTAGTTTAAATAGTCCAAATCTGTTATCATTCTATTTTAAAAAACTATTAATATCAATTGCTTTTTTTTTTAAATATTCAAGATAGATTTGTATTTTAGCCTCTCCTTTTTTAAATTGTCGTTGAAATGTGGGTCGAATACAGCATGACATCAAAAGTTTGATACTTTCATGTTTCAGGTATTTCCAAGAACCATCTTGTGAGTTAGTAACAAGTAATAGTTTTACCAACGTAACATGTGAACTCTAAACTTTTTAAATTTATTCTTATAAATCCATTTATATTCTTATTAAGGAAAATTGTTAATAAATCCTTTTTGAGTCTAAAATTGTGCTGGAGGACCAAAAGATTAAGGTGCAAGCAAATAACCATGAAATCCCAAACAGATTTGCCTACACCTCGGTCTTTTGGTCCTCTAGCATAATTTTAACCTCAAAAAGGAACTCACATGCAATTTTCCCTTCTCATTATTTACTTCCAGAATACTCAAAATTCAAATTGAAAATTGCATCTAATTTCAAACAATTATAACAGATCATGAAAACTAAAAATATTCTCCCAAACCAAATACACCCATTTATTTCATTTGGTTAATGGCTCAAGCACCTACACTAACTCACATTTTGGATCATGGAACTCAAGTTTGAGCAATGCAGACCGGAAAAAATAGTCAAGACTCATCTCTACTTGAAAAGGAAAAAAAAAAATGCAATACTTGAATCTTAATCAATAGGCAACACCAAATACCACATGGTTGTCAAAAGAAAAGGAAGGAATGCCAAAAAAAACGCAAGGCAAAAAAAAAAAAACCATAAGCAAAATAACTATGGCTAGAGTCCAATTCCAGCCGACATTTTCATAGATTTCATTACCAGTCATTTCAAATCCGATTACAAAATCCAAAAATGATGACCAGTTATGAAATTCCAAGTATCAAAGATACAAGAGCCATAGAAATATCATCAGGTAAAAATGGAACAATCCGTTCCACAAAAAGAGGGGGGGTCACTACTCTCCAGTTTCACTATAGCTGAATATAAATTAACAGGCAGGAGCTAGAAAAAGAAATTGATGATAATATTTGAGGTAACATCTCATCTTGAAACCTGCTTGGCTTCTATGTCCTGAAGCCTTAGAGTAACTGCTCTCCTGTGGGCCTCAAGACCTTCAACTTCAGCCATGGTTTCTACATACGGTCCAAGGTTTCTCAAACCTTCTTCTGTGAGAGACTGAACAGTAATGTACTTGACGAAAGAATCCAATGACACACCGCCATACATCCTCGCGTATCCATAGGTGGGAAGCACATGGTTTGTTCCACTTGCATAATCACCAACACTCTCTGGTGTCCAAGGCCCTAAGAACACAGAACCTGCAACAGAGGTAATCAATTCTATGTTCTTGCAAAACTGAATCATTTATACAGTTTTGAAGGTGACATTTTACTTTTCCTTTTTGATGCATCTAAATAGAAGGAGATAATCACTACCACTGTTGAATCAGGATCCCGTTCATCTCAGAAAAGTATATAGAGACAGGACGAGAATGGTGAATCCCACCTAATGCACATATGAGCCTACATTTTTCTTGTCTCTCTCTATACCATTAAGTACTTTAGGGGATCTAAGTTCCTTTCAAACATCTCCCACAAACTCGGGAAAAAACAATAAAATAAATGCATCAAAATCTTGACCCCCCCTATTTGGACGACCAAGATTGCAAGCAGAACTGAATCGTTTTACTGCAAGGGACAGAGAAATAGGACTGCTTGAGAGTGACAAGGACTTCCAATTCGGTCATTCAAAGCTTAACCGCCCAATAGCATCAAAGTCAACACACATTAGTTTAGTGTTCCATTTTGGATGGAAATGGGATGTTCAAGTAACAATGTAAGTGTTTTAATAATCAAGGAACTAAATCAAAAACAACAATCTCCCAAGAATTGAATTGAAGTGCCAAGTGTAAGGTTTTCCTTGATTCAATTGGACTGAATCATAGTCTTTATCATATTCTTGCAATGGTAGTTCAGGATCTTCCCTTACTTTCTGCAAGAAATGCAACCCTTTGGAAAGATCAATACCGTTTTGATGCAAATTATCCATTACAACAGACAAAATTTTGTTCTCACTTCTTCACTTTCTACATCAGAAAATAGAAAAGCAGCATCAAGGAAAATGTTATACCTGCATTCTCAATAAAATTTTCCCACTTCTCTGCTTCCTTTACATTGATAATAAGGTGTTCGGGTGCATATAAGTTTGAGAAAGT
The DNA here is from genome assembly GCF_029017545.1 of Prosopis cineraria. Classification (NCBI taxonomy): domain Eukaryota; kingdom Viridiplantae; phylum Streptophyta; class Magnoliopsida; order Fabales; family Fabaceae; genus Prosopis; species Prosopis cineraria. The sequence goes on along the minus strand of NW_026555334.1, from coordinate 4,893,950 downwards.
AATTGCCTGGAAAATCCAAAAGCAAATATCATTTCTGTTGAAGAGCTGAACTTTAACAAGCCAGAGTATTTACAATCACAGAAGTTATGGGACCTCAGTGGCCTGAGAACGCAAAAGGAGAGCTGAACAACAGACAAACCTCAAGCATATCACGTGCATACACAATAAAACTGTGGCTCAGGGCTTTAGAGGCAAAATCTCCTCTCGGTAGACTGTAGCACTGCTTGCTGAGTTCCTCCAGTATTGCTTTCAAATCAACACCGTCTCCAACAATTACAAGAACAACTTGACTGTCAGGACCATGCTCAGCCTGAAAATTCATAAGTTTGTTGAGGAGATGTCAGCATGGCACAAGAATGATTAAAGTTCTCTCCTGTTATGCAGGAATAATCTAGAACTTTAAGTAGCAGAGTCAAGTTTTAAGCAGTATGCAACACATTTGTCTGAAAGTAAATGGTTCTCTTTAATAATAGTAGGATTAAGATTTGAGAAAGGTATTATATACCATATCAATTGTCAAATCCTTTTGGTACAATACTCCGTTCACTATTACATTAGAAGTGTAATATATTGACAGAATTGATGGACTGATCAGAATTAGCGGTTTTCTTGAGAAATCTATTTCTGTTCAATTATTGTTGCCAATAATTTCTATCATAAGAGTCACTCCCAGAAAAAGAGCAGCTGGTCTTCATCCTAGTTTCATTGAACCTTGGGATTGTATCATTGATTTTGTTGTCCATGAAGAGTCTCATGCCCATGTTAATATAATTTTTAGAGAATCCATTTAAGAGATTGCGTCATCAATATCAAAGGTTCGATATGAAATTCATTCATTCCTTTTGGTGTACACAAGCAAACAAGAGAAGCTGAGCTGTAAAGGGAGGAAGCCACCAATGCTTACATCTAATTTTCACCTCGAGGACAAAGTGAAGCTTGGAGGGCCTGTTAATGATGGATCCATAGCTAATGGGATCTCATCTATTGGGCGAAGGCTAGGTCATGTGGAGTGTGTGGTCAGAGAGAGGTAGGGAGGGCTATGTGCTCTGTATATTTGGGCAGAAGGGTTTAGCAGGGAGTTAAGCAGACAGTGAGCATTCGTAAGGAAGAGGCTCTAGCATCTTGAAAGCTAGGGAACCAGTGGGTGTGAGTGAGTTTTCTATCACTTTCTCCTATTTTCTTTGTAGTTTTTTGTGGTTAGAAATGGTAATTATTTAATGTAAATATATGTTATTATTAGGAGAGATATTGGATAGTTATAATAGAGAGATTTACGCGATTCACTTCCCGATATTCTCCTCTGATTCTGTCTCCTTTATTCTCAGAGATATGATCAGTCTTGCTTATGTATATATTGCTGTACATACCTTCTGATCAATACACAAGTGTTATTCGGCTCAATAACTTCATGGTATCAGAGCCGCAACACTTTCCAGTGGAATCCGACGCCGAGAGCTTCAAAGCAGATAGTACCGAGAGCGAGGCGAACCCAACTGACACTATTTTGATGTCAACTAATGATGGGTCCTCTAAGATCGATCCGAGCAAGGTGGGTGGTCTCATAGGATCAACTACCAACCACGAAGGGTCCTCAGTGCATCTCGTCTCTGTGAAGCTTAATGGTGCGAACTACCGTATGTGGGCGCAGGCCATGAAGCTCGCGATTAGAGGTCGGGGGAAGATGGGCTATCTTGACAGCTCATCGAAAACTCCAATAGAATCCAAGACGCAAGAGTTTCAGCAGTGGCACACTAAAAACACGCTGGTATCATCGTGGCTGATAAATGCCATGGCTTCAGAAATCCGGCAAAGCTTTATGTTTCTTCCCTCAGCCCAAGAAATTTGGAAGGCTGTGCGAGACTCATACTCTGATGGGAAGGATTTGGCTCACATATATGAGCTTAAAACGAAGGCATGGACGCTGCAACAGGGGGAGCGTGATGTCACGACCTTCTGGTTGGAACTTAATGCTATTTGGCAGGAACTGGACCTGATGACAGACTTAGAGTGGTCAAGTAGCCAAGATGCAACACGGTATAAGGAACAGATGGAAAATGAACGAGTATTTCAATTTCTTACTGGTCTAAACCAATCTTTAGATGATGTACGGGGACGAGTTTTGAGTCGTACACCGCTTCCATCAACCAGAGAAGTATTCTCTAAGGTGCGTCGTGAAGCTTCAAGACGCAAAGTTATGCTTCCGGGGCCTACTTCCGCTCAACCAGCATTGGACTCGGCTGCACTTGTGAGCAAGAGCAATGACACGAGTCAGAAGACCCAAAAAGGGAAGGTGACTTGTGACCATTGTAAGAAGACTGGACATACTCGTGAGACATGTTGGGATATACATGGCAAACCAGTCGATTGGAAGCCAAGGAAAGGAAAGACACGAGGATATCAGACTTCTCATGATGTACCACCAGATAAATCAGAATCAACCCCACCGGTGCCTGAGATTGACAAGGAACAACTCGGTAAGTTGCTCGAGATGCTCAGTATGCTCCAGCAGAATGAAAAAAGGCAGAAACAAAATCATACTGCATCTGTGGCCCATAAAGGTAATCATGCCTTACTTACTTCTACTAATAACTTCAAATGGATTGTTGATACTGGGGCAATGGACCATATGACATCAGATTCTACACTATTCAGCACCTATGCTCCTAATGCTGGAAATGAAACAATAAGCACAGCAAATGGGTCTTCCTCATCAATAGCAGGGACAGGAAGTGTCGCTATTTCTGAAATTTTGAAATTAAAACATGTCTTACATGTACCGAACTTGGCTTGTAGTTTACTGTCCATTAGTAAGTTGACTAAACAAGCTAATTGTTGGGCTCATTTCTGTTCTACTCATTGTATATTTCAAGACCTCTCATCGGGGAAGATGATTGGCAGTGCTAAGGAGCATAATGGTCTCTACTATCTTGATGAATCTACCGTGAGTAGTCTTTAGTCTCAAATCCAGTGCAATATTGCATCTACCTCAAAAATAAAGACTTTAAGAATCTTATGTTATGGCATAGGAGAATGGGTCATCCAAATTTCCAGTATTTATGTCGTTTGTTTCCAGAATTTCTAGCCAATAAATATTCTTCATTTCATTGTACTGACTATGAACTTGCTAAACATCACAGATCTGTTTTCAAACCTGTGGAATATAAGTCTACCCGTCCTTTTTCCATAATCCATAGTGATCTGTGGGGTTCTACTCGTGTTACTAATCATACTAATACAAAATGATTCATTACATTTATTGATGACCACACCAGAATGTGTTGGGTTTACTTATTACAAGATAAGTCTTCTGTACCCTTTGTTTTCTCCAAATTCTATACTATGATAAAAAACCAATTTGATACCACAATCCAAGTGCTTCATACTGATAATGGGACTAAGTACTTCAATAAAACCATGGATCTATTTCTAGCAAACCACGGAATTGTTCATAAAAGCACCTGTCCTAACACCCCTCAACAAAATGGCATTGCGGAAAGGAAAAATAAACATCTTTTAGAAGTTGCTCGTGCTTTATTATTCACATATAACGTTCCCAAATATTTCTGGGGTGATGCCATCCTTACAGAAACATACTTAATCAACCGCATGCCTAGTCGCGTTCTTTCTTATATTTCACCAATTGAGAAACTCAAAGAATCTCACTCCATCACTCATCTTGCCACTGACCTACCTCTTAAAATATTTGATTGCACCACCTATATTCACTCTTACCATTCTCAAAAATTAGATCCTAAAGCTGTCAAGTGTCTCTTCCTTGGTTATTCCTCAAACATAAAAGGGGTATAAGCTAAGAAGCACCGATACGGGTACGAGTGTCGGTACGATACGATACGATACGCGGACACGGCTATTTTTCAAAATTTTAGGATACGGGTACGGCTATATAAATAATTAAATATTAAATATTTGAATGTTTAAAAATATAATTTCAAGATGTTTAATGCCATCATAAAATATAATACAACAAATAATTAAGTACTTAAATACTATCAAGTGGCAAAAAATAATTATCAACTTAAAATAATTCTAATAAAAATTTTAACATGAAGAGAGCCAATAAAAATTAAAAATAAATCAATATTTAACTTAATAAAATAATCCATCTAAATAAAAAAAATTTAGTAATTCAGTATTAAATTTAAAAAACTGATCAGTTGCTCTGCCTCTCTCGGCTCAGCAGTGAAGAATTGAGCAATAAATATTCATTATCCAGCAATGCAATAATCCCAATAAATATCCATCAGGCAGCAGCACAACATTGAACAATAAAAAAGTGAAAAGCAGAAGAGATAGAGATGAGGTCAAAGACGCTGAGGCAGAGCTCAGATTGAAGCTGAATAAATTATCAAGATTGAAGCTGAAGACTGAAGACTGAAGAATGATGAGGTCGAAGACGTGAGAGTGAGGCAGCGTGCGAAGTGAGAAGTGAAAACGCGTCTGACTCAGAGCGATACAGCGGTCGACACAGGCAATGAGCGACAGAGCGGAAAACACGAGAAGGGGGTCGATTGGAGCTGAAAATCTTAGGGCATCGGGTTTCTGGAGTTGGGACTGAGTAAAAAGAGGTGAAAAATGCAGAGTTTTGCGTCAGCCCGCGTCCGACCCGCGTCAACCCGCATCTGCCCGCGTCCGCCGGAAACTGGGAAAAGGGACGCGCCGTTCCCCCGTCCTGAACGCGTGTCCGTGTCGGATACGTATCCGATACGGACACGCCGGCCATTTTCGCGTATCGGTGCTTCTGAGGGTATAAGTGTTTTGACCCTTATACTAAAAAACTCTACGTAAGTCAAGATGTTACCTTTGTTGAGCATGAACCCTTTTACCCAAATGCTTCAATTCAGGGGGAGAGAGGGAGTGACTTTCAGCATTTGGAAGATGTTATTCCAAAAAAACCAAAAACTCTTTATGTTCCAGAACCAAACCCAGAAAATCCTCAATCTCAATACCATACTGATTCTGAATCTCTTGTCCCTCATACCACCGAACTAAGAATCCAGTCTCCTAGGCCAGAAACTAAGGTGAAAAGTCCTTCAAAGCATCATAAAAATGCAGAAAATGCACTGGAAAAGACACCAATCACTTACTCAAGGAAGAAGTGGCGAGAAAGGGAGACTGTTGTGCCTAAAGTACAGCCAAAATCTCAACTAAGAGGGGCTCCTGAGACTGAGAACATAGAGAGTAAAAATCTCTTTCAAGAATCTGAGGCAGAAGAGGTAGTTGAGATGGAGGAACTGGAAGAGTTAGATCTACCTATAGCTCTCAGAAAGCAACCTAGAATGTGTACACAGCATCCTATTCAAGGGTTTGTAAGTTACCGTACCTTGTCTTCACAATTTCATGCATTTGTGACTAATCTTGACAAAGTGAAGATTCCTAATAATGTGTATGAAGCATTGAGCATTCCAGAATGGAAAAATGCTGTACTTGAGGAAATGAATGCATTGGAAAAGAATGGCACGTGGGAGAGAGTAGAACTTCCGAAAGGAAAGAGAGTTGTGGGATGTAAATGGGTATTTAACCCTAAATATGATGCTGCTGGTAATTTAGACAGGCTAAAGGCACGATTGGTGGCAAGGGGGTTTACTCAAACGTATGGTTTGGACTACAAGGAGACATTTGCTCCCGTGGCCAAACTAAATACAATTAGAATTTTGATTTCTGTAGCTGTAAATCTAGACTGGCCCTTGCATCAACTAGATATTAAAAATGCTTTCTTGAATAGGGATCTTAAGGAAGAAGTCTTTATGACGTTACCCCCAGGCTTTGAGGCAGGGAGAACAAATCAGGTGTGTAAGCTGAAAAAATCATTGTATGGTTTAAAGCAATCACCTCGGGCTTGGTTTGACAGATTTTCCAAAGTTTTGAGGGCAGAAAGGTACACACAGGGTTTGTCTGACCATACTATGTTTGTAAAAATGAAAAGAGGAAAAAGGTGTATTCTCATAGTATACATTGATGACATAATTGTCACCGGCAATCACGAGGAGGAAGTAAAAAGAATAAAGATGGCTCTTAGAAAAGAATTTGAAGTGAAGGACCTTGGGAATTTGGAGTACTTTCTGGGTATAGAGGTTGCAAGGTCAAAGAAAGGGATCCATGTGTCCCAAAGGAAATACATCATTGATTTGCTTACTGAGACAGGTATGTTAGGATGCAGACCTACAGACACACCTGTCATGGTCAAGAAAAAGGGGGCAAAACCAAGAAAAGAGAAGGAAGATGAGATTGAATCTGAAAAAGATGACTGTGAAGAGGAAGAAGAGAAGAATGAGTCAGTGGACAAAGAGAGATACCAAAGGTTAGTTGGGAAACTAATCTATCTCTCTCACACTCGGCCAGATATAGCGTTTGTGGTAAGTGTTGCCAGCCAATATATGTGCGACCCTAGGGAGAGGCACATGGATGCAGTGTATAGAATCTTGAGATACTTGAAAGGAACACCTGGAAAAGGGTTGTTATTCAAAAAACAAAACCTACAATCCATAGAAATTTACACAGATGCAGACTGGGGAGGAACATACAAGGATAAGAGGTCAACATCAGGATATTGTTCTTTGTATGGGAAAATCTAGTCTCATGGAAAAGCCAAAAATAGAGAGTAATCTCTAGGAGCAGCGCTGAATCATAATTGAGGGCGTTGGCTCAAGGCATTTCAGAGGTATTATGGGTAAAACGAGTCATGGATGAGATACATGTCAGAGTTGCACCTCCATTAAAGCTCTACTGTGACAACAAAGCTGCAATAAGTATGGCGCTAAATCCTGTCCAACATGAAAGGTCCAAGCATGTGGAAATTGACAGACACTTCATTAGGGAAAAAGTTGAGGAAGGAGTCGTGTGCCTCATCTACCTACCAACTAGACTCCAAGCTGCAGATGTGCTCACCAAGGGATTACACAAACCAGCGTTTGATAATTGTATTAGCAAGTTGGACATGATTAGCATCTATGATCCAACTTAAGGGGGAGTGTGGTTAGAAATAGTAATTATTTAATGTAAATATATGTTATTATTAGGAGAGATATTGGGTAGTTATAATAGAGAGATTTACGCGATTCACTTCCCGATATTCTCCTCTGATTCTGTCTCCTTTATTCTCGGAGATATGATCAGTCTTGCTTATGTATATATTGCTGTACATACCTTCTGATCAATACACAAGTGTTATTCGGCTCAATAACTTCATTTTTGCTGGTTAGACCTACACTTTGCCAGATTTCTATCATTTTAACAGCATTTTCAGTGTGGGTTCCATCAAGACTCAAATTTGATGTGAATAACACCGACCTTCAACCTTTGCTTGTACTAAAACTAACACCACAGGAAAGGCATTTATCTAGTTTACTTTGGCTGCACTAAAATTAATTCATTTTTTAGCCTCTAAGATTGTCCAAAATTATTAACATAAATGGATAATGTTTTGTACAGTGAAAAGAAGCATTTTTTAAATCCATCAACCTGGACTTAGTGCATTGCCCTAGTTGCATAGTAATCCCCTTGTATGGGGGAGAGGTTGTGGGTTCAATCAATCCCATGGGGCTTGTTTAGCCCCTTGTCAATTATAAAACAACAACAAGCCTTTATCCCACTAGGTCGGCTAATCCCCTTGTCAATTATAAAATAAAAAAAAAATCCATCAAACCTGTGAGAGTAAATCAGCAGCTACATGATGAGGAATTGCATGCTTATCTGCAATGACCAAAACTTCAGATGGACCGGCTGGCATGTCAATTGAAATCATGGCTTCACTGTTCTGCGGGAAATTTTGATGAGCCAAAAAGTAAAGCTAAAGCACTAACAACACTTGAAAAAAAAAATTGGAAACAGATTCAAATGTTAAATGAAAACTTCTTTACTTGCAGTATCATTTTTGCAGCTGTGACATATTGATTTCCAGGGCCAAAAATCTTTTCAACCTACAAAAAATTCAAAATAAATTAACAAACTTAAAAATTGGCATGAAAATGTTGAGGTAGAGTTTTTTTGTTGGAAAACAAGAAGAATTAAATTTTAGTTGCTTTTCTATCACTATATTGGTTAACTAATTATATATATATATAAGCAATAGGAAGTCAATCTTCAACTCTTGGCTTAAGCAGCATGTGAACAGTAACATTTCACACTATTTAGTTCTCTGTGTGACTCCATGCCCATTGGTTCCTGTATCAACTCTCTCATCTCCATCCCATTTCAAAATTTGAATTTTGCATCCATTCAAATCAACATAACAAGACACAATATTTATGAGTCATAAACAGCAATTCATTTCTCAAATTCCTTGCAACTCACAAAGAAATGCGTCTAATTTAATTAACAACTTTGATGAACAAATTCTCATTAAAATCCCCCTCGGTCATCATATATTCATCAGGCTAAGTGTTGCTGAGGTATGAACATATTTTAAATTTCCAAAGAGGAAATTCAATAGCAATGTAAGCCTATGACTAGATGAGGTCCTGTGAGAATGCATATACAAGAAGAGAGATGAGTTCGTCAGTTTCCACAAAAATTTATCCCATTTATTACATTTTTATTGTCTTTATTAGCCTTATTTCTATTTATTTTCTTCCTTCCATATTATTGACCGTTGCTGGTCATTAGGTTACAAATATTTGTCTTTCATTTTTTGCTGATTGGATGGGACATTTGTCCCCTCCTCCTTCCCATTTATATTCAGCTTTTCCAATGAATAAAAGCAATTCAGCTTATTTTTCTTGTCCCTTTCTCTACTTTTTCTCAAGTTTCAACGCAGCAAATCATCAAGGTTCAATGATCCCAAAATGATATATAGAAAACACATAAAATTAATACCAAAATATATATATCTATAGATATATCAAGTGACATAATAAAACTCTATTTTAAGTTTTATGAAAGCCCAAAAGAGAGATGAGTGAAGTGAAATTAGCTACCTTGGGACAAGACTCTGTTCCCCAAGCCATAGCAGATATAGCCTGATATGGAGAAAGAAGTCATCTTAAATTGTTGAATTTAGATTGAACAAATTAATTAGAAAAACATACAAATATGGCATATTAGCCTTGAATAACACAACCAACCATGGGTTATGTTATGTTTCTTCAAACCTGAGCTCCTCCAGCTTTAAGGATGTGAGTTACTCCAGCCTTCTTTGCACAATACAATACCTCCTACAGGAAAACTTTGATCAGAACAAAAACAACCTCATAGTTATGTGTTCCCTCCAACATAGACGACTACCTTGCATATGTTGCCATCCTGGGTTGGCGGAGTTGCAAGAACAACAGTTTTACATCCAGCAATCTGTGCAGGCTGGTACAATAGTAATGTCAGCTAAATCTGGAATGATGCATATCAGTATTATATATGATGAGATACGTATTAAACTTACAACTGAAAGCATCAAGGCAGTTGAAGGTAATACTGCAGTTCCTCCAGGAACATAAAGACCCACAGAATTGATGCTTCTAGCAACTCGCTTGCATTTGACTCCCTAACATTATTAGAAACCTCAAAAGGTTGAATTAATAGACTGAATAACACAGAACCCAGAAAGAACTTACATGGAAGCATATTAATGAAATAACTAGACGTACACAAGCAAAGAGATGGAAATGGAGAAGATTATGAAGGTGATACAGAATATAATTATTGCAAAGGATCTTCCATTATTTTCATCTTTCTACAACTATCTAGCTTTCCCAATATAGAGCTGCATGCACCTACTTAAACCTCCCGAAAAAAATATCACCAACATATATGAACTGCATTTGTTATACTAATACTATCCAGCCATTAAAACTAGTAATTCTCTATAATAATATGCATATCAGTAAGTCCAACATAAGTCACTTGAATCTCATCTAGTCCAAGGTTGACGCATCTTCCCTCAGGTTTGTACACCAACCAAACCCACAAACAAAATTCATCTTGACATACTTTCATGTTCTCAACAGTTTTCTCAGTGGACTTCTGAGCAGCATGAAATGCATATATATTGCTGTAGGCAACATCAAAAGCTTCCTGAATATCTGAATTGAGCTGCAGAAAAGGGAAAATATAAATTTGAATCCTGTTCCAACCAATAACCATGCTCTCTAATGAGAATGGAAATCAATACAAAGGCATGATTTCAACAAAATACCAATAAAAAAACTCTAATAGGGATGTATGTTCTAATAAACATACCACTGGATCAGAAAGTTCTGATACATCTTCAACTATTTTATCAAGTTCTACCTTGTCAAATCTTGAAGTATATCTACAAAAACAGAAGTATCAAAAAAATTGAAGTTTTGGTGCATAACGAAAGAGAATCCAAAGATGCAAAGGGTAATTCAATAGTTAAAAAAAAAAAAACACTAACGTATTTTTTTCAAAAAAAAAAAAGGGAAAGATTGACACCAAATATAACAAAATTCAAAGGAATAAGAAGCAAGAAGCCCCAACTCTTTAACTGCAGCATCACCTCTTTTGTGGACATCATCAACAATGGGGTTTACCTGCACAGCATGGATTTTTACATTCAACAAAGTAACACTCTTGTGATATTGATCTATGACAAGATTTCTTTTTTAAAAAGTAGATAAGAACCTTCTAGAGGATGAAAAGAATAACTTGTGCTTACCACACTGAAAATGGAAGAGAAATCTATGCGAGGGCGAGTCTTAAGGCTCTCAACCTCTGCCTGAGTAAGCTCTGATAATCTATATGACTTCATCGAACACTTTATCCGGTTATTTGTAAACACTATCAATAAGTGCAACAGAATTCCATGAATGAAAGTTTGAGGAAAAAGGGAATGGTGGAAAACTTCATCTATCTTAAACTTACAATGGGCAGTTTATGCACTTATATTTCTACTTGCTACATAGAAAACTATACCGATAGTGCAAGGAATATAAATGAATTTTGTCAAATTTTTTGCAGCCTATATCCAACAGTTTGGAAGGAGTATAAGATAAATACCTAAAATTATTAAAGACTTAAATTGAATGACTACTCAAATTTTATTCTGGTAATAATTGGAAGGCTCCAACATCCAGAAACTACTCACATACAGACCCACAATCTAAAACTGTAAACCGATTTACCAGCTGGGCCACGACGACAATGCAGAAATGTGGTTCTGGAAATGCCCGTAACTTTAAAATGGCCCGCACAGGAGGGCCTGATAAAACAATTGCTCCGGTTAAGTAGCACAAATTGAGCTTCCATCGTTACCTTCAAAAACCAGGCAACAACTTTCACTACAGAATAAAATGATCATACAAAGTAATTAAAATTTACCTCTCTTGAATTGAAGGTACTTACTTAAGGGGCTCAATGGCCTATATAAAAGCAAACACAAAAAAAGTGGGGGGAGCAGATTATAAGTTTCCTGCTTAAATAGGAGGAACAAGAGGGCGTTTTAAGCTAGGGGGAACCCGCGTTAAATCTTCCTTAGGACATCCAGACTCAAAACAGATTGCATATCAGATTAATTTTATAGCTCTCAAACCAATAAAAGTTGAGTCATAAATGGAGAAATCGTAAACCTCGGTGTTTGAAGCAAGAGAGAACTCACCTCAAATTTTGAATCGGAACTTTGGAGCTCGCAGTTTCAATTAAGCGAAGCCGTACTTGAGCCTACCGGAAATGCTGTACTCCCTTGTTTTCACTACTCACTCACCAAGTCCTAACGAAGCAAAAACCATAAAGGGACGGAGAAGCTTCAATCTAGCGAAAAGAGGATTTTCTTGAGACCCCGTTTGGTTGGCATGATTTTTTTTTTTTTATTGGATTACAAAGCCACGGTAAAGCCAGACTAGAATATAATTATATTTAAAATTATAAAGTTTCTACATTCATGCAATGGGACATCAAAAATTATAATATTAAAAGTATCATGTACAAGCTAGTGGGCTAAGAAATTAACACATTTATTTGCTCCTCTAAAAACATGATCAATAATGACCATTCAATCTCTCATAATAAAATCTCTAATCTTCCTAATAATGTCAAATAAAGGGTGATTCTCAAAGCAAGTGTGTTTAATAAGTGACAAAGCCTCTATCAAATCAGAGTAGATATTGACTCTTGGTAATTTTGCATTTCGGCAAAACTTTAGCCCCTCGAAGATCCCTGTAAGTTCTGCTGTTATGATAGGTTGATATCCAAAGTACTTGAAAAATCCTTTAATCCAATTTTTATTATCATCTTTAATGATGCATCCGCAGGCTGCAGCACCATTTGTGTTAACAGAACCGTCAGTGTCAAGTTTAACACATTTAGATTTAGGTAGACTTCATTTTCCATCATTTATAGAGTTACTTTTGCCTAAGCAAGTGATTTTAGATAAGAGCTTCAAATCATTATTTATCTGTTGAGTGCTGAAGAAGGTAATATCGCTGTCAGGGATCTCATTTGTCGAGCATAATTTTTTTGCATCTACCTTTCTAAATATTCCAACAAGCTTGTACAAAAAAATTCTGCTAGGCGTTCTTCTTGTTCTTAAGCTGCCTGTTTCATTCTTTGCATTCCAGATTATCCAGTCCTGCACTTTGAAAGAGAAGAAGGTGTTAAGTCTTGTAGGATTAACTAATTTTTTTTCAAACTTCTTTAGCTTCTTCACAATCGCATAAAATATGAATTGAAGAGTCAGGAAAGTTATAACAAAGTGAGCAGATATGTTGATGGGGAACATTTTCAGTTGTTTGTGTGTGATTGATCTGTGGATGATTTGAAGCAACTTTTCATAGAAACTATTTTATTTTTTTTATAAGTAGACCACTTTCAAATTTTAGTCCATATATCATAGTGGTGTTGATCCTTATGAAATTTCATGACTCTGTAAGCAGATTTAATGGAGAAGTTTCCATTAGAGGAGAGTTTCCGAATGAGAATATCTTTTTCACCTTGTTAATTAGGAGGTTGTGCAAGTAATATTTGTTTAATTACATTAAAGTAGAGGTAATGACTTAAAAGATCAATTTCCATCCTCCTGTATTATGGTGAAAATCAGAGACCCTAGCATGAACAATAGAATTAGTATTCAGAATTGCATGCTCGACAAGAGGGCCAGGGAGCGGAGACCATTTGTCGTCCTAAAAGGATATTTGATCTTTTTTACCAACTTTTCAACCTACATGAAACTTGAATTTATTTCAAATTTTAGATAAAAGGTAAAAGCCAATATGAATTTTAGATAAAAGGTAAAAGGTAAAAGCCAATGCATTGCTCAGTGAGCTAATATGCTCATCAAATAAAATTCGGGCCTCCACCTCTTTAAATTCAATTGGGCAGATTCTTACAAGCTCAAGTGCTCAACCCTGTCCTCTTCCACTTCATCATGTTTGAATGTAACGTGCCTCCAACTTTGAAAAATAAAAGTCGATACCCCTCATCATGAGCCTTGTCAATTTTTCCCCCCTCTTTTGCCACATTAAACCTAACTTCGGCTAGTTGGAGTTGTCTCCTTTGTATATTTATAGTGGTGGCAATTCAGGCAATCCCATTTATACAGAAAAATCCATACAATCAAGTCTGACATTAACAAATTCAGTTCATTTGGATTGGCCAAATGTTCAACAAGTTATATATTTTTATTTTTTAATCATATTTTAATTTTATCATAAACTTAATTATTTTTGTTATTATATTTTTAGGACACTTAAAAAATATTGAAGACCCAATTTAAAAAAAAAACTATGGGTCTTAGGCTTTGTTTGGAATGAAAAGAAAATATGAAGAAAAGAAAATAAAAAAAAACTAAAATAGAAAGACATTTTTCACCTTTATTTTTTTATTTTCTCTTATACTATGCTTGGCGAGAAAGAAAAGTGAGAAGAAAAAAAGTGGAACAAAAAAGTAAGGATTAAATAGCATTTTTTCCTATTTTGTTATGCAGAAAAAAGTAAAAAGGAGAGAAAAGTGAAATAAAAATAGCACCTAAAACCCACATAATTTTACCTACAATTTTTCTCTTCAAATATAAAGAGATTTTCAAAAGAAAAATTTTATTTTCAAATTTGCACGCTAATTTTCAAATTTTATATTTATAGTGTTGTTATATTTTGATCATGAACTTTTCGTTAAGCAAAAAAAATATATTTAATTTTTAGATTAATTAGATAAATGTTAATTCTAAATTTTTAGTTAAGTTACTTATATTTGGTTTTTGGTTGAAGTTTCAAAATTTTAAGATTATTATATATTTAATAATTTAATAAATAAAATTATAAATTGAATAAATAATAAATAATTTGTAATTATGTTTTAATTCAATTGATAACATATGATAGAAATTATTGTAAATATAATATGTTAAAATATTAAATTTTATTATATACAAATATTTTTATAAATAATAAGATTATTATTATCCATATAAAATTAACAATTTTTATCTCTTATTTGTTTTCTCTCACTCAATTAAGCACAATGAAGAAAAATTATATACCCCCACTTTTCTCTTCTCTTTATTTTTTTCTCCTCTCATTTTTTCTCCTTTCATATTTTCCCCCACTAGCATTAGAAAAGGGACAATTAATGGGAAAATTTTATACTAGGGAAGAAGATTGTTGAAGCCCACAAAAATTAAAAGACACTGCAAGTGCATGCGTCATAATTGAAGCTAATAATAGATCAAAGTCAATCCCTCAATGAACTAATTAAAATGGTGAATAAGCATTAAATTTCTAAATTCATTCCCGTTAAACTAACAAAACATGAGATTGATTTTAAAATAATTAAAATGAAAATATTAAAAGTGATCAATTAAAATAACTTTCAATCCAGAAACAACTAAAGTCAACCAACAAGAGAGCATTCTAAAGTCCTAATTCCCTATTTGCTTCTAAACTCTCTCATTACCGCATTAATTATCTTAAAACTCAATTTTGATAATTTGATAATCTAAATTAATTCAAAGTATCTTTTGATTATTAATGACCCTAATTAATTCAATTAAATCAAAATATTACCCTGATTAATTAAATGCTTTAAAGACCTTAACCCATGAGGATTATCTAGATCCATTATATACATTTCTATTCTAATGGCAAATTAGCTAAACTAATCCTAGGTTACTAGTTTTCAAGGTCCAATTTGAATTTTCTCTTCCAAGATTCAACCCAAATGCTCAAATCTCACTTAGTAGTAGTGAAACACTAAACAAAAATAAGATATATAGCTCAAGAACAAGTAATCAAAACTTCATTTCTTAACAACTAAATGGTAAATCAAAGGTTATTTCATAAATAGATTTATAGTCTTCTAGAACAAGAAAATTTAGCTACACATAGCTGAAATAAAAATTGTAACAACACAGAAAAGATTCGAAACTATCAGCATAGAGAAAAAGAAGAAGAGAAAACACTAAAAAAATGAGGTAGAATGAAGATTTACTCCACTTCTTCTTGATTCCAAGCTTCTGGACTTCTCCTCTTGCTCTCCTAGGGATTTCTCAAGTTGCAACAGCTAAAGGATGTATCATCCAGTCCAAAAAAAATGAGTTATGTAAGGTAATTTTACATAGAAAATGAAACTAGGAGTATTCACGGGACGGGATAGAACCGGGACACCCCCGTCCCGTGGCCCGTCCTGAAAAATGATCGGGACTTAAAATTTGTCCCGTGTCCCGTCCGTCCCGAAAGGAGTTGAGACGGGATCGGGACGGGACCGGGATGTCCCAAATGCACATCAACAAGATTGTTACAATCTTTCAACTTATTACTTGACAAGAAAAAGCATATATTACATTAATTAGAACCCCAAAAAAGTTTAATGCAAATTTCATTATGAATATGATTAATCATAGAAGTAATGACAGACTAGAAGAATTAAACCATATAAATTAAATTTTGTTTACAACTCAACACCCATATCTTTTTCTTTGAAAATATTTCTTAACAATGTCCTAGTTTTATGGGAGATTTGGAGAAAAAAAATTACCTCATACTGCTTCCATTTGAACGGCACTTGAATTCTTCGCATATTCTCAATTACTTCAAATTCCTTCCCTGCAAAATCATATTGAAATTAAAAAATTCAGTCTTGCTATTTGCCTAAAGTATTCCTATAATTAATTTATCATTAATTGCAGAACTGAAATTACTGTAAAAACACATTAAAGTTTTGAGAAAGAAGCTACTTTTAACGTGCCCCTGCAATTTATAGGTGGCAAAGAAAGATTGCCCCTACTTTTAGCATACCCCTGCAATTCATAACCCTGATACTTAAAAATTGCTATGGCAAAGAAAGAAACAAATTAGAGGAAACAAATTTACTGCATACTTTGTAAGCAAAGCTATACTGTGTCAAGGTATTAAACTTGCTACTTTTTCTTGACCTTCTTCTGTTCTTCATACAATGTAGTCTCAACTAGTAATGCCGCCATCTTCCCCATAAGAATATGCTTAGTCATGTAGAAAAAAATTCAAGAAAAAGAATGCTTTTGGAAATACCAAGATTTCCCACTAAAGGAAAAAAAAGCAGTAACAGAAAATCAAATTAAATCAAGTCTAAGAAGAACATTTCAGCAGCAATATTCAAAAGACAAACAACAACAACAACAATTCAACAAATATAGCTCAACAAAGACAAGTAACTTCCAAGTGATAAGTGCAATAACAAGTCAAGAATCAAAAATTTAAGCCCCAAGGACAACTTCAACTTCGAGTCATTGCTCTTCCTCTTCAATTGAGATATTTGAAGCCAATGATTCTTTTGAAAATAAAACAATAAACACAATATAAACAAAAATTATTAAATATAGATAAACAAAAAGTTAAATCATATTAAAAGAAATAATCAATTATAAAAAATGATATTACCTTCCACAGCTTGCTCTGTATCGTTAAAATTATCAATGTCATCACCCTTCAATTTTGCAGTTGATGGAGATAGCCAGTTTTGGGCACAAATTAGTGCCTCAACCATCTTTGGAGATAGGGAGCTCCTAAAATCATCAATTACACGACCTCCTGTCCTAAATGCAGATTTTGAAGACACAGTGGAAACAGGCATGGCCAATACATCACGTGCAATCAAGGAAAGGACTTTATATTTAGCCGAATTCAATTTCCACCATGTTAAAATGTCAAAATTTAGATCTAGTGCTTCAGCTAACTCATCATGCAAATACTTGTCCACCTCTGCATACTTATCTGCTTGAATCTCAGTCTCTTTTTAGGTGAGAAACCTTTGAAATGAAGCCCTAGACCTATAACTTAAGAAAGTTAAAGGCCTACGATCTGATCCAAGTGATTGAGTCAAACTACTTTCACTTGCTCCTTGTGTCTGACTCTGACTCTAACTTTGAGTCTGAGATGTGTCAACCCCACTTAAATAATGATCATACAAATAATACAAGACATCTGAGACCTTTTTTGTCATAGCTTCACGTTGTGTAGCCTCAGGAAACATATCCTCAAAATCAAACTGCAAATATTTCATTTTATACCTTGGGTCAAGTACCACTGCTACCACAAGCAAAAGATTAAGTTTCTCTAAGTTCCCCCAATACTTATTATACTTGGTCAACATGCTCTTAGCCACATCACAAAGCAAGGAATCATGATTGTTTGTACTTTCATATAAAATTGCAAAGACATCAACTATTTGTTGAAAGCAAATATTTGAGGTCACATAAAGTGATCCTGAAAATTGCAAAGTAATATCATAGAACACCTTTAAAAAGATCACAAAATCTTTTGCATCCTTCCAATCATTTTCATTAAGGGGACCAATCAAATTTTTATCCAAGAAGAAGTTTCTATAATCATTATCTTGCTGCTCCATCCTCTCAAAAACACTGCAAAATTTAATTGCACTCTCTAATATGATGTAAGTTAAATTCCATCTAGTTGGACAATCCATGCTTAGTAGCCTCTTTGAATCAATTTTCATTTTTTCCACAAGCTCCTTGAATTTATGAAACCTTGATAGAGAAGATCTCACATATTTAATGGCATTCCGAATGCCTTCAATACACTTGTGCATATCCTTCACACCATCAGAAATAATTAAATTTAAGATATGCGCACAACAACGCAAGTGTAAGAACTCCCCATCACAAACTAAACCATTCTAATGCCTTAAGACCTCCTTTAAAGATGCCAAAGTAGTGCCATTAGAAGAAGCATTATCAACTGTGATTGTAAACACCTTATCAATGCTCCAAAACAGCAAGCATTTCTCAATTTCTTGAGCAATTGTTTCTCCCTTATGATTTTTAACTACACAAAAATTCAAGATTCGCTTTTAATATGTCCAATGCTCATCAATCCAGTAAGCAGTTAAGCACATATAACTGGTATTTTGATTGGAAGTCCAAGTATCAGTAGTGAGAGAAACACGGATTTGAGATTTTTTAAAATACCTTTTCAACTTTCTAGCTTCTTCAAGGTATAACTTGTAGCAATCTCTAGTAACTGTCGCTCTTGAAGGGACTTGAAAGTGAGGTTCTAACCTTCTCATCATCTCTTTAAAACCATCACCTTCCACAACATTAAAAGGCATTTCATCTAATATCACAAATATAGCAATGGCTTGTCTGCAATCGAGTTGATTAAATAGATGATGACTCAAAGTTTTAGATGACCCTAATTGAGAGCCCAATAGCAAAGACTGTGCCAACTTGTTTGCTTTGTTCGGATTTTTGGGACATCTTTTTATATGTTTTCTTATTCCATTTGTCCTATGTCTTGTAGAGTCACAACCAATTGTTGTTAGGCAATACTTGCACTTAGCACGGGGTTCTTCATTAGTTTTGTCCAATGGCAACCTTTCAAAATGCGCCTAAACAGCTAATTTATGTCTCTTTCTTCCACTTTCTCCTTCATTCTTTGACTCATTTTCCTCTTCAGTATTAGGTGATGAAGCATTTTCAGGATCTCCTTCTATTATTTCTACATTTTCTTGAAGGGTGGGTGTAGTGGCCATTTTTCTTCGCAATGTAGATTTAGCCAGCAGCGGCAACAACAACTACCCTTAACTGATTAAAACCTCATATTAAATATTCAAATAGGCATGCATAAAAATCAAGGGCATTAAATTTCCACACATGCAAATAATCTAAATCATATAACCAAATACTTAAATAATTTATATGGTCAATATTTGCTTTACTTAATCCAAAGAATGCAAATAAAATTGTGCATGTAACAGGTTCAGTTGGAAGCACCACCACTTCTTGTTCTTGTTAAATAGAATTCTAACACGCAAATTAATATAATCAAGTTAATTAAAACATGGATATATATACTGCATTTGTAATGAAGTATCTACTTTTGTCAATCTACAAATATAAATAGTATATAGATGGGCATATATATTTCAAATATGAATAGTATTTTCATTTAGCAATGGAACCGTGAAATCTATTGATAGTATATTCATGATTTTATTCATTATTTTTTCATTAAACAAAGTCCCATTTTTTAATTCTCAACTAGCATTCTTAACATGGCTGTGTTTAATTACCTGTATATAGGCCACTGAGGTAACTCATAAAATAGAAAAATCTATTGATCTTTTCTTTTAGAAATTAATTTATTATGATCTTAGTTATTGAGAATGTGTGATATATTATTTGTTATTTTTATCGGTAATATCTTATTGGTTATCACTCATTCATTGAAAAATGGCTCTGTGTATGTTTTGAAATTCAAAAAAGTAATAATAAAATGAACTTTTTTTACCCAACGCTATTGAAATGAGCGTGAAACCTAGCTAGTCTTAATGAAAATTATATAATTCATTAATTATATCATAACTTAAGAAGCCTCTATAATAATTTTAATCTAGGTCTCCAAACTTCTTCGGCCTTGATTCTTTATCACAATATGGTATATTATTTTTTAATTATACACACACATTGAGATATGCTCAATCAGGGAAACCATAATATTTCGTTTTCAAGTTTTCAAATTTCATATATTATTCCCAGGCTGAAAATACAGATCGTTGTCCTGTTATTCCATTCTATCAATCAAGACCCCTTTTGTCCTGTTTTTATTTGTGTCTTCCATTTGACATGACAGTCCATAAATTGCTGTACTCCACGCACACAATGAATCATCATTATTATCATCGTCATCTTTTTTTATTGTTCGTAATATGAATAGTAATTTATTTCTCAGCATTCTTGCATATCTGAGTAGAAGAGAACGATGGATTTGAGGTAGCACCAGATCTGGGTAGAAGAGAATAACCTTGCAACTGCGTCCATCAAATAACCTTGCAGATCTGAAAGCGTTTGCGACGAAGGGAATAATAACAGTTCAGAAAGGAGATTCAGGGAGGAACGCGCGGATTGTGGTATGGAGGTAGCCTCTAGTTGGAAGGACTGAAACCAAAGGTCTGCTGAGCTGTGCGACTGATCTGCGGCTGAGGGTTGGAGGTTTGAAGCTGGAGCTTTGAAAGGGAGAGCTGGAAACCGAAGTCTGGGTTTGGAAAGTGGAAACTGGAAAGGAAAAAATAAAAAATGAACTCCCTGTTCCTGCGTGCGTGTCTTAGCTGTCATTGGGATTAAAGCTGAAAATTGAAAAATACCATTAAAAATCATTTTAATTAAAATAAATAAATAATAGTTAAAATTAAAATATATATATATATATATATATGCTGAATATAAACAGGACGGGGCGGGACGTCCCGATGGTTGGCCCGAGTCCCATCCCGTCCCGTCCCTATTTTAGCCCTATCCCATAAAAGTCCTGTCCTGAATTTTTTCGGGCCGGGATAGACCCATCCCAATATGATCGGGAAGAGCACGGGCCGGTACGGGTCAGTCGGGCCGGGTACATCTTGAACACCCCTAAATGAAACTATGCATTTTCTGCATTTTCGTCTAATGCCATAGCACTCCTTCAATGGTATCACGGCACCAGTGAGCAATTCTAAAAATTTTGACAGTGTGTAGGAACTTTTGCTTTTGTGTCTTAGGCTAAAAAATAACTTTTTCTTGTCTCTTTTTCTCTTTTTTGCTTTGATGTTGTCATGTCTCACCTGTCCACAATTAATAAATATGAGTAGAATCTTTGCTTACTTCAATTTTTATCTTTTTAAACAATTTTCTGAAAAATATTTCAATAAATTCAGATAAGGCAATTAGTTAATTTTTCTTTATAAAGTAAGAAAGTGTTTCTCTTTTTCATTGGTGACTCTCAAAATATAATTAAAAATATGTCAATTATAACATAAAATAGGGAGTCATCAATTGTTTTTTTATTCTACCTTTTTCCTTTAACTTTATCTTCTCCCTATTTTTTTCTTGTTCCAATGCTAGGTTTGATTTGATTTTTCTTTTTTTCTAATAGTAATTTGATTTTCTATCATTATTGCTGAGATGAATTTCGGTTTTCGGTCAAATTTCCATTCTGGCTGCGATTTGGCAGCTACAAAGAAGAATTGAGAGCGAGTGGAGGGTTGTTTTTTTCCCCCTCCTTTGGAATTATGGTTTTTTTTTTCTTGCTTCTCGTTTTTTTCATGCTTAATCCATTCCTACCAAACAAAAATTATACTAGGATCTATTTATTTTGAATGATAAAAAATATATAATTAATTCTAAAGTTATATAATATGTTAGTAAAAAATATAAAAGTCCTTAATTTTATTTTATAAAAAAATTTAAGAATTTTAACTATTAATAAATCTATCGGATCAAATTGTAGAAGTCTGATTAAAACAAAATAAACTATAAATATCTAATTTAAAATTCAAGGCAGCTATGCATATGGACCTGCAAAGTAATTTTCCCTTGTTTATATCATCATTTTGGATTATAATTGAGTACTAAAAGAGCACTTAGGATTCCTTTTTTAATTCCATTTTCAACTTCAGGATTTTTTGGTACCAAAGGTGTCCTAGAACCTTAGAGGTTGATCCAGAGGGAAAGGTTAGTTAATTTTCATTTAAGTTAACAAGAAGATGCACCAAGTTACTTTCATCAGTTTTATAGTTCTTCTTAAACATATTATATTAGAAAATGGAAATGGAAGCCAACAACTTCAATTACATCACTAATAGTCTCATAACATCAGATGAATATTACAGGAATAG
The DNA here is from genome assembly GCF_029017545.1 of Prosopis cineraria. Classification (NCBI taxonomy): domain Eukaryota; kingdom Viridiplantae; phylum Streptophyta; class Magnoliopsida; order Fabales; family Fabaceae; genus Prosopis; species Prosopis cineraria. The sequence goes on along the minus strand of NW_026555334.1, from coordinate 4,871,906 downwards.
AGACGTATGAACATGTTTTATGTTTGTGATCAGGGAAGGATCTAGAGTGATAAACAAGAGGGAAAATTAAATAAGGTGAAATATGAGAGGGGGGTGTGAAAATTATGGGGGGAGCACCCCTACTTGCCCCTTATTCGTCTTGTTTGTGATGAAGGCGTCTTTTCAATAAAAAAAAATTAGAGAAAATTAATAATTTAATTTATATAATTTTAATTCAATTATAACTTAATCATTAGACTTAAACTTATTGTAACTCAATTATTATAATTTTGATTCAGTTATAACTTAGTTCTTAAATTTTAACTTGAAATAAATCATTTTTTATAATTTTAACCATTTAAAATATTGATCCTTATATTTTAAAAAATTAAATTATAAATATTTAAATTATTTTGACATTTAAAATAATTTAAATTTTAAAATTAAAAATATTATTAAAAGTATAATTTTAAAATAATTTTAATCTTTATAATTATATTTTCTAAAAATATAGAAATCAATATTTTAAATTATTAAAATTATAGAGATTGAGTTGCATCAAATCAAAATTATAAACTAAATTATAACTGAGTTAAAATTATAAAAACTAACTTAGATTGGGTTAAACTGAGTTAAAGCTACACAGATTAAATGATTAATTTTTTCAAAAATATAATATCTATAATTTGGGATGGAGATTATTGTATGTGTTTAAGAGACATTTAGTAAATTATAAGTAGTTGTCTAGATGGAAGCCCAACTACACAAGCCTTTCATAATAACTACCACAACAAGGTAAATCTGTCAGCACCACATTTCTATCGGCTAAAATGAAACAGGTTCAGAATCTAAACACGATGATGAAATTTTTTGAACTGAAGCATAATCTTCAAAAGAATAGAGATGTATGAACATGAATTTATTATCAACTGATACAATATAACATCATAAGTAAGTACAAGAGAATGAATGAGCCAAATCCATCAACAGAATACTTTACCGTGTGCTCATTATGTATTGTAATAACATACTCCTTTTATCATACAAATGAATGAATTCAAGTTCATGGGCTATGAAATGTTTTAGAGGGGGAAAAAAAAAGATTTATCAGCACTATATATATTGTCATATGTCCTGTAGCCTGTGTCATGCGTAGATCATAGCTCATGGGGTTCCTGGGTTAAGTGTAATATCCTGAAAAACCTGCAACCTGTTTCTCCTTGCAGGTTTTTTCTCCTGAAAAATGAAATCCTTTTCCTTCATTAGCATTCTTTGGTTTTCTGAGTTTGAAGTCTTGTTGTTTGGTGATGTGGATGAACAAAAGAAACCTGTTGATGGATCTGGTGTCATCATCTGCTGATCAAAACACAAAGAACGCCTCACTGTAGGATTCCTCGGCCAGAAGACTTCCCCAGATTCAGATCCATCATCTTTGGGGTCCAGTGGTCCAAGCTTTTGGCAAATTATGTTCATGTTCCAATTTTCATCATTGAACACTTCTTCATTGTCATCATCAGCTTGATCACCACCCTCAAAAGTTGTGTACCCTCCACTATATAACTCTTCTTCATCTTCTTCCACCATATCTGCCCAGCTTTTATTCAACAATAATGACTTCCCATTTCCAACAACAGCAGAATTTGCAGCACACAGACCAGAACACTGATTATTTTTCTGTGTGTCAACAGCACAACTTGCAGATTCGTTTGCTCCATGTTTGACCTTTCCTGGAAACTTCACAAACGCTGTGTTATCACACATCTCATAAGGAGATCTTCTAATTGAATTGACATCACCCCAGATTTCCCTTCCTTGACAGCCAATATTGTTGAAGACCCATGAACATTTTTTTGGTTCTGTATGAGGAGGAAGAACGTTATGAACCCTTCCAGACCTTTTCCCAGATGAACTTTCAAAGTAAGAACCTTTTTTCTGTTCATCAATGGAGTTTTGGGTTTGCTCCAGAGGCTTTTCTTTACACTCCTTGTCTACTACTAGTCGAAACAGTCGCTGTGACTGTGACTTTGACTGTGACTCTATCTCAGTTAGAATCTGGGAAGCACGTTCATAAGATTTAGCAAAAGAGTCATCAATCTTTCTGTTCTTATAGGCGGCACTTACTGCCTGAAGCAGAAACTTTGCTTCTGTGATATTGTTCATTTGCATCAAGCATATTGCTAGGTTGCACTGCTTGTTCCTATCAGGCTCAAAAGACAGTGCTTTTCTGGGAAGAAAGACACAAAATGAAGTGAAAATTTTAGAGTCTAATTTCATAAAAATTTTAATTTGCTGCATGCAAACAATTTTGCCATTGTCACATTTTCATGCAAAAGTGACAGTTAATTAAGATGCTAAATTAAAATGTGAGTCATTCCTGCATTTAAAAAAATAATTATAAAGTTTATGTATATAAAATCTCACCTGTAATGTTCTTCAGCACTTTTGTAATCACCTTTTTGCATGTAAGCCCAGGCAAGGTTTCCCAATATCCTGGCATTGAAGGAGATTCAAAGTAATATTAGAGAACAAGGCCTGATTAAAGAACTGAATAAAAATAAGAAGGAAGAGCATGAACAAAAAATTATTTTTTTTAAAAAAAAATTCTACCTTGATATCTCCTGTTCAACAGTTATATGAACCTTCTTCCCTTGAGATCTTGCTTGTTTTGTTCTCTTTCCAACAAAAGTAACACCATCTTCAATCTTCTTCAGTTTCTGTTGAAGCATTGCAATCTCTTCGTCAATCCTTCCTGATCTCTGCAATTACAAAATGATGTTGCGAATAATGAATACTTTCCTAACAGGGCATAAACCTATCATAAATCGAATAGTTGACATCATATACTCCATCTGATCCTTATTATAAAACGCTTTCAACAATGTAACCAGAACCAATAAATGACAATTAACTCATTAAATATGTCTTAAAATAAAAACAAAAATCCAAATTTACCCCTATTAAAAATATGAATAGTAAAAGTAAAAATAAATTTTCTTGAATATGATGCATTCTTTCTCATGGGGTAAAATTGGAAAAAGGTAAATGACCATCCATTTGCCTTATATTAAGGACCAAAAAATCCTTCCAAAAAAAAAAACCCTAATAGGGACTAGAGGGAGCAGTTGTAGTCCAACATCCAACATAGTGTATTCGGTTGTGTAGGAAAATAGAAGAGGGAAAGGGGCAGTGTATGGAAATTGGAAAATGAGACAACTTTTATACCATCTTTGTTATACCTCATTATCATTACTCAATCATATCACTATTTTCTTATCATTTTTTTTGGATTTTGTATTATGAGTATCATTTTCATTCACAATTTTAGTTTCTTTCCCAAACACTGCAAAGATTCCATCCACCCTACAAAACTTATCCTTCTATCACAGGGTATGCCACACCAAAGGTTTAAAAGTAAATAGAGAGGTTACTATATTTTTTTAAAAAAAAAATGCCCAAATGAAATGCTGCAATCTTAATTTGATAATTATCAAATGCTAAATAATGAAAGTTTAAGGTATAGCTTTTTCTGATTCCTAACAGCAACAACAAGCCTTATTCCTTGCATGAAGCAAATTACCTAAAATTAATCTTTCATAGTCAATTACATGTTTGGTTAAGGTTATATTTATATGAAGCTGCAATCATCAGTAATAATGTGAACACTCGATCACATCTGGGAAGAGGTTTTCCCATGGGTTATAACATGGAGAAGTCAACTTCTTATAAGATCTGAACCCATCTTTACCATTTACCATGTTAAAATCTATGGATATGGTAATCAAAATTACTCAGGAGAAATGCTTTTAAAAAAATTTAAAAAAAAAACACTTCAACAAAATGAGAAATACCAATCAAAAGTCAAGTTCTGCATAACACTGCCTCTCTCTCTCTCTCTCTCTATACCTATCTATCCGTCTATCTATCTTTATCTCTCTCATATATGGATGTATGTGAATGCACACGGACACTCATTTACAATCATGTGCGACTGTCTTGCAGACACTAAATGGCTAGAAAGAAGCATGATAGAAAGGAAGAAAACGGTGGTTGCTCTGTTGAGTTCACACTAAAAAGTCTAGCTGCATAGAACATGACAGTATTCTTCTCTCTCACTCTCTCACACACAAACTATTATGTGTAAAACTGTCAATAAAGGCTATGAAAGAAGTTGACACCTTGCAGAGTGAAAGGAAGAAAATGGCGGCTGGCCTTGCAGAGTTCAACAAAAAGAGAGTTGACACCTTCCAATAAGGGAAGCTCTTTATAGCATGTGGTACTTCCCTTTTGGAAAAATCACTAAGAGGTCCATAGAAGCAATTTAATTTCCAAAAAGTCCCATGAAATGAAAAAGATAACTTTGAAGTCCCATAGACCTTAATTGTAAATAAGGTTTGGAGTGCATTTACCAAAATGCCCTTGTTTTAAAAAAAAAAACTCTCCTAGTGGTCATTTTGGTAAATGCACACCAAAACTTATTTACAATTAAGATCTATGGGACTTCTTGATGTTAAATTGCTCCTATGAGACCTCTAAGTGATTTTCCCTTCCTTTTTCTCTCATGAAGACACACACACACACACACACACACAAACTATAATGTGCAGAGAATGAATGAGCGGAAAGAAAGAAGATGGATGTTTGTTTACCTTGTAGAGTTCAACTAAGATGTTATCCAGAGATTCCTGAGAATCAGAAGGACAGAGATGACGGAAAGATTTGATAGCTTCAATGGCCTCATCAGATCGATTCAACTGTTTCATCACTAACGCCATGTCCTTCAATGCACTCTCCACACGATCTCCAGCATTTATGGCTCCCCAGAACATAGATATTGCCCTTCCTGGATCCTTATCCACCAACTGTGAAATCCCCACATATTGAGATTCAAAACTATGCAAATTGGATCATCTAATAAAAAGAAAAAGTGACTGTATGAGTCGCTTACTTCTTTATACTCATTCTCTGATTTCTCTCTCTCTATATCTAATCTCACTCTAGACGGTCAGTCTTGTAAAAGAAATAGTTAAACTGGTAGAAACATTACAAGGCTCTGAAAAGAGAAACTGCCATTTTTCATTGCAAGATACTGAGCCTCACATATTTGAACAAGTCCTTCAAATCAATCAATTTTTTTTTCATGTTAATCCATATTAGCTACTATAATAGAGAACAGGGAGCCTCATGGCTCATACTTAAGAATCTATCAAATGAATAGCATCACCGGAAATCAAAATCAAAATTTTTGTATAAAGTTCTTCTCTTGCCCCCACTGAAACAAAATTCACTACCATACTTCATCAAAGAGCACTATATCGTAAATTTAGATATATTTTTCTTGGCAAAAAAAGTCTTCCCTTCTCCCATGAAAGAAATTACAAGACCAAGAAACGAATAAGGAAGCCTGATCAAGATTAACTGATGCGAGAGACAAAAGTTTAAAACTTTCAAAAAGAAAGACAAGGAATTAAAGTCCATGTTGTTACCTGAACATGCTTGGCCTTAACGTAGGGTGAGTCACCAGCAGGCACCTTGTGAATAACATGGAAAAGATCACCTTTGTTAGCCGACTGCGATGTTCTCTTCTTTTCTGAAATTGGCGTCGACGGTGGGACCGGCCTTGATTTCCAAGTAGACGGTGGCGTGAAAAAGCATCTCGCCGGAGAGCTTCTGTCGAACGCCATTACAGGGAGAAGAAAGTTCAGCGGAAATTTCCCGGGAAAACGTCTCGTCGACTGAACCCAGAAGTGTTTAGAGGATAAGAGAAATGCGACTTCTTGGAAAGGCAAAAAGGGGAGAGAGAAATCATTTAAGGGAGAGAAAGAAAGAGAAGTAGCAATGAGTGGTGTGAGGAGAGAAAGTGAAGAGGAAAATGGAGAAAGGTGAAAGAAATTTGGAAAAGAAACTAGCCGTTTTATAATTACTAGCCGTTGGCAATGGTTCGTTGGTGACTGTTGATTACTGACTGGTGAGTAGTGAGCAGTGACTAGGGACGCACCTGCGGGATCGCTCCGAAGAACAATTTTTTTATCTATTAAAAAGCAATTTAAGTAGTTTGGTAAAAAAAAAAATAACAATTTGGATACACCAAACATTCTCACATAAATTTTTATAAATTGAGAAAAAAATTATCCTAAAAAATTATTAAAATGTTGTTATTTTTTTTTAACAAAAATGCATTTTTTATTTTCTCATTTTCATTTCATATTCTTTTGAAATATTATTAAACATTTTAACTAAATTATTCTTTCAATGAATTAGTCAATAATCTTTAAAATTATATATTCTATATATTTATCTTTATTTAATAGTATCTCTCATTAGAAAATCCTTTTAATTACTACCCTTACTTAAGGGTATTTTTGAAAAAAAAAAATTATTAATGACATCTTAAAAGATTTAAAATACCTCATATTTGGAAAAGAAAAAAAAACTTCACCTAAATTCACTGATTCCAATTTCAGAGAATTTAAATCTGAAAAAAAAAAAGAAGAATGACAATAAAATTTTCAAAGAGAAAATTTATAATAGTTAGGTCTCAAAGAAATTTTTTAAAAATAAATTATAAATATTAATTCAAATGATTAAAAAAATTAATCTCAATTATAAATTAAAAGTTATATTTATATTTAAATTTTTTATTTGTAATTAGAAGTCATAAATTTACAACTATTCAAATCGATATTTGCAAGTTATTTTTTAAAAAAGTTATTAAGAATATAATTGTAATTAATTCTTGTTTTAATATTTACTCCATCCATTCAAAAATATAAGGTATTTTTTAAGGGATTAAATTTTTAAAAATATAAAATATTTTTAATCCTTCAAAATGTAATCATTATCTTTTTTCAAAAGTACCTTAATTAAATAAATTACTTTATATTTATTTTAGGATGAAACAACCTATTAAATGGAGGTAAATATAAAAAATAGAGTTAGTTTAAAAATAAATAACTACTTTATTGAGAATAAAATTTAATTAAAAATACTTTATATTTTTTAATAATAAAATATCTATCATCCTTTCGTAAAAAAATTTCATCTTGAAAGTGTCACTAAGTGGTTAAACACTGAATGTAACATCCTGATTTTTTTTAGACAAAAAAAACATTGTTGTGAAATTTAAATTTTTATTAAAAAAATGATAATAATAATAGGAATTTATATTATTTGAGATTATTTAGAAATAATAATATAGTTAGAAATTTAATTATGAATTTAAAACTTAGGTTTAAAAATTATATAAAAATATTTTATTAAGATATAATTTTAAGATTTAGAATAAAAAAATATATGTGTGTGTGTGAGTAAAAAAAATAAGAAGAAAGAAAGTAAAAAAAAAAAAAGAGGTACTGTGTAAGTCCCACATCATTTAGATGTGGGAAGGAGAGGTGTCTCCTCACATATAAAAGGAGGAGGATAAGGAGCAGCAGAAGCAAAATGAAAAATTTTATAATTTGTGAAAATTGCAGCTAAGGACCCAAGATGCAATTTAGAAAAAATTACAAGTAACAGCCCAAAGGTTTGAATAATTAAATTCAGACCTATAGTTTTTTTAAATAATATAATTTTGGGACCCATAATCTCATTTTTATATTATTTTTCTCTCTTCCTCTCACGTTGCTCGGCATTTTCTCGCAAGGGGGGATTATTTTTTTTTTCTTCAGGTATGTTCTAACTTTCCTGTTTAGATTAGCATTTAAAAATTTATTTAATTACAAAATTAATTTTATAGTTATTTTCTAAATAATATTAGCTTTCTAGTGATATGATTATTTTGTAGGATAGAGTAAATATTCTGATTAAAATTTTTCTATAGGATAGTTAATCTGATGTTATGATGGATTAAAAATATAGGTTAAAACTCTTAGGGATATAATAAATATTATAGAATATTTTTTTGAGGTTGAAACTCATGTTTAAGAATTTTTGAGTTAAAATCTAGATCTATATGGTTGAATTTATGTGGAATCTGAGATGTAGGGATAAACCTATGATTATTAAATATTTATTTAAGTATGAATAAGTATTTTTGAGGTTATAGAAAGGTAATTTGAGGTTTCAGAATAATTCTAAAATTTTTAATTTATTTTTGGATGAATTATTAGAATATAGAAGGATGAAATTATGATACTAGAAGTGATTTGAGGATAAAAAAATATAGTTTATTAGGGTACGAGAATTTTAAAAAAGAATTTGAAAGTTAAATGAGGCATAAATCTTAAATTAGTGTTAATATGGATTATAGATCTAAGACTTTCTAACTCTTTAAATTAGAGTTATTTATTTTAATCTAAAATTAATATATAATATTATGAAATAATTATATAGATTATATTGACAAAGATAGTGGTGAAAAAGAAGTTGTGAAGGGGAACTTGTTATTCAAGACACAAGGTAACCATTATTAATGTGTTGTGATGGGTGTGTTTGTGAATGGTTATGTGTTGTTTTGTTGTTGAAAAAATTATGAATTATTAAAAATAAATAATGTTATATACTTGTTTGAAATCATTGCCAAGTGGGTTAAAAATTTATTTTTGTTTATCATGATGAGATATTATTGTTTGGATATATTCCTGTTTGGATATTTGAATGATGCATGACTTGTCAGGGTATTTTAATATATGGTGTTAATGGGAATTTTTGTTCGGTTAATTATTACCACGTGGTAAGCCCTCATTGGACCCAATGAGTGGCGTGTCGCTTGGTCCAACTCACCTTTGGCCAGGTGATTTGGCGTCCGAGCATGGCGAAAGGAGGATATAAGGTGCAGTCATGCAAATTAAATACTTGTTCGGTTTGTTTGAAAGTATTGTTTCGGTTAAATGTTTTGTGTGTCCACTTAGCAATCGCATGATTAGTTACATCCGCATGCATCATTACATATTAATTTTTGGTTACTGGGACTTTTAAGTCTCATTCCTTGTGGTTAATATTTTTACAGGAGCGAGTCCGGTCGAGAAAGCACCAGAGGTGTAACTATGGTGTATGAGACACCATCTTTTACGTTGCTTCTTATTTTAGATTATATAATGTATCTTGTGCCAACTTAGGACATATCTTCTTTGTGAAACATGTAAACTCTAATCCTTTTTATTAAAAGTATTTATATGACCAAGAGGATTATGTCTGTCCCTCTTGATTTATGATCTAATTTGAATATCATGACATGAGGATTATGTTTGTCTCTCATGGTTTTAATTGCCTTTTTAGATATTTTAAGACTTGTGTTATGTCTTGGATGTATCATGGTAAGAAAATTTTCTACCATGATAATGGTTTTAATAATTTATGAAAAATCGGTATGTAAATTTGAGGGTGTTACACTGAACACTCCTTTCAAAAAGCAATAATAACTTATAGAAAATTTTGGATTTTCTTTTGATAAACCAATTACTTCTCCAGGCTTTTTATTTTTTATTTTTTTAAATTTTTTACTACAATAGGCGCTTATTTTATTGTATAAAAATAATTAAATTAATTTTTTGTGTTTACCTACAAAAGAGTAGAACATATAACCTTAATCCCTATAAAAAAAATAAAGAAAAATTGAAGAAAATATTTATTAAAGTTAAACGAGACCTTTTAATTAATAATATTTTTAAAAATTTAGTTGATAATAAAATATAATGATATTGTGCAATCTATATAGTCAATTTTTTTTCAAGGGAATAAGGTTTATTGTAAATTAGTCTTGATGTGATAAAAGATATTTCATGTTTAAAAAGGGGGGGCCATTGGCTTATTTGTTTGAAAGCACTCAGAACATTCAAACTGTCTTCTTCACTTCCAATCTATTTAATTTCAAGTTTAAATGTTTCATATAATGTTATTGAGTCTTACCGCAACTTAATAAGATTTTAATTTTCAACGTACTACTTATATATAGTTTCACAAATATTAAGGGAGGTTTAGTTTAGTAAAAGGAATCAATTTTTCACAACATGGTAAATCAATGTCTAATAATAGAAGGATACTTGTAAACAACAATAAAAAAATTCACACATAGGCCAAAACAGATAGATTTTTTCCCAAGCAATATGACTATGTAAATATAAGTAAATAAAGGGTTAAAGGATAATTTAGTTCTTAAATTACTTATCTAAGATCATAAAAGACTCTAACTTTTTTTTTTTTTACAATATTCCCCTTCAACATTTAAAAATGTTATAATATTACTTCTACCTTAATTTTAACTGTTAGTTAACTAGAAAATTATAAAAAAGAATCTCAAAAATTACCCAAAAAAAGATTCAAAAAATTACAAATAAGTATCTTATGAAAAAATTAATATCAATTAAGTTTGATAAATTATAAATAAATTTTAAGAAACTAATGCTATTTACTATCCATGTAAAAAACTAAAATATCATTTGATGAGGGATAATTCTCTTCTCTTTCCTTCCCACCCTCTTTCCATTCTCTTCCTAATTTTTAACCACTAGATTGATATTTAAATGGCCCACATTTGATCTCCTATAAAATATATCATTTTATTTTATTTTTATTATATTTTTAATGGATATATGTACAAATTTAGTTATGAATTATTTTTTAAAGAGCATCTGAGATCTATATTATGAGGTGGTATAAAATAAACCATCAACTAACAAAAATGAAGCATGTGCAAAATTCTGTCAATTTATGCCTAATGTCCGTTAACTCAATTTTGTGAGACCTACATTCTATTCTTTGTTTTTCCATCAATGACTCCTCTGATCTCTTCAACTTCATCTTCTTCAACCTAGAATTGTCCTGAAATTGTCTTTGTGAAACCAATATACATTGTGCATATACAATCATTATTTTGATCACCCAGAGAATAGCTTCAAATCAATTGTTTTGATTGGTTTAAGGAAAAATGTACTTTTTCTTGGCAATATTTTTTTTTCTAGAAGATGAATGTTGGACAAATTTTAGAACTTTGAAAGTGTCTATAATTAAAAGTCTGTGACCATTGTGGAAAGGACCTTACCAATGAAAAATGTAACATTCTCCTTATTATCCAAGTACTTAGCTAAAATCTCCATGATAAAGATGGATTAAACCATACATTACAAAACTATAGTTATAGACTTTAATCAGTTAATAAAAGACTAACCATAATAGGAAGAAAAAGACAAATCAAAGATCTATTATAATTTAAAAAGTTTCAAAACAAGTATTAAAATACTCACTTCATAATCAAACAACAATTTCATTTGAAAATATAAACCTTTAAGAGTTGGGATCCCAAGTTTAATAACTTGAACTTTAAAATTCAATATAACTAATTTAAAATAGAGAAGAAACATATATAGGAGTGTGAAAATCATACCACATACAGTAACAAATCAATTTAGGGTTAACAGAGCCAAAATAACAATTCTAGCACAATGCGCCACAGCATAATACAAATATGCTACGACATAAGGCATAGTAAGCACACTTCAGCAAAGTTTGGAATTACGCCATGGCATAAAATTTTACGTTGTGGTGTAAAATGTAAAACCCATGACAGCAACATGCTATCATTGTGGATCTCTGACCAAACTTTTGACGTGCCCCAAATCACCGTCCGATGTCCAATTGCGATAATCTAAATATTCACGAAAATCTAATTCAATGAACTAGTTAATGGCATTGGTCTCATTTACAAATTCTATTATATCAAAAATACTCAAAACTAAAACTATTACTTTCTCACATTTTTCAACTGTTAAAGTGGCTAAAACTCAACTAAAGTGCCACTAACCCACACAACTACCTAGACTATACTCAAAAGACTTAAGATGACCTATGTAACACACAATAATATACATATATGCCACGTATTATATTTTTACTCCTCAAACCCAAATTCATCAAAAGCAAATAGGGAAGCATGTTGATATTAAACCTCACAATTTTCAATTACAATCATCTTAAACTTTAAAGTCATACTTGCACTAATGTTTTGGACCCTGCCCAAACTTCTCAAATCACAACACACCATTATAAGGCCCAAAATACAACCAATTAACATAAATAATTAAATGACACATGAAATATCAAAATATACATTTTTCTAGTTGGCATTATCAAATTAGTTGCATATATATACGTACCAAAATAACGAGGCCTATATTAGGAAATAAGGTTCCCAAGCCTTTAGTACTTTCCCATTGCCTTGATCCAAGTTAGCACCTGTAAAATGTTAAATGAGAGATGAGTACAATCACTCAATAACCAAAGTCAATCTAACCTATACAAATACATGTTAATTAATCATAGTGATGTAAGTGGCATAATCAAACAAAAAGTGTGTTCACACATTAAACCACGTAATTCATTTAGTCAAAAAAAGCTAGCAATCATGTGACATCATAATACTTAACATGCAAAGGTTACAATAACAACCATGTACCTTTTATAAGACGAGCAATATTATAAAAATAATAACCATGTGGTCATATAATAATATGCATCAAAACACATGAGGTCACAATACTAACAACTATATGCCCCTGTCAAATTATGCCAAACCATAACAATAACAACCATATAGTTGGGATATGATATGTATGATTAATGACAACCTTATACCCTTTTGATACCTTTGACATGAAATTATGGCTATTTAGTAGGCTATATCCATAAGCTTAGGCCTTTCAAGCCTTCCACTTGTAAGGAGTTGCTCGGCCAAAGTTACTACACTCATTTGTGTGGCATGGTTTCTCTCAATACTAACGACCATATGGTGTCGTGCCTCTAGTTCGACCTCTTCATGAATCAGTAGAGATTCGTTAGGTTTGAGTCATTCGAAGAACAAGTGAAACAGTCCCTATACAATAATGGGACAATACTAACTCCTAATTCCAACAGTTGGCAATCTAGCTAGCTTTCGATTTCAACGGTAAGCCACTAATACCACGTGGATATATAACATCTACTACTCTCCTTATAGGTGAACTCCCACCTTATATGATTATGCCATATACAAATGTTCAACACGTAACATGCAATTTTTAGACATAAATCATCATGTCATGCTCATCAATATCACAACACAATCATGCTCAATACATCTCAAATTCACAATTTTCCTCTTTCATAATCACCCATACACACTTTCATGTCTAATCATAACAACAAGCATACATAACATATATCTTTACAATTTTCATTTACATCAATTTTATTACATTACATAAACTTATTCATTTTGTCACAACTTGCATCAAATATAGATTTATAAAATATATCATGGCTTTCAAATAATTCTTCATACGCGAATAATCAATTAATCAAATAAATACACAAGCTAAATTTCTCCTGGTTACCTCAACTATTAGAGAGGTCAAAGATTACCTCTCAATCATAACTTGCTTTTTGAGCTAATTCAAATTCACCAGTGTTTCACGAGGTTAGTTTACAATTAACATTAACACCCATAACTAATAATAATCAAAATTACCATTTCCAACACTAATTTCATACTTTAATAACTAAATTTCTCAACTACAAGATCAACTTCATGTCAATTGAGTTCATTAACTTTCATTAACTTCATTTAGCTCTCAACAACTTAAATAATCACTAATCTCAAAATTATCATCAATGTCACAAATTACACATTTTCAACTCTCAAATTTCAACACTTTAATCACCAAAAACTCTCAACTCTTTAGTTTAATCACAACATTAAGTTTATTAACTCCCGTTGGCTCCAACTAATACTAACAAACTCCTTAATTAATGCCAATGGCAACTACTTACCTCAATCACCACTTTTTATGGCATTTTAGGGCATAATTTTGTCCATATTACTGAGTCCAAGCTCAAGAATGCTCAAACTCATCAAAGCTAGGTTTATTTAACTCAAACAACTTACATTAGTCCCATTTAGACTAATGGGTTATGACCTAATAGCCCTAAGTTCAAAAATTATCATCTTCTAACCTTAAATCTTACTTCTAAAACATGTAGAGAGGGGAAAAAAAGATAAGAAAAACATACCTAGGTGAAATCAAGCTTCAATCACCTCCAAAATGTCCAAAAATTAATGCCTTAATAGATAAAATACTCTCTCTATCACTCTTCCTTTTTTCTGGTTTCTTTATATTTGTTTCAAACATTTTTTCACTTATTTTAAAAGAGCTGATTCTTGACATTATACTACGACGTGAATCCATTATGTTATAGTATAATGCACAATGGGTCAAATTTTAATTTTCTCTCTACAATTTGAGTCTAGGTGGCCCAATTCACTTCCAAACCAATCCAATGGCTAAAGTTAAACTCAATAGGCTTATTAGTCATCTCTAACCATTCTCAAACCCAATTATACTTAAATATACATAATTACCCTTTTATTAGTTTAATTAATTAAGGGGATAATTTTTTTATGTTACAAATAACAGGGATGAAGTTTATTAATTGTAGAGATTCTGTGTCTTTCTCACAAGGAAAATCATAAGCCAAGGCAGTATGTAGAGACAAGATATGTATCCACTTTTGGTGTAGGGGGATTTCAAGATTTCAATCACAAAAAGAGAAAAGGAATTTCAAGATTTCAATAAAAAGTGAAGCTGGTCATGAGACTATCTTCAATCTTTATACATTCAAGTGTTCTTGCATAGCTAATAACTTAGCACACAACTAATTCCAGATGTTAAGCCTAGTCTTTGTCCTTGAGAGAAGTAGCTTCTGGTTCAGGGAGAAGCTAGCAGTGACAGCAGCCCCTTAATGCCCCCCCAAAAAAATCATCGCACCCATGCCTTGCGGTAGATGTACACACAACAAACAAGCACACCTTGCAACATTCGACGGAGATTTGGAAAGTTGGGAAGACGATAAACAAACGTTGGGCATAAATTGATGGAAGATTGCATGCTTCATTTTTTGCTAGTTGATGATTTATTTTACACTCATCCATAGTATATGATACTGGATGCTCTTCAAAAAATAGTTTATGATTAAATTTACACTTTTATCCTTTTTTAATTGTTCATATTAAATTTTAGCAATTTGAAATTTATTATTTATATCTTTTTATATTTTAACATTTTAATAATAATTTTATAAGAAATCAAATCTAAACTATCTAAATGTTTATTTAATGACTAGAAAGGGAAGAAGAAGGGTAGATGATGGGAAGGGAGAGAAACAGAATCTCTCCTCATTTTAATGAACCACTTTGACCAGCTATTAAGTAATTATTGGATCATCATTGTGGGTAACAACCCTCATAAGTAACTAAAACATATTATATATGTTTTTAATAATATCTTATTAAAATAATAATATTTCAATACATAATAATTTAAATATTATTATTTAAAAAACATCACACAAAATTTACCAGTCAATTTTTTTCATTAGTCAAAATTTTTAAGGAAGGAATAATAAATTTTGAATGAAGATTCATAGTTTATTTCACATTCACCTATGAATCTTAGATACACTAATTAAGCTCTTAATTTTAAAATAAATTAACAAATTTTGAAAGAATATTTATAACTAAATAATTATTTAAATTGTTAAATATTAATGTATTAATATTTTAATAAGATATTATGAAAATACATATACTAATTTTCGTTACTTTCCAATATTTTTGTCAATAATGGTGATCCAATATTGGATCCAATCATCGTACTAAAAAAACAAAACTCTTGTTGGATTCCTTCATACCCTCAAGTTGTTTTTTATTTTTTATAGGGTTAAAGAACAAAAGAATTTTTAAACTTCTTCTCTAGAACGTTTAGCATCCTTAAGTGAAGAACAGTGCAAGCATAATCATAATATTAATGAAGTGGATGCAAAAATGCATAAATCATTAAATTTAATTAACATTTGTTAGCGTTGAGTGTTAAAAAAGGAAGTAAATATAAAATGTAAAAATATACATAAACTTTTTATTTAAGAGCTTCTGATTACCCTAAATTAATAATGATATATAAGTATTTATAAATTTTATCAAATATTTTTTTTCTCACCACTAACAAAGTGAATAGAAAAAATATATCATTTTCAACCATGTATAATGTTGGGTGTAAATCATCTAAACCTTTTTTATATAAAAAAAATTAAAATACATAAAACTTTTCTGAATTTTGAGATAATTACATATTAATAGAATTTGTCATGTCAAATTAAAAAAAGTCACATAGAAGATCACATGACATTTTATATAAGCCAATAATAAATGTACAAAAATTATATTATTTACCTATTTTTTTGTAATCAATAATGTATAATTTTCTTGTATTAAAGAACAAATTTTTATTTATTTTATGCTTTTAGATTTCTTTTATTTGTTTAATATAAAAGGTTGTTTTAATTGATAAAGAATAATAATTATAATTTTTCTCTTGAATTGTGTTAAAAATGAAGAATGAAAACAATGTCACTCAATTAAAAAAATGAGAGCATAGTCATGTGTGTTAAAAGTTAAAATTACAGTTTTGCAATCTCCTTAAATTGTGGTTTAAAAAAAAATTCCATATCATGTGCCCTGTATATTTCATTAATATGATATAGTAAACTCTAATAATAATATAATAGAATTAATTAACAGTATGAGACTTTGAAAAACAAAATTAAAGATTAAAGGAGTTAATTTTAAACATTTTAATATAAAGAAATTATATACAACTGCTTAAAAATTTAGATGAATTTTATGCATTTTAGAAAAAACAAAAGCGAACAGAAAAATATCTATTGTGTTTGGTATTAAGTAAAGGGTAGCTTAAAGTTGAAAAAAAAAAAATGCTAATGTGTAATGATACGAGCAAAAATTGCATAAAAATATCAGAAAACTCCAAATCAGGCATTCAGAGGAACGAAGCTCAATTTTCTTCTCAATTGATGATGCTCGCTTACCCTCTTTTAAAACCTCTTTTGCACCTTTCTATTCCATGCAAATTAAGTTGATGGCTTTAACGCTTATAATTTTTAACTGCGGGGTACCTTTGCAGAAGTAATCAACAGAAAACAGCATGTTGCTAGCAGCTACAAAGAGGAGGTAAAGAAGGTCTACAAAAAAGAGAAAATTGGTCGGTCCCTATCCTTTCAACCCCAAAAGCTCTTATCTAATGCTGAATGCAGAACTACATTAGAATTTGGTAGACAGTGCCACATTCTAACTCATATAAACATTGTATTAAAAAACAAATTACTTGCAAGGACACATACATGAAATATCTAAGCACCATAGACACATACCAGTATGCGCACACATGTTGATGGTGCATGCTTACCTATTCCATCTTCTTTGCTTTGTTTGAAGGTATTGGAATGTTCCTTAAAACATTGTTTTCAAACTTCCTATACTGTGTTTGAATAATCTGATGCATTGTATACATCTTATTATCAATTCGGTCTTGATACTTGTCATACAAAAGAGGAACCGACAGACTAAGCAGAACACCTATCAAGAAGATTATATGGAATGTTATGAGAAACTTAATATTGACAAAAAATAAAAAATAAAAAAAGTAATGTGTGTAGAAACTAAAGAAACAGAGAACTTACCAAGATAGATCAGAGTTAGAAAGTTGAACAGACTACCAATGACCGATATAACCAAAAATACAGCAGCAACCTGATTCCCCAAATTTGCATCAAAGAAATGTCGGCATTAAAGTCTAAATCATTTGACACGAAAAATGATGTTAAAAAATCGGCACAAGACCTGAATGGAAAGCACCAAATTTCTCTCAATTGCTATGTCATGGGCAATATACATTGCACGATTGATCCAAATTTGCAGTATATCAGCAGCATTGCAAATAGACTCCTCCGAGATTATGAGATCAGGAAGAGGGGGGAGTGATCTGTATAACATAGAACAGTATCAATCTAAGAAAGTAAAGCCTAAAAGGACCAATAAACTTTTTCTCATGCATTTTTCCACGGACTTAACTATGCTTCCAGTTAAGAGAGCATCAATATACATGTTTTTCATAGACATTCTCTTCTAACGAACAAAAAAATCCTTAAACATTTTAAATATCTCCACAATAATCTCGCTCATCGATGATACTACAACTAGTTCATATTGATCCAGAAAAGTGAATTACCAAATACTAGAATATGAAGATTATGAATTACAGGGATAAGAAAAACCTGTTGAGAAGGGAAGCAGCTTTGGCCCAGAAAAAGAGAAACACAACAAGCAGCAATAGAACGTTGGCCACAAATGAAATCAAATTATATCCAGCTCGTTCAAATACCAACCACAATATCGTCTCTGAAACCAGTACCACAACCCCTCCATACCATTTTCTCCAGAGCAACACATCAGCAGCTACCATGATAAAAAAAAGAGGGAAAAAGAAAACTAATCAACTCATCTCGATCAACTCCTAAGAAATGAAAACAATAACATTGAACAAAATCTAACTGAAAGAAATCCATTGCAAACAAAGTTAAAGTATCAATCACGCTGATGTATCCATCAAAGACCAAGATTCGTTTCATGAATAGCCTCACAGGATCATACCTAGGCCGCCGCCGAGAGCCTGATGAACGGATATCCGGCGATGAAGTTTAGGTTCTTCTTCCATTGCAATTAGAAATTAGGGCTTCAGCAGAAGACGGAGGGAACAAAAACGAATGCGAAAAGTTCAAAGAGACAGTGCAGACAACTAAATATAACTGATGGCTTTTAACATTTCAGGAAAAAGAAATTGAACAAGCCAACGATTCCTGTCAGAGACTTTGGAAGTTGCAGTGTCGTGATCTGAATCAGAAAAGTGATGAAGTTAATGTAGATTCACCCTACTGCTCTGCACTAAGGACAATCTGAGACGAGCAAAAGCTATAACATGACAGAAAAGGCTCTTTCTAGTTTCTACAATCATCTCCTAGCGAAATTGATTCTTCTAGTGGTGTCATACCATTGGCAATTGCTCTTGTTGAAATGTATGAATCACAGTAACGTGATGATGCTTTTCCGGAGAAAGCAAGTGGAGCTTGCAAGACTCATGATGCCGAACGTAGTCATGCTTGAAAATCTAGTGAAGTATTCTGGAAGCAACGATAGTTTTTTTTATCAAAAAATGATGGTTCAGTGTATTAAATAAAAAAAGACCAATAAAAATTATTTCAAAATTTTAGGTAGAATCACAATTTCATGTCATATATTCTGAACTTATTTGTAATATAAATTATTTTTTTAACTTTTAAAAACTATAGAATTTAATTCCTTTCGTTAATAAAAATTAATTTATATAGTTGTTTGATTAAAAAATGACTTTAAAAGTTTATTATAATTTTTTGATTATTTTTACAATTTTTTGAGATTATTTTATATTATTTTCTGATCAACTAATAATTAAAATTAATTTTTATTAAAAAAATAATTTATATAATAAATAAGTTTAAGATTTATAGTGCTATTTGATTTAAAATTTAAAAAATAATGTGCCCATTCTTTTAAAAAAAAATTGTATCCGTTCTTACCAACCAAATAATAGTTATCTCTTTAAAATTATTTAAAAAATATGTAACTTTTTAATATCACCTTTTCTGAAATTATTAACTATAATAAATTGTTACCTAAAAATTCAAAAGATAATTAATAAACAAGAATAAAATTGAAAAAATATTAATTATTTTAAGTTTTCCTTATATTAAAAATACAAAATTTTTCAAAATATGGTCTTACATTAAGAATAGGGAATTGTTTTTTTTTGCATTTAAATTTTTTTACCCAGGAATTACATTCACATTTGAAATTAAATTCTTTAAATTTTAAAATTTATATAAGTAATTTTATTATTATTATTTAGTGAATCATTTCATTTCATTAATAGCATAGAAGAATTATATCTTTGTCACGCTAAAATATTAAATCATATTTTTATTTGGATAATCTTTTTTTTTTTGCCAGTATTTGAATAATCTTCTTAAACTTCATATCACATACCTATGTCTTCGTATCACATACAGGTAACTTTTTTTAAGTTTTCTCCTTTTGGATAAAAGTAATAAATTATGTTCACAAATTAAATTTTCAATATGTAAACTTATTTGAGCATGATCTTAGGATTCAAGTCAAGTTGAGCATTTACAGGTAAAAAAAGGGTCAATTTTTACGAATAAAAAAAGGTCAAGTTGAGCTTTATTTTCTATTTGGTAAACAAGCTTTATTTTCTTTTTACTTTCTATTGAGATCCCACTTCCCCCATTTAATAATTTCATTTTATTTGTCGAAGATCGAAAAGGATCCTAATCCTAATTAGAAGTAAATCAAAGTGAATATTTTCCAATTGTATAGTTTGGGTGAGTTGAGATGAGAAGACAGGCTATCCTAATGCAAGTTGCAAAGTCAGGCTGGGCGGCTTCTTGGAGGGTTGGAAATTTTCCAAATTACCCCTCAGCCTAGGTTGATTGAAGACCAGCCGGCCAACTCTTTTTTTTTTTTTAACGTTTTCAAATCTTTCAAACTGTCTCATGAACATTTGTAAATTAAATTCAAATTGTTTCGATATTATCATAAAGTTACACGATTCATTAGCCTCAAGACTTAAAAATATAGGCATTTAATCTATTTTTTTCATAATTATGCTATCAATTTGAAAATAAAAATTCAATAATGGAAGCAAACTCTCTTTTTGATAAATATCATTATAAATTAGCACGATAAAAAGGATTAAGAAATAATAGGTTTAGTCATAACAAAAGCCGAGGGAGACAGGATGGAGAAATTAACATTGGCTGGAACTAGACTCCTAACATAGAATAAAGGCTATTGAGAAAATATATAAAGTAAAATGTTCTTTTTATTAAAATTAATTTAAAACAAAAAAATATTTTCAAGAAAAGCAGTCAACTTGCTTTTTGGACAAGGCTGGGGCAGGTTCTATCAACTCTTCTTTAAATGGGTTGAAATGTCACCTTTTTTTAAAGGTTGGTAATCTAACTCATTAGGCCTAACTCATTTTTACTCACTCCATCTATTTCTCTTTTATCTGTACAACCCAAAGAGTTGGTGAAGATCAAAATTGTGACAAGGATGGAATACTATATTTGATCTTACTCTTTAGTTTCTCAACCAAGTAACAATTACCCAATCACGAAAGATTGGTTAGTCTCCAACGATTGTGTGTGTGTGTGTGTGTTTTTTTTTTTTTTTTAACAATTACCCAACCATGTAAATGACACTAGAGCATTAACAATTGCCTCTGCTTAATTAAGAGATGATTATCTATATTAAATTATTAAAATGAAATAAGATCAAAATCAATCAACTTAAATTTAGACAAATGTCCCCTTAAGCCTATATTGGATTTATATTGAAAGCAAACACAACCCGGGGGGGGGGGGGAAGTCTATTGTGCTCTACAAATGTCCCCTTGTCAAATAAAAAAAAGATCATAGAAGTAATCTGCTTCTTCATATTGGGAGTGTTGATAGCATTTAGGATCTTTTCATTTTTTTCTTTTTAATGCAAAATATGTTTAAAAACTGTGCTTTGACTTGAATCATCATCAACCATTGTGATTTGAAAATTTCTTTCCACATTTTATACTTTGAGTGAATCGAACACGAGGCAGTCATTGTTCTAGAGAACTGGGAGATGTAGGGAAAAAGAAAACTCAGTCCCATGGTCATCCATTAATCTTACAAAGATTGCATCTCACTAAACAAATACAAAACCTGAAAAGCCCAATCAAGCACCATGACTGTGTATGTTCTGTCTAAGGATGTGTTTGAAAACACGTTTGCCAAAACCAAAACCACATTTAGGACCTTTTGGCTGCATGAAATATTGCCTCAAACACATACAAATTAGTGTACTCATGAATGGAAAAGGTAGAAGTATTATGCTTACAGCCAAGGCTTGTTTTATTATGTTGCCTCCTCTTCATTGTCAGAGTCCCCATCATCTGAAGACTCTTCTTTATGTTGCTGCTCTTCTCCAGCATTCAACTTACTCCTCTTCTCCTTCTTTCTTTGCTTTTTCTTCTGCCGCTTCAACCGCTTCTTCGCTGTTCGTTCCTCAGCAGCTTTTAATCTTTCTTCCCTTCTCATATTAAACTCTGCCACTTCTTTCCTTTTCTGATAGTCAACTTCCATCCTTGCAAGTCTATCTTGCTCTTTGCGTCTCATCTGCCGATACTGTTGGAACAGGAATTTGAGACAGGAGGGGAAAAACATCAGAACATATTTTTTGCCTTCCCACCTTCCCAACAAGTTGAAACATGACAAATTATATCCACATGAATCTGTCAAGGAAATACCGCATGAAGCATTTACTGCAACTGCTTGAACTTGCATCAGACATGCATTTGACCCGTGTATAGACTTGTAAGACTAGCTGTTGGGCTCAAACTTGCACCAGACACAACTGAACCCATAATAAACAAGGAAATTTGTACAATATAGCTCTTCCCTAATGTTCATGTGGTACATAAATAATCACAATAGTGTAGTTTAACATCTTTCTATCGAGAAGATGTAGGAAATAAAGAAGCCCAGGCCCATCACTCATTTATTCTGTCATTATCCATTCGTTCGTTTGTTCACTTATTCCGCTATCTAAACCAAGAGACCTTGCTGAATCACCAAAATCGCACTCCCTTTCTAGTGAAAATCAAGAACTCATTTACATGAGGCCTTGGCTAAGACAGAGCACCATCGTCTAAAACAATAATTTATAAATGTTGTTCAAAATTAGTTTAGATTCAAATACTATATAGGTCACATACTTTTTCTATTCAGCATAATTATCGTCAGTTCATCTTATAACGTAGTTCCACTTCCCACCTATCCATAGAACTCCACATTTTTCTCATTCTGTCAATCATTCTTCGACAACATTTTGAAGTAAAAAGCTAAAGACTACGAAAACTAATCCCCAAACATTAGAATATCGTCAACAGCATTACATCCTTAAGGATCCTTAATCATGAGGTCAATCTCTTCAATTTACTAGATAAGCAGCAAACATTTTAACATACACCTTTAATTCATGAAACTACCACTGATATACAGTGTCTTTCTGAAAATCCTTACATTTTGGGCTCCACCAGTGCATCAACCTGATCGCCAGCATATCAGTCCTCATCAAAGAGTCAAATGGCAGATAAAATTACAGCATCACTTAGTATTTTTGGCTTTGAGGATCTATATGATACATTATGTTATAAATGACGTGATGCCCGTTTGTGTTTATCATTAATAGGTTAGTTGATGAATTTGATGAGCTATACATGCCATCAACCTGAAGTTTTAGCACAAAATATGGTAGCCTGGATGGATAACATTAACTGATTATCAGCACTATAATGCTAATTCAACTTCCTCCGAGCAAGTGCTAACACTCATATGCTTTCTCATTATCAAACTTAACCTCCCCAGAACCCACCAGGGTACAAAAAAAGAGTACTGAAAGTGTGTGTGTGTGTGTGTGTAACCTCCTCCGAGCAAGTGCTAACACTAATATGCTTTCTCATTATCAAACTTAACCTCCCCAGAACCCACTAGGGTACAAAAAAAGAGTACTGAAAGAAGAGTGAGTGTGTGTGTGTGTGTGTGAAAGCTTTACCTGATGAAAGTCACCGGAGCCGGAACCAGCAGAACTACCAGACGT
Organism: Prosopis cineraria; assembly: GCF_029017545.1. Classification (NCBI taxonomy): domain Eukaryota; kingdom Viridiplantae; phylum Streptophyta; class Magnoliopsida; order Fabales; family Fabaceae; genus Prosopis; species Prosopis cineraria. Next base: position 4,848,364 of record NW_026555334.1, on the reverse strand, counting down.
GTTGCTGACACGAACGGGCACATTATCAATAATCCGTCGGAGCTTAACCTCCAGGTCCTCTTCGTCCTCCTTGAAACCAACAGGAGTATATTCCACAAGTGCATTTGATGTCGCTGCCCCTGGTGGAAGCGGCGGCTTTGACTTGTCTGGCAATGAAACCACCTGAAGATCACCGTCTTTGGGTTTGCCGGTTGACATATTTGGATTCTTGCAAAACCTAAAGTTTCCAGTTCAAGAAAATCCCCAAGTTCCGTTCAAAGATTAACTAAAAACTTCACTCACTCACTCGAACTCAAGTAACCAAATTCGATGTATTGGCATAAGACGAGGACGAGCAAACAAAGTTCAAACTTCAAAGATCCCACAAATCAAATTCCAACGCCCAAACAGTGTAACTTTACCGGTCTTCAAAAATATTCAACACCAAAAATTTCAAAAGCTCAGGAAATAAAAACCCTATATGGGCTATACATTCCTGTTCATTCACACAGAGATGCACACCAGAAGAAGCTTTCGAGGAGAGCGCGACAGAAGAGAAAGATCTTCGGAACACGATCGCCGTCAATAAGCCTTCCATGGGTATCGATTGGGCCGCAAGCCTAAACAACTGGTTCCATGGCCATCCATTGAACCCACACCAGTCATTTCGCTTAGGCCGATTTCAGTGTTTCGTTTTTGTCTAACTCGGCCTGGACCGATTTGATCCAATCAAGCTAGGTTTATGGCTTGTTTTAATACTCTTATTGGGTCGTTACTTAAAAACGTTTAAATAAAAATTGTATTTTAATTAACAACAACTGAATTGAGTGAGCATAGTTCCAGATTTGAATTTTGCAAATAAAATTGATAACATTTGCTCTCTCGTGAGAATTAATGCTTTGTTTGGATAGAGAAATAAAATAATAAAAAGTAAAAGGAAAAATCACATCAAAACTCTGGAGAAGACAATTATTCATAAATAAGAATCAACATAAAATATATTATTGTTAAAATAAGAACTTGTGTTTGTTTTTTCTTAAATGAGACTTATTATTAGTTATTGTTTACAAATAATATTTTTTATTGGTCCTTGAATGTGATTGTTCCTAATTAAAATAGAGTGAAGAAAAAAATGAAGGAAAAAATGTTTTCTCTTAGCATATTTGAATGAAAAAAATAAAAACATATAAAAAAAGTAACAAACCTGTCAATAAAACTAATACCCGTGTTGCTATGTTAAATGAGACTTCTCCTTTATCCTCAAAGTATGTGCAAATTATTTTTTTTTTTCAGCCAAAAATGAAATAATGTATAAACTCTTCATGAACTATACAGTTTTCAGAAAAAAGGACATCAGGCCTTTATACCTAAATTTTCGTTGTTCACATATTCTTTAGCAGTGACAGACTCAGAAAATTTTATCAAGGGGGCAATGTTTAAGCTAAATAGAAATTTTGATCTTTTTAAAGAAATATAATTCTAAATATTAATTAAAATAATATATAAATAAATTACATGAAAAGTTTAAAAATATATATTAGTTCTATTTGTATCATAAATTTATTTTTATAATAAATATAAGAGTAAAGAATATTTTTAAGTATCTATACTTGATCATTTTAAAGAAAGTATGGGATAATTGAGTTTTTAAGGGGCAATTGTAATTTTAGATCAAATGTAATTTTTGCTTATTTTAGTGGATGCTTATCGTGGGTATGTCCTTGTCCTTTCGTTTGATTCGTCCATAATGTTAGTGCCCATAATTTAAAACAACATAAAAATCATTAGTTGTAACTAACGAATTTACTTTTGTTGTAACCTTATTAATTCTTTTTATCGATACTGACATGAAAATAAATTGATCATATATAATTAAAAATAAAAAGTAAGGGGAAAACTTTCTGTATGGTTTACTTAATTAAACAGAATGTGACAGGTGAGTGCAAATTTAATTATATATCAATAAAGGAATTAAGAGAACTGAGTACGTGTAAGCAAAATTAACTCTGCACTAGTAACGCAGTTTGAGTTCTCTAACAGAAATTATAAAAAGAAAAAAAAAAGAACAAAGAACAAATTTATTATAATTAAACATCAACAAATGTGTGAAAAGTAAAAACATAACTTTGTTGATACAAATGGAGGCAAAGGATTGTGTGACACCGACCTCCATATTACAAACATAGGGTTCAGAGACTTTGCAATTAAAAAAAAAAAATTCCAAGATCAAATATCCAGAACAAGCGTTCCAGGCATACTCATGTGTCATCGTACACAATGCCCTCACGAAGATCCTTCAGGGAATAAAACGATATTGAAATAATAAAAATAGTTAGTAGAGGTATCATATAACATATATAATTAAATAACCATACATTGGTAAGAAAGAATGCAGAAATGATATTAAAAAAAAAAATGCTAAAAATCTCGTCAGAAGAAGTTCAAGAACACACCAGAATGACTGCACCAAAAGAGAGAATAGCTGATATCTTGCATGATTATCAACAAACAAGTAAGTGAACGTAAAAGTAAGTGAGGAAAAATACAAGTTACCAGTTACAGAACAGAAGAACATGAACTGAAGGAGATGAAGAACCAACAAAGCGGTCTGTGAACTGAAACTATCGAGCCAGTAGGGACTACAGTAAACAGGGGCAATGAATTATCATTGGCAAACTGTAGCAGACAAAGGCCATAAATTCAGAAAACAAAATGAATTATGGCATTACTTTTACATCATCCAACATATATTAAATTCATCACTTGTTAGGTTATTAATTTTACATATAAAATTATTAATATTACTTGTTAATTCCTTTTTGTTACTTGTCCAGTCTATAATGTTACTTATACATTATTTAATTTGTGTTGAATTCATTTATCACAACTTGTTAAATTATTAATTTTATTCATAAAATCAATAACATTACATTTTAATTTTCTTGTATTATTCGTTAAGTCCATCACTTTACTTATACATTATCTAACAAGTGTCAAATCCATCTATCATGATTTGTTATATTATTAATTTATAAAATTACTAACATTATTTACTAATTTACTTACATTACTCGTTAAGTTCATAACACTATTTATTTTTAAACTTGAGAAAAATTTGGTCGTTTCATTTTAAAAATTATTACAATAATTTTAAATTTTTTGAATGTGATTTGTAAATAAATAATTACTGTAGTCGTTATATGAAATTCTCCCTGTAAAATATCTTCAACTCAAAATCTCTCTATAAAATGTAAATAAACGTACACAAAGGCGTGTTCAAGTAACTAAATGGGTTGTTGCAGGCCGCATAGGAACTTCACAATTATAACTTAGGTACCAATTCTATTATCTTTTGACTAGTCAATTTTGAAGGTCATCTAGAGCAGAGTTATTCTCATCAATGACATATTTTTCGTGATTACAAACTGACAAAGCTTATCTATAACATTGGAAATTTCATAAAATATTATCAATGATGTAAGAAACCAAAGGCAAAAGTTAAAGTGAGACAGAGCCATTCTGAATATTTTATAAAGGAAGAATGATAACATTGAAGACTCTCACCAGCAAATTTATGGCAACAAAGACCCATAAGATTTGTATCTAATATTACCCTGTAAAAGCACATATATGTTATTGAAAGCTAGACCTTAACTTATTATCTTGTAAATCTTAACAAAAAATAACAAGTTAATATTCAGCTTTTAATCACAACATATATATATTTTTACAAGATAACATCGATGCAAAATTTATGGGCTTTTGTTGTGATGAATTTCTTGTGAGGCTTTAAATGCCATTCTCCCTTTTATTAATGTAATATTGTGTGTGTGAGATATATATATATATATATATATTCAAGGAACTGTAAGGATAAAAGAAAATCAGATTGTTAACATTATATGGCAGAAAAAAAAAAAGGACAGTTATGTAAATTGCATAATAGAAAATGCAATCAGAATGAACAGAGAAGTGGATGCAATGTTGTGAAAATAAAAATAAAAAGGGTAAATGAAAAAGACAAACAAAATCGTAGTGTGAAAATCCAAATCAATATGTTTAATTAAACCGTTAAACCATGTCTTGACTGTTGGTTTGATATGATTCAACTATAATTTTAATCATTAACCTTTAAACTATTATCTTAATCAATTTAATGACTGATCCAATTTTTAATACCTTAAATAAAACCAAAGCTTAACATTACCAGTTTACACTACCAGAAGCACGAGTTTGAGGAATGAACTATTTAATTGAAGTACCAGCAAAACAATTCTTCCACAGCCAATTGTAAAATAACCAGTCACTGTGTTCATTTCCTCTTCAAAGATCTTGCGAGGTCTATTAATTCTATCGGTTTGACAGAAGTTTAGTTTTGGTTGAACATGAAGTCTGAAAAATAATCCTTCTACCTAAACTTCTCAAGAAAAATTGACCGGAATCCAATCCCAAGGACCAAAAGGAGCAGAGGAAAAATACAAAATGTAGAGTTATGCTAATTCAGTTATTCTAAGCGCGCGCACCACATGGAACAATACATCCACTGCTACAAGGATATTGCATTATTCCTTAAGACATGAGCACAGTAAAAATTGTCACCAAGACAACTCTAATGTGATATTCTACACGCATACATACATACATACATATGGGACCGGACTCAACTGACTATTAATAAAACATATTGTCTATATTTGCAAATAATGGAGCGCCAGAGGAATGCCTTGAGAGTTGGTCTGGCAGCTGTTCAGCTACCAAGAGGTAGAAGAGGCCCATAACTCCGGTATGTGGCCGGCTGCTGCGGCTGTAGTTGGATTCCACAGTTACAATTTCGCCGTCAATGATCTTGACAGAACCAGGTTGAGGATAACAAGTGGTCATTCCTACAATGTAGCCTTCTTCATTCCCTGCTTCCTTTCCGGTACCATAACTCGGTGTTGAAGAACATATAACCCTTCCATCCTGAAACCATCTCACTAATTTCAGAAAACAAGCTATACTGCTATGATATCACAGTGGTGAGGATTCAAGAAAGATAAATTGACTTGAAGTTACAGACCAGTCTAATGAAATATGAGCTCTGAGGAATTGTTTAGACTTTAATCCCCATCACCATCCAAAATACAATATGGAAGGAAGGTTTCCAAGTCTTTTGGGAATCGAGGATAGAAGAAGTATGTATGATGAACCATACACCAATGAAAGGAAATGGTACCCATACAAATTGATAAAAGAACAATTCACCCATTTCTGGCACATAATGAACTACTTATAAACGCTGAAACACAAAAACACAGTAAGATAAAAATTTACAGCCCTACTTAATTTGCTGGGTCACAATCATTACTTATGACCCTTTTCCATGTTAAGTTTTTGTGCATGCTTTGAAACTAATCAAGTAATTAAAGGATGAAAATAGATATATGATTATCACCTGTCCATACAGAGTTGAACCAGTTCCACCTGCATGTTGATGAGCCACGCCATAGATGACATAGCCACCTCTTGGCATTGGGAGGCTTGTTCTCTTGACATCAATGCATCCAGTGCTTATCCCTATGGTTATTGCCGCAAGGCTCAACATCATACATCCAGTGCTATCCCTATGGTTATTGCCGCAAGGCTCAACATCATACTCAATCTGTAACAAAGAAATACTTGCTCACATACACTTAACAAAGTAAGAGAATATAATTGTGTTTTAAAGTTAAACTAGGATTCAAACCAATGAACTTGCCACCTGAAGAATTACTTACCTTGCAATGATGCTTTGCACCCAAGGCTTTTGAACCAATTGATACTTGCAAAGTATCAGTCACATCAAGTACATAAATCTTAACAGGCACTACCAAATCGCTCCAATCAACCCACTTAACTGTATATCTCAAGTAGAGGCTTCTCCTTGGTCTCTCAAAGCCTTCCTTCACCCTGCATTGAGTATTATGATAGCAACACAACAAACCACCTAAATAGTCTGGCCTCACAGGCCGCCCATATTCATCCATTGTGATGTTATAAAGATCACATTTGCACTCAGTGCACCCCAACCTATCTTCTACACCTCTTGTATCAATGGCGTGGACATTAAGCATCCATTTCTCCTCATACTCATCTGGAATGTCTTCAGGATTACCTATTTCTATTCCAAAAGGATCTGGAATTTTTGTAGCTGTTCCCCGTGTTTCAGAGCCAAGACCAAAATACTGTCCAGCAGTATCTGGGCATAAGCCACTGTTTGCCACTAGAATGTGATCTGAATGAGACTCGCTACCTGTGTGTATCACCCCTTTACGTTGATGGTATCTCATTACAGCCCAATGATGGAGATAAGTTTCGTGAAGAGGCACAGGATTCCCTTCTTCATCAATTACTTCACCATTGAAGCTCTTGAGGGCAACATGGCCTCTTGGAAAGTCTATACCATAGTAATATCTATTTTCAACTGATCCTGGTCCTAATACAAACTTGGGGGAAAGAAAAACAGCTTCCTTGATATCACTTTCCCTCTTCCATAAAGCATGAGACAGTGGTGTGACCATATAATGTAGTATTGCTGATAAAAATATGTAAGCTTGAGAAAGAGATACAAGTCACCCCAACCTATCTTCTACACCTCTTGTATCAATGGCATGGACATTAAGCATCCATTTCTCCTCATACTCATCTGGAATGTCTTCAGGATTACCTATTTCTATTCCAAAAGGATCTGGAATTTCTGTAGCTGTTCCCCGTGTTTCAGAGCCAAGACCAAAATACTGTCCAGCAGTATCTGGGCATAAGCCACTTTTGCCACTAGAATGTGATCTGAATGAGACTCGCTACCTGTGTGTATCACCCCTTTACGTTGATGGTATCTCATTACAGCCCAATGATGGAGATAAGTTTCGTGAAGAGGCAAAGGATTCCCTCTTCATCAATTACTTCACCATTAAGCTCTTGAGGGCAACATGGCCTCTTGGAAAGTCTATACCATAGTAATATCTATTTTCAACTGATCCTGGTCCTAATACAAACTTGGGGGAAAGAAAAACACCTTCCTTGATATCACTTTCCCTCTTCCATAAAGCATGAGAAAAGTGGTGTGACCAATAATAGCAGTAGTATTACTGATAAAAATATGTAAGCTTGAGAAAGAGATACAAGTCGCATGTTGATTCTGTCAACATCATATGGAAATCATTAGAAAATATAAGATAACTTGTAAATTTCTTACAGTTAGTTTTGTTTCTTTCATTGGGAAGAAATTGTCAATGAAGATAACCGTGCGCAGTTTGTCTAATTGTAAAGCCTTTGAACTATGATGAAAAGAAGTTATGACTTATCGATTACAAGCTAGCAAACAAAGTATGCGAAACGAGGGGGAAACGGGAGCAACAAACGACAGTAAAATTGTTGAACCAAAGAAACAACATAAGAATTATGAGAAGCATGAAGATCAATAACTTTGCGACTCAGCTTTATTATTCCTCTTTTGGCCAATAGAAACACGCCCCGTTCAACACACAACAAAAAATCAGCTTACAGCATCCGAATCCAAAAAACGAATGTCCCACAGCAACGTAAAAGAAATAGCAAGAAAACAAACAACACCACAATAAGCCTAAGAGTAGTATCAATCATCAAAACAACCAGAAAGATAAAATACGTAATCGTTATGATAGATAAGACATTCAGATAAATTACCGCAATCACGGAAAATTAGTCGCGATGAAAGCTTTAAACAAATATCATATGAAAGTATGAACAAGAAGAAGAAAATGTACACTGCCTAAATTTTGTTCATATTCAGGAACAAGCAGAATCATAACGATTCCCCCCCCCCTTATTTTCAAATCAGCTTTTGATATCTTTTTTGATCCCAAAATCCCATGATTTGCATTATTTTGCAGCAGAGAAACCAAAAACAAAGTTGCACGAAGTTGCAACTCGACGAAACCCATACCAAGAACTAGGAGGAGATAATGTTGTACATGGAAAATTCAAAAAGATGATCATGAACAGCAAGCACAAAAGAAAGTGAAACAAGAAGAAATATCATACCACAGCTGGAAAGGAAGGGACTAGAAGTCTAAGTGTATGACTGACCAGGCTGTGGAATTACACTCAGACCACACATATTTTATATACATTGGATTACAGGCACACGCACTCGAGCAAATGAAAACTTCAAGGTTCAAGCGATAGTGACGTGGCTCATTTCTGGTGAAAAACAAAGGGAGGGAAAAATTATGGCAAGTCTCAAACGAGACTTCTTTATAAATAAATGTCGCATATTTGCAAGAATATAATCCCTCCCTCTAATATTATGAGTATTTTTAATTAAATTATATTTTTAAATAAATAAATTAATTATTTTTAAAATTATACATTCTTTTTATGTTACTACTTTATTTAATGGAGTATCTCAATTCAAAAATTTTATTAATTACATTCTTAATAAGATGTATTTTTTAGAAAAATCTCATAATAGTAGGTTGAAAAACTCCAAAATGCCTTAATTTGTTACACATCCCACTTAAAATTCCTTAAATTTTTTATATTTTTTAATGAAAGAGTAAATAAATCCTTTAAATTTGATAGATAATTTTTCATGGTGCAACAAAGACTCCAAATTTTTGAGAGGGGTCTGTCCATTTTTTCAACATCAATTTTCCTTTACTTTTTAATGATGACCATTCATTAATTTATTGATTAAAACCAATTTAATCTAATGCCATGGAGATCTAGATCATAATTGAAAAGTGGAAGAGAAACGGATGATAAAAAAAATGAAGAGACTTCGTCTTCCCTGAATTTTCAAACTATAAAAGTATAAATTATAAATTTTTAATTGTAAATTATAATATTCTAATTATGAATTCGTGAGGAACAATTTTAAATATGACAGAAGAATGATAATGTTGTGGGGGTTATGTTTTACATATAATTTTACAATTAAAAAATCATAATTTACGGCGGAAATTGTTGGTGATATATTGGTTTTTTAAGAGTAAAGGAAGACATGAAGAAAGTTGAACATAAGGTATGGAAAAATATTTTTCTTTAAGCTTAATTCACTTCAAATTCGCTTATTCCAATTTTGAGTATAAAATATAGGATTCTTTCTATAATTTTTTGAATTTTTTTTTACATTTTTAATATCTTTTTATATAATTTTTTAATTAATTAACTGTGAAGTTAATATTTATTAATGATAATATTAGATCATTTTTGAAATGAAAAGAAAAATGTTACACTAAAAATGAACAAGTTCGAATCTTAAATGCTCATGAACTTATAATTAGATAGATATAAATTGGCCATTTAATCATTTAAAGACATGAATTTGAAAATTGTATTATAACTCAATGTTATCTCTTTTTTGTCATAAAAAATTTCTTAATGTATAAAAACATGATTCTTTTTAAAAATCCTCTTTATCTTAAAACTATTCAAACAGAAAGTTCCTAATTTAAAACTGTACGATATGTTGGGTCCTTTTTTTTTTTCACAAGCAAATTACAATTATGTGCCAAGTAATTTGGTTATATTTTAATAAATTGCTGAATTTATTTGTAAATAATTTTTTTCCTTGCACTATACTAATGCTAAATACTTGCTTTAAAAATATAAGATATTTTTTGAAGAGTTGAAATTAAAAAAAAATATAAGATATTTTTTGTGTATTTTAAGATATGAAATATTATATTTTAAAAATATTCATAATAAGTAACTTATTTATATTATATTTTTTCACATTGAATACTCTATTAAATGAGATAAATATAAACAGATAGTGTTAATAAAAAATAATTCATTTATTTCTTAAGACTAAGATTGGAGTTAAAAACACTCTTGCATTTTTTAATGGGGGACTATGGCCTCAATTTTTTATTATCACAATTAATTACTGACATGTCTATTAACAATTAAATTTGAGAAAATGATAATATCTTATCATTCTTCTAAATTCAAATTCAATGAATTTCAAAAAATTAATTATATTAAGTGGTAATTGGACGTAATTTTTCATAAAAACAAGCGCCAACGAAGGAAGTGGACACGTACATTGCGTGGGGTTGAATCATCGCTGAAAAATTCCACAACAATGTCTATTTAATTGCAAAATGGTGCTGTGAGTGTGCGGTAAGCCATGACGCATATGATCATCTAGAGGCTTGTTGATTGTTTTTTTTTTAAAGAACACAGCTAATGCCCAATCACAATAAACCGAACAAGAAGATCTCTGGGTCAAGAATCACCGGTAAATCCCTTGCAACCAGCAAGCTAACAAGACCTGGCTTGTCGAGTGTTATCTAGAAAGAAAAGTCCAGTTTCAGACACTAATCAGGCCAAACATGGTTATTAAGATATTTATAAATTATTTATTTCTCCGTCACAAAACAATTAATATTAAGTATATTAAAGATGTTGAGTCTTAAAGATGATAAGAGAATTTTCAAACTTATCATAGTTACCTAAATGTAAGGACGTAAAAAATTGAATTAAAAGAAAAAAAAAATACAAAGTTTTGTTAATTATAACTTGAAACTGAAAATAATTTAAAGTTTAAATTGAGAATATAAAGTAAATAGCTTGGAAAGTAAAAAAAATGGATTTTGACAAACATTGATAATGATGTTATTGATCCATTGACGATGATACCCCACAATCATTGGTTTGAAATCTTTCGTAGCGGCTCATCTGAGATCGTTATACTTGCAAGATCCAAAGTCCATGCACAAAATATCAATAACCACCATGCACAAAAATCAATAATTATTTGGCATGACCCTGTAAGATTCATGGCACATAAGATAATGATGCCATGTTCACACAATAGTCCTTAACGTCCAATCATTCTAAGTCCTTAAAGGTTACATTAGATATGTATGTGGTATGACTCTTTTTTTGAAAATGAATCGGGCTTTGTTTTCACTTAAAATCTTGAGCCTGTTGTTTTCATCTAAATTCCTCTTTATGATTTTAAATGGTACTTCATTCGAGCCCAAAACAATATTAAAAAAGTCCATGTATATTGTATTTGATTTTAATAATTTTTAAATTATAAGTTAAATTCTTATCAACTGAATATCTGTATTGGTGAGATTTGTTAATGTTGAGTGGTAGGAAACTAGCAAGATAAAATAATGTAACACATACAAAAGTTCCTTTGGCAGGCAGAAAAAATGAATAAATACTATATATATGGTACTCTCTCCAATGATTTTATAATAAATGCATTGAAATATATAATTTTATTTATAAATAAAAACAAAATAATAAGTGATAGTTTTTCTTATATATCGAAACACAAGGAGTAGTCTTTCATCATTAATTTTTGTGGTAAAATTAGTTACAAAAAATTGAGCTAAATTCCGGTTCTTATTGGCAAAACAAATCAAAAATAATTTAATTATATTTTAAAAAAAATAGATTGGTGAATTGACCATATAGGGCTCGTGTTTTTTTCCCTATTTTTTATAAATACAATATTTGTAAAAATGAGTAATTGAATAAATATAAATTTATTTTTAAGAAAATTACGTCTAAGTCCCGTAGGTAAATTTATTTTAAATATCTCTTGAAAATTGAAAATCATAGTTAGGTTTTTTGAAATTTGAGTATAATGTAAAATTAGGTTACAAATTTGATATTGCTCTTACTTATTAGATTACAATGACAAAGATGTCCCTCTCCCTCAATTAAAACCTTATGCTCGCTTTGTTCATTCACGATTTCTCTATTCGTGTTCACAATCACACTCGCCATGTTCTCCTCCTCCTCCTCGTCCTCCTCTTCCTCTTCCTCCACGCTTGCTTTGTTAAATTTTGTTTGCAACGCATGATCAGTTTATTAATAACGTAACATCTTAAATTTCTTAATCTTGTGATTATCTGTTGATCATAGGTAAAGTGATAATTAGTGTAGGATTAGAGATTTGAATGATTACTTGATAGTTTGACTTATTAGGATGTTGTATGAATAAGTACGGGTTTAAGTATTTGCATTTTGGGTTGAAGCAAGTGTGCAAGGTGAGAATTATTCTTACTGTGCCCATGCCGCAGTGCATGGACTAAAAAATGACCTCTTAAGTCATGAATTTGGGGTGAATTTCAGAAGGGAGAAATCAAAAACACATAAAGGAGAAGAGAAGGAGGCTGGTGTGCTAAGGCAAGAGATTTCAAAGCGTTAGAAGGTGCTTTTGATAAGTAACTTAGCGGGTAAGCTATGTATAACCCTCACCTTCTATTCTATCCAAATTTCTTTGAATATGAGTTGTACAAAAATTGAACCAGTGAGATTTTAGGGATTTAATTCTTGTCTAATAGTAATAAAAAATTTCGGGAGTTAAATTAAAGTTTGGAGACGGGTTTGAACTGAATGATAAAGCTTTGAACTCATAAGCTCGATTTGGACCTAAATCAAAAGGAAATTAGAGTGGAAATCTTGTTTAACTAACATGAGACTAGTTGAGGGATGTAAAATAGTAATCGAGTAGCAATGGATATAAAATGGATAAATGAAAAAGAATAGATGGTTATATAGCCATAAGTAATCATTATTATACTTTTGGTCAAATTAAATCAATTGACTAAATTGTGCTAATTGTATTTAGATTGATATTTGTGCATATGAGTTGAGAAAGGAAAGCTGAGAAGAGTTTGTTATGGTAATAGAAATCTATGGGTAACTTTTCTAGTGACAAAAGGGTTGAGGTAATTGGATAACTTTTTCTACTTAGCTATTTATTATACATGTGGTGAGTATGCTATCTATTGCATGAAATTATTTTAAACCAGTAATGTTCATAGCATTTTCGTGAATGTTACATGAAATGACTTTTGATCAAATAAATGAATAACATATGATTTCATATTTTATAATATATGCTGTATATTGAGGACATTGTTATAACTGAGGAACTTATGTTATTCAAAAACAATGATTATAGGGGTGGGAATTCACTCATTGGAGTGTGGTGATAAGATCATAGCGCATATTCTCCTTAATGCCTAACGGGGTACAGTGTTGGAAAATTATACCTCCTTTGTGCCTTTCGAAGTACACCATTGGAGATGACCTCTTTAGTGCCTATTGCGGTGCAATGTTAGAGATTTAAACCCCTTAGTGTCTATGTGATACGATGTTAGAGTCAATGACCCCACTATGTGTATTGAGGGAAAGAGTTTATTCGTGTGGAGTGTGGTAATAAGACCCTATAGCATATTCTCTTTAATGCTTGACGGGGTACAGTGTTGGAGAATTATACCTCCTTAGTGCCTTTCGAAGTACGGCATTGAAGATGACCTCCTTAGTACCTATTGAGGTGCAATGTTAGAGATTTAAACCCCTTAGTGTCTATGTGATATGGTGTTAGAATCAATGACACCCATTGTGTGTATGAGGAAAACTATAGTCTAAAAGTGAGATAACAACACTTTTGGCTAGGTAATTTTACCACTAAAGATATTTAGGGTGATAACATACCTTTGGCTGGGTAATTTTATCACTAAAGATAAGTTTAGGGTCAATGAAAGTGTACATTAGTGTAAGGCGAGCCTATAATTTTATGTTAAGGTGATTTAAAAGTTTTGGTGGTAATGATCATGTTATATGTTTATATGTCAAAAAGAGTGTGAAAAGCGGTAATATAGTAAAACGATATATGTGAATGCGATTTAAAGTGAAGAGCACGGTTATACATTATGTTTTGACTATGTATTATGCTTTACTTGTATATAGTGCATATGATAATCAATATGAGTAAGTTATTTCTGTTGCTGAGATTTTTATCTCATCTCTATAGTACATTTTTATAGGACTAAGTAGTGATCAGGACAAAGGAAAAGAAACAAGATCGGCATAAGGGTGTTGTTGTTGTGGGAAGTCTCTGAGATTGTACAATAAATTAAAACCTCCTGTATATATATGTAAATAAGTTGCTATAGGGTTGCATGTATGATTTAAATCGTTGAGTTGGTTTTATTGGAAGTGTAGAAATTGTAATTGAATGTTGTGAGTTTTTAGTGAATCTTAACCCATGTATAAAAATATGATGAAATGAATAATTAGGGCTAAGATTGAGTTGTGATTATGTTGTGAATCTAGATAGATGTGATTTTGGTGAGAAAAGAGCTAGTGAGCCAAGTTGTGCTACATTGTACCCCAATTATGGAAAGTTGAGAAATGTAAAAATTAGCCATTGAGTGGTCAAATTTCAATATAAGGTATATATGTTGATAATTATAGTTAATCAAGTGTGTTAGGTCTTTTTGAACTTAGTCAAAGCTTTGTGTAGTTTAATGAGAGAAAGGGATCGATTTGAGTGCTTCGGTGTTTGAAACTTTTATAAAAAGTGACTTTTTATACTTAGGTGTCTAAATTTTGATTGGGCCATTAGATCGTGTCCAAATTTATCTCATTAGCTAGCTTATGAGTTAAATTTGTATAGATGCTTGAATCACTCCAATCAGACGTTGTATGTGGAAAACGGCGCACGCTGAAAGTTCATCTTTTTGCTGTTAAATGATAGCAAAAATGCAACTGGCTCACCACGATACATGACAAAGAGAGTCAAGTGTATGGCTTTGTTCGCAATACCGTGACACACATATTGTATGCCACGATGCAGGCTCATTTTCAAGCTTGATTTTTATAGTTTTTAATTCATGCAATTTTAAGATAGAAATGCTTATGGGTGTGTCCACTGCGCATATTAGACAAGTTATTGTGATTTTGACAATTTTTCAAAACGAGTCTTGAACCCAAACTTTTTAAACAAATTCTTTGATTACTAATTGTTTGATCAATGTGGTGATTGGATTAACTTTCTCCTGTATCGAGTGGATATAGAAGAAGGTTACAAATAACATATGATTGATTTAACTATTAGATACATGAAGTTATAGTGTAATATTGAGGTGGACATTTATAAATTTGATGAAATAGTTATATATTGCACCCGAATTTTAAATTATACTTAGATACCAAAGAGACGTACCTATTATTTTTGAATTTTATGAAATTTATTTATAAATAATTTTTCTTCACATAATCATAATTTTCTCTTTTTTTTGTCATTTAATTTCTTACATGATATTAACTAAAATTAGTTTTTCTATTTCTAAGGCGCGCGCGCGCGCGCGCGCACACACAACATTGTTTTTTTCATTGGCTGGCTGCAATTCCAATCTCACCATAAAAGTTTGTGGCATAGGATTATTCAGAGACATACAACAATTTTCTGACCCCACAATTAATTGATATGTCATTTGTGATGGAAATAGATTAAAAAATGATATTAATAGTGTGTGTGGATTTGACTGGTTATCAATAATATTGTATTTGAATCAATAGAGATTTAAATTTTAATTTAGATACATAAAAATTATAAATTTAAATTTAATTAAATTTAAATATATGTTTTATTATAACTTCTATATAATTTTATTCTTTCTATATTTTAGTTATGTGAAATTCAGCTGCTTTTATTTTATCATTTCAAATCATTTTTTCTATATTTATCTTTGTTAATTCATCCTTATTCTTGTCTTTCACTAACTAAAAAATAAAAGCAAGCTTGTTATTGAAAACTACCGGAAAGCCTATTTAGTGGGGAACATCCTTGCCTTACTTTTGGCTCTAGATTTTTTAGTTTAAAAATTAGATTTTTGATGAAAATAAACCTTTTTAATAAATTAAAAATCAAACAAAACCTTTTTAATAAATTAAAAATCAAACACACACTTATAATAAATATAATTAAATGTTTTTTTTTTGTTAGAGCAAAATCATTTTGATGGCTACTCCTTGTAAGATTTTCTTTTGCCACCGGCTACTTATTTGTTGAGTCACTTTACTTACCTATTAACCTGTTATTTTGATTAAAAAAATGTGTCTAATAATTTTTCTCTCTATTTTTTCTGAGTTGCAAACATCTCACAGATTCAAAATATTTGTCTTCATGCAAATTTAGCGGAGGCAAGGGGGAATCTTCTATAAGAAATAAATCACCAGAGGAGCCAGGGAAAAACACACCGTAAAACTAATACCCACTCATTTACTTTCAGCAGATACGCACACGTAACAATACAGCCATTGCATTGCTACAAGGATGTTGAATTATTTGATAAGATAGGAGTCTAAGTAAAAATTGACAAGATTGCATCTAAATTCTAGAGAGAATCACAGTTAACTTCAAAAAGAAAATTAATGACATTAGGTTTCAATAAAATTTTTTAAAAAAATAAAAATATCAATTAAATAATTATAAGCTCAAAGTTCTAATTGTAAGATAAAACATTTAAATTTCAAATATAGCTTTTATTTTACAACTGTTTAAATTAATATTTGTAATTCATTTTTTTTTAGAAAATTTTGTTGGGAGCCTAAATGTCATTATTAATTTTTTTTTTTTGAGACTTGACTGTGAATCTCTCAAAATTCTAGTAATTGAGTGTCAATGAAATATAAAGACTACTTGAAAATGATGAAGCATGAGAGGAATGCCCAAAAGAAAGCTTATTCTGGCAGGCTTTTCTGCTACTAAGAGGTAGAAGACCCCATAACTCCAGTATGTGTTCGGCTGCCACGGCTGTAATTGGATTCAAGAGTTAGAGTTTCGCCATCAATTATTTTGACAGAGCCAGGTTGGAGGATAACAAGTAGTCATTCCTACAATATAGCCTTCTTCATTTCCCTTCCATCCTGAAACCATCTCACTAATTTCAGAAAACAAGTTGTACTGCTATATAATACCTAGTGGCCTGGTGCGGATTTAGAGGAGAATGTTGATTTTATATTAACTATTTAATTTTTTTTTTGGGGGAATTAATGATAGCAGTAATATGCATTATGAAACTATACCTCGATAAAAGGAATGTTACCCTTGCAAATGATAAAAAAAAAAACAAAAATGAGGAAGAATCATATCTAAAGATTTGGAAGAAAATTATCCACAGGCATGCAAAGATTAATAATAAATTTCATTTGAGAAAAAATAAGTTCATGTTTGTATTTTAACAATAATTCATTCTGTATTAATTTTGTTTGCAAATAACTTTTTAGCCAACTTTTTGATGTGATTATCCCAAAAAACAATTCAAACATTTCTTACGCACGGTGAATTACTCACCAACACTCAAAACACATAACATAGTCAGATGCGTACAGCCCCATTTAATTTGCCGGCACGAACATTATTCTTGACGCTTTTTTCCATGTTAAATAGCTGTATAAGCTTATTAGAATAGAAACTAATATCAAGTAATAAATACTAAAAAAATAGAAATTCAGTATCACCTGTCCATACAGAGTTGAACCAGTTCCACCTACATGTTGATGAGCCACACCATAGATGACAAAGCCACCTCTTGGCATTGGGAGTCTTGTTCTCCTGACGTCAATGCAGCCGCTGCTATCCTTATAGTTATTGCTGCAAGATTCAACATCATACTCAACCTGTAACAAAGAAATACTTGTTGCTCATGTGCACCCAACAATGTAAGAGACTATAATTATGTTCTAAAGTTAAACTAGGATTCAGACCAATGAACTCGTCACCCGAATATTTACTAACCTTGCAGTTATGCTTTGTACCCAAGACTTTCGAATTTGAACCATTTGAAACTTGCAATGTATCAGTCACGTCAAGTATGTAAATCTTAACAGGCACTACCGAATCACTCCAGTCAACCCACTTAACTGTATATCTCAAGTTGAGGCTTCTCCTTGGTCCCTCAAAGCCTTCCTTCACCCTGCATTGAGTTTTATCATAGCAACACAATAGGCCACCTAAATAGTCTGGCCTCAAAGGCTGGCCATTTTCATCCATTGTGATGTTATAATGATCACACTTGCACTCAATGCACCCCAACTTGTCTTCTACACCCCTAGTATCAATGGCATGGACATTAAGCATCCATTTCTCCTCATACCCATCTGGTATGTCCAAAGGATTACCTATTTCTATCCCAAAGGATCTGGAATTTCTGTAGCTGTTCCTCGTGTCTCAGATCCAAGGCCAAAATACTGTCCAAATGTGTCGGGGCAAAAGCCACTGTTACTCACCGTAATAAGATCTGAATCTGACTCATTACCTGTGAGTGTCACCCCTTTACGTTGATAGTATCTAGTAACAACCCAATGATGGAGATAAGTTTCATGGAGAGGCACAGAGTTCCCTTCTTCATCAATTACTTCACCATTGAAACTCTTGAGGGCAACATGGCCTCTGGGAAGTCTATATCATAGTAATATCTATTTTCAACTGATCCTGGTCCCAGTTCAAACATGGGGGAAAGAAAAACAGCTTCCTTGATATTATTTTGCCTCTTCCATAAAGCATGAGACAATGGTATTACCAATAATAGCAATAGTATAACTGATGCAAGTATCCAAGCTCGAGAAAGAGAAAGAAGTCGCATGTTGATTCTGTCAACATTATCATATCATAAATCATTTGTTAACAAGTTTGAATAGATTCAGATGTAAAGTGTGCTGCGTGCAATCTCTCCATCATATACAGTAGAAATATAATAGAATTCGATAAACTTCTTCCAGTTAGTTTTCGTTTCTTTTATTATAAAAGTAAATTTCAATGAAGATGACCATACGCAATTTGCCTATTTGTAAAGCCTTTGAGCACTGATGAATAAACATTGTGGGCTTAGCGATTGCAAACTAGCCATACAAAGTATTGGAGCGAGAATTATGAGAATTGAAGCACCAAAGAAATTAAATTAAACTACATAAGCACTATGAGAAGCATGAATATCAGTAACTTGGTGGCTCAGCTTTTTCTCTTCGGCCAACGAAAACACACACTATTCAAATTCAACAATCAACACATAACAGAAAAGCAGCTTACAGCATCCAAATCCAAAAACAAAAGGTCCTCAGCAACACAAAACAAACACAAGGAAAGAAACAACACTCAAAATCAACCCACTCTAGAAGGAATCCGCCAGCCATTCATAGTAGATGAGAGGCTCTGCCTCATTACGAGTAGTATATATGAAAATGCATATAATCGTATTGTTGGATGAGACATCAGGGAAAGCATTACCCGTGACCATATAAAACACAAAAAGGGAAGAGTACACTGCTCCCAAATCTTGTTCATAAATGTTACAAACAAGTCGAACGATGATTTATTCACAAAAACGAAAGCAGGTTATCAGTATTCCATAGCATGTTAAAAATCATGAAGTTGCAACATCCAACTCGTTGAACCCATTCCAAGAAATTAGGGCGAAAAAATCTCGTGCATGGAAAATTCAAAAGATGTGCATGAAACAAGAAGCACAAAGAAAGAGGTCGGAGAAGAAATAGCATACCGGAACAGGGGAAGGTCGAGAACTATGACCGGGCCGTGTAAGAATGTGGATTTGCAATCCAAATTCACAAATTATATACACAGATAGAGCAACTGGAAACTTCAGCGATAGTGAGAATTTCATTTTCAGCACAAATAAAGAATGCCACAGGGAAGAATACTAAGCGGTAAAAAATTCCACAAGGAATGGATTTTAATTTCAAAGTTCCGACTCTGGATTGTGTATTTAATTGAAAATGGTGCATTCTATTTAATTGAAAATGGTGCATTCTGTTGCTGTAGCCATGACGCATGTGATGAATCTAGAGGATTGTTGATATGGATTGGCCGGAACTGGCCAGATGAAATCTTCTATACTTTAGAAACAGAAGCTCCTCTGAATGAAATTAACTTTTATCTCAACTTTC
Source organism: Prosopis cineraria (assembly GCF_029017545.1). Classification (NCBI taxonomy): domain Eukaryota; kingdom Viridiplantae; phylum Streptophyta; class Magnoliopsida; order Fabales; family Fabaceae; genus Prosopis; species Prosopis cineraria. The sequence continues at coordinate 4,828,660 of NW_026555334.1, read as the reverse complement.
ACTTAACTTTCATAGACCCTTTCCCATACTTCCAGTTTGTACATTTTGCACCCTCAAATAAAATTTTAATATTCTAATAATCGTTTGATTTGAATTTTGTTTGAAAATATTTAAAAAAAAATAAATACAAGAGGTTAACATGGTATGCTTTTTTTTTGTACTCTTTCAAAGTTTGGTGTCACTTTAATAAGGATGAGAAAAAAACAAAATGCATAGTCGTATTATGTGCTTGAAAGATTTTAATTTTTTAAAATAAAAATTGAAATTAGTTTAAAAAATGTAATATAATATAATATAATATTTAAAAATCTAGGTATTCAGGCTGGCCGAATTGAGACGCCACTAAATAATAATTTTTCCCCAAATTAAAGCAATTAAAAATCTTTACTGATGTTTGACGATCTCCGCTCATTACTTAAGCATGAAGATTTTGCAAGTTAATTAAGCACTACTCCCAAGTCCTATGTTCCTAATCACTCTCCCTCCTATATTTTTTTTTTAACATGAAAAAGTGCACCCTCAGTTTTCAATTTTCAAAAATAAATAAACATGGTCTTAGTATTGTGTCGGGATTTATTCAATAATCAGCATTTGATGTACAGTCTTCTCTAGATAGGCCATCCGGTACTTTATCTTTCAAATTTTGCACATTCTTGCTACCATCTTACTCATTATATCTATACAAGTTGCATTTGGATTGACCAGAATCAAAAATTGATTGAGTATTAATTCCTAATTGAATCTAAATTAGGAAGTTTGTCATTGCATTTAATGTGAAATATTTTATCATAAATATTTTTTTAAACTAATTTTATATAAATAGTAACGAGAGATTAAAGTGAAAAGTCACTCTAAAGCACATACATCTCATCTTGGTATTCATTTCTCTATCTCTAGCCATCTACTATACATCAAAAAGAGGACTTTAGTAATCTTGTCTCAACGTGAGTAGTTGGATAAATTTTATCACGTCAAAATTTAGTAAGACTTTAACTTGATTCTTTTTTGAATTAGGGCAAGACTATATTGAATATACTTTTATCCAATCAAATCAACACAGTGAATTTTGATGTATTAATAATATAAATAATAAGAATTTATGATGGAATAAATAATCTATAAATGATACACATGTCTTAATTTAATTAAAAATAAATACATTAAATATATAAAGTTAAATATATAAATTTTTCTTTTTACATTATTATTGATTGTAATATCCTTCACTCACTATCATTTGCAATAAAGTGGCTCTGCACCATATAATAAAAATAGTTAATAACAAATATGAAAAGAAACATACATATTTTTTTCCATGTTCACTACCAAGTGCCAAGACAATATGTTTAGGTAAAGTAAAAAAATTATATATTTAATTTTATATACTTAAAGTGTTTGTTTTCAATTAATTATAACGTATGAATCTTTTATATATTATTTATTCTATAATAAACTTTTGTTATTAATATTATTAATATATTAAAATTTACATATTTTAATTTAATTAAATAAAAGTATATTAAGTATATAAGACTGAATATTTAAATCTTGCTCTTAGATACTTAATTTGATCGAGCAGCTTGAGCCAATCTTTATATTTCAAAAAAAAACTATTGTAATTACTCGCACTAATTCATTAACTTCTTAGATTCCACCACTCTCTTCAATCAGCTAGTTGAATGTAAGGAGAATATCAATAAAATTTTAAATAAATTAAATACTTATCAAAACTTAAAACTTTATTAATTAATAATTAATGTTTACTTGTTAGACGTTTTATTTAATATTAAATTATTTAAAAAGTCCTTTATTGATATTCTCTTTTGAATTTATTCCACCTCACAAGAACACTTTCACCATTTTTGTATTATCAAGACGTCTTTTCCTTTCATGCATTGAATGGAAGTATTAATATTTTAACAATGTATTATTTAAAAACATATTATTCTTTAATTACTTATATCAATAACGGTGATCCGACAATCACCTAGTAACAGTCAAAATGGTTGGTCAAAAATCAAAATGATATATTAGTCTTTTTTATGACAAATAAATAACATTTATCTCTTGATATTTATTTATAATTTAAATAACTTAATCAATTTTAATTTTCTTATAGAATACTTAGTTATAATTTTCTAAGTCCTTTTTATAATTTTCTTAGATCATTTTTTATAATTTTTTCATTAACTAACAATTAAAATTAATTTTTGTTAACAGTATAAGCAGCAACAACACACCATTGTTAATTATCAAAAGGAATCATTGCATGGGGAAAAAAAAATTAGAGTCCTGACACTCATGAAACGATAATTTAAGGATAAAATTATCCTCTAGCCCCTTTTATCATATATGTATGTATGTAAAAGAGTCTCCACTCTATCAGAGAGGGTACCAACTAACTTATTATCAATAAAATATATTGTCTATATTTGCAAACAATGAAGCACGAGAGGAATGCCTTGAGAGTTGATCTGGCAGCTGTTCTGCTACCAGAAGGTAGAAGAGCCCCATAACTCCAGTATGTGGCCGGCTGCCACTGCTGTAATTGGATTCGAGAGTTACAGTTTCACCGTTGATTATCTCAATAGAACCAGGTTGAGGATAACAAGTGGTCATTCCTACAATGTAGCCTTCTTCATTCCCTGCCTCCTTTCCAGTTCCATAACTTGGTGTTGATGAACATATAACCCTTCCATCCTGAAACCATCTCACTAATTTCAGAAAACAAGCTGCACTGCTATAAAACAGTTCAGTGAAATGTGAGCTCTGACGAATATTATTCAGAGACTTTAACCCTTGTCACCTCCCAAATCACAAATAATGAAGGCAGGCTTCCACACACCAATGAAATGAAATGATGCCCTTACAGGTCGGTTAAAAGAAAGAGGGGGGGGGGGGGTAACAATTGGCCGCTATAATTTTAACATGTTTTGGTATAGTTTCTTGTATTTTTTTCGTTGTTCCAAGTCCCTTTAATTTTCTCATCTGCAATATTAGTCATTCTAGTTTTAAATATGCCTAGAAAGATGATGAGATAGTACTAACATTGTTAAATATGTTGACCTGTGACCAATGTTATTAATTTGTGCAGAGGTGGAATTATGATTCAGCAGCTTAATAACGTTGTCCACCTCATTCTATTTCATGTTTCATGTTTTAATCTCTTGAATTATAATTCCACTTCATCACAAAGATTAACTACATTAATTACATGTCAACATATTTAATATCGGCAGTACCACCTCATCGTTCTCTTGGACATATTTGAAAATAAAGAGACTAAAGTTGTAGAAGGAATAAACTAGAGGGATTTGCAGTAACAAAAGAACTAAAAAAAACCCTATACCAAAGTACGTTAAAACTATAGAAATCAATAGTTATATTTTCCCGCAAAAAACAATCCACCCATATCTTGCTTGTAGGTAATCAATTACTTGTAAATACTCAAACATGGAGTAACATATAGTCAGGTGCAAATTTACAACCTTGCTTAATTTTCTAGGTCACAATCATCACTTATGACCCTTTTGCATTTTAAAAATATGCACATACTTGTTAAGGTCGGAAACTAATATTAAGTAATTAAAGGCTGCAAAATAAGATATATGAGTCTCACCTGTCCATACAAAGTTGAGCCAATTCCACCTGCATGTTGATGAGCCACACCATAGATGACATAACCACCTCTGGGCATTGGGAGGCTTGTTCTCTTGGCATCAATGCAGTCACTACTATCCTTATTGTTACTGTTGCAAGACTCAACTTGATACTCAACCTGTAACAAAGAAATAGTTATAGTTCCCATACAGTACCCAACAAGTAAGAGACAAGAATCATGTTTTAAAGTTGAACTAGGATTCAGACCAATGAACTTGTCACCTGAATAATTACTTACCTTACACTTATGCTTTGTACTCAAGGCTTTTGAATCCGAACTATTTGATACTTGCAAAGTATCAGTCACATCAAGTATATAAATCTTAACAGGAACTACCAAATCGCTCCAATCAATCCACTTGACTGTATATCTCAAGTAGAGCTTTCTCCTTGGTCCCTCAAAGCCTTCTTTCACCCTGCATTGAGTTTTATCATAGCAACAATACAGGCCACCTAAATAATCTGGCCTCAAAGGACGGCCATATTCGTCCTTTGTGATGTTATGAAGATCACACTTGCACTCAATGCACCCCAACTTGTCTTCTACACCTCTAGTATCAATGGCATGGACATTAAGCATCCATTTCTCCTCATACCCAGCTGGTATGTCCGAAGGATTACCGATTTCTATCCCAAAAGGATCTGGAATTTCTGTAGCTGTTCCTCGTGTCTCAGATCCAAGGCCAAAATACTGTCCAAGATAATTGTTCTGGCATATGCCATTGTTCCTCACCACATAATGATTTGAGCCTGACCCGCTAAGCACCCGATGGCCATCGTTACCTGTGTGTGTCAGCCCTTTACGTTCATGGTATCTAACAACAACCCAATGATGGAGATAAGTTTCATGAAGAGGCACAGAGTTCCCTTCTTCATCAATTACTTCACCATTGAAACTCTTGAGGGCAACATGGCCTCTTGGGAAGTCTATATCATAATAATATCTATTTTCAACTGATCCTGGTCCCAGTTCAAACATGGGGGAAAGAAAAACAGCTTCCTTGATATTGTTTTCCTCTTCCATAAAGCATGAGACAATGGTGTGACCAATAATAACAGTAGTATTGCTGATAGAAGTATCCAAGCTTGTGAAAGAAGCCGCATGTTGATTCTGTCAACACCATCATATTAGAAATCATTGAATACCAGAAATTAAACAGATGCAGATGTGAAGTAGGCATTCTATTTTCCATCTATACAACGAATATAATAAAATTTGATTTGATAAACTTCTACCAGTTAGTTTCAATTCTCTAATTAGAAAGTTAAATTTCAGAGTATGCAATTTGCCTGCTTATAAAAATTATGAACTTAAAAGATTAAAAACTAGCCAGACAAATTGTGAGAACAAAGGGGAAATTGGAACAACAGAAACGGTAGTAAGTCGTTCAAACCAAAGAAACTACATAGTAATTATGAAAAGCATGAAGATCAATAACTAAGCTCACCATAATTTTTCCGGACCAAAACACTCTCCTGGTGCTCCCCCTCTACTCCTCACATGGGGGTGGGGGGGTGGCGGCGGGGCCACTTCTTTTAAAAAAAATCCTCCTGCCCTCACATGGTGGAGGTGGAACCCTCCCCCCCCCCCCCCCCCGCCCCCATGTGAGGGGGAAGGAACCAGAGGTGGAGCACCAGGAGAGAGTCTCCCCACAATTTTCCCCACTTTGGGCCTACAAAACACATTCCATTCAACACATAGCGGAAAAGCAGCAGCAGCTTACAGCATTCGAATCCAAAAGAAAAGCCAACAACACCCAAAATCAGCCCACACCAGAACGAATTCTGCCACAGTTCATGAGCAATTAATGCTATCCTTAGCCGGGATGAGCGGCTCAGCCTGATTACAAGTAGTATCAGACGCACCCGAAAGGGAAAATAAAAAAAACACATAATCGTCCTGATAGACGAGGCATCCAGAAAAAATTACCACCATCACTGAAAATTCAATCGCACGGAAAGCATCTTTCCAGTAGCATATCAAACAAAGAGAGGGAAAAGGTACACTGTTCCCCTGAAGTTCATCCGAGTAACCCCAAAATCCCATAATTTGCATTTCCTTTTGCACTAGAAAAACCAAAAACAAATCGATGGATGACTTCATCCACACAAAAGCAAGTAATCAGTGGCATGTTTAAAAGACAAGAAGTTGCAACTTCCAACTCGATAGACCCATACAAGGAAACAAGGTCCAGGGAATCTTGTACACAGAAAATTCAAAAGAATCTCATGAACAACACACGCACAAAGAAAGTGATTGGAGAAGAAATTAGGAACAGCGCATACCGCAGGAGAGGAAGAACGAGAAGGAAAAATATTACTCGGCTTTGTGAGAATGTGATATTGCAAAATCACAATTCACGAATCACAAAATTATTGGTTATACTTATATATACAGCAATTAACTCAGCAAGCAATTCAAAACTGTCTTGGCGATATGTTCCATGTCTCGTTGCTGAAAAGGATGAATACGATTGTATGCAATAGGGCGCGGCCGCATTGTGTGGACAGCGTGGCATCTTCAAGCAATCAAGCCTCGCCACATGTGGGGCTCACAAGGAAAGAAAACTGAAAGAATTATATTTAAATCTTACTAACAAATTTAATTATTTTATTATTATTCTCTTAATTTCAATTATCAGTAAATTTAAAATAATTAATTATATTAAATAAAATATTAAAGTCATTCTATCAAAACAAAAAATTTACCAAAAAAAATTTGTTTATTTTGATGGATAAATTTTTGTATTTATTAATACATCATGTCATGTATATTTTATCTAATAAAATTATACGTTCAATCAAATAAAATTTATATATAATTATTTTTATTATAGTTTTTGAAATAAGGGGCTATTTAATTTTTTATATTTTTATTATCATTAATAATAAAATTAATTTATATTTTTCAATAAAAAAATTTGTCTAGGTTGGTGTCGTAAGCCATGACGCACATGAAAAAGAAGGATGTTGATTTGGCTTGGTCGGAGCTAGGAAGATAGAATCAATACATAAGGACAACAGAAACAACAGAAACAAACAATAAGTTCCATTTCCAAAAACAAAATAAATAAATATTTTAAATCGGTTTTTATTCATTTAATTTTGAAAATAAAGAATTTTGAATAAAATATAATTTTTTTGTGAATAAATTAGATTTTTCAAAATGATCAATTTATAGAGTTTGAGTTTTTTATTAACTATGAAATATCAAACCCTCTAATTTTAAAGAATTCATATCAATTTTTATTTTCTTTATTTATAATTGAAATTATTATTTAATTGGATAATCGAAAGATCACTTTGTAATTACTTTTAGAAATAAAAATATTAACGTAATTAAAAAAATGAGAAAATATGTGTGTAATGTGTTGCACAATAATGAAAAATCATTACCAGGATTGTCTCTTTACCCCACCCATACCAACCTGAGTTGGTACATGGTGAACAATTTTATTTTTATTTTTTTCATTTTTATTGAACATGGGTCAACTTAAGAATTGATTGGAATGCAAACAACTCTTAATTGTTAGAATAATTTTATAAATTGATTATAAAGTGAATTTCTTTAAATCATTTATTTATTTAATAAATCATAAATTGTAGCCAATTAGTTTTGTGCTAGATATTAAGCCCATAATAAATTTTCACCTTATTTAAATATAAATAATTTTGACAAAAATATAAATTTAATCCTTCAAATTTATACATGATTTTATTTTAATCACTTAATTTTATAAAATATTTTTTCATTCATTTAACCCAAATACCATTAGCTTTACTAACAAAAAATTTCTACATTAATTTTTTAAATATTAATACTCTCTCTATTCAAAAATGTAAGGTATTTTTTGAAAAGTTGGATGTTCAAAAATATAAAGTATTTTTAATTTTTTAAGATGTAATCATTGTCTTTTTTCAAAAATGCTGTTATTGATGAATGACTTTATATTTATTGTAGGATATTTAATAGCAGTAAACATGAAAAGATATAATTAATTTAAAAGTAGGTAACTAGTTTATTGAGGTGAAATTCGGTTAAAAATGTCTTACATTTTTTAACAAAAAGAGTAAAATATTATCAAATGTTGACATATTAAATTTAATTTTTTTTTAAATAATGATGATCAAATCAAAAAACTATCATTCAAAAGTAATAGTAGTATGATTAAATGATTAAAAAAATATTTTATATTAAATGATTAAAAAAATATTTTATAAAATTAAAAATTTAAAACAAAATTTTATATAAAATTAAAAAAATCAATGGGACACTTTAACCAAAAATTTGTGAAAAATGGATCACACATGTTAACCCGGTTAGCGCGTTTGATAGGGAGCCATCTTACAGCTGTTTGATAGCGATCCATCTTATAGCTGTTTGATAGCCAACAAGTTTGCCCCATCACAAGGTTAACTATGTCATGTCATGAGTAAAAGGGTATTTTGAACCCAGTATTATTAATTATTGAATTACTTATAACATAAATTTAAAAAATTATTGAGCTAATTAATATGCACATTAAAATAATTTATGTGCATATATTTTTATTCTATTAAAATTTAGAATGATATTCCTTTCCTTTCGAAATTATAAGATAATTTTAAAACTATTTTATTGTCCTGAAATATAAGAAAATTTGATAAAAATATGATTTATTAATTTTTTTCAATATTACTTTTTAAGTAGAGAAAGAATTGAAATGATTGTAGTATAATGATAAAGTATACTCCTTCTGTTTAAAAATATAAGACATTTTTAATTGAATCTCATCTCCTAATAAAGTAGTTACTTACTTTCAAACTAACCCTATCTTTCCATATTTACCCTTATTAAATACCTTACAATAAATATGAAGTCATTCATTAATAGGAACACTTAAAAAAAAATAATGATTACATTTTAAAAAACTAAAAATACCTTACATTGTTTAACATTTAACTTTTTAATAAATGTTTTATATTTTTAAACGGAGGGAGTATACATTTAAAGTTATATTAAAAAAATGAGATTTTTAAAAGCTTATATTTTTATTTAAAAAAATAAGTTTATAAAATATTATTATTGAGTTTTTTTAATATGTGAAACTTTATTTTAAATTACTTTATACTTGAGAGGGACAAAGTAAATCATAATAATCCACGCAGGCACTGGCCAAAAAAAAAAAAAATCCACTCGGGGCACTGTTACTCTGGCTGCTGCTTGATTGTCTCCAAATCCAATCCAATCTCTTCATAAAAAGTTGAAAAACATATGCTTAGCACTTTGATTCAATCTCTTTATAATTTTTTTTTTTAACATTCTAAATCTCTATATTTTTTTCATCTCAATTAATTTGATTGAACGTTTTAGTGTTCTAAAAAGTTTATGCTTTTCATAGAATATAGAACACATAATTATTCTCATCTCAGTTAATTTGATTATATGTGATGTAATTAGAATATTTTCAGCATCATTTTTTTTTTACAACAAAATATTTTTAGCATTGAGTGCTTAGAAAAACAAAAAGATCACTTATTATCAACACTCAAATAAATATACGTTGATTCAGATGAATTTTTTATTAATAAATATTTATTTAAATTTTAATAATAATTTATTTTAAATTAATAACAATTCATTTAAATTTAATTTTTATTTAAATTTTGATAATAATTAGTTTATAAATTTTTTTTCCTATACCTTGATTTCTATTTTCCCAAAACAAAAGTCACTTCACGCGCGTGATGGTCAATCTTTTCTGCTTCTTTTTGTCAACAGCCAAATCATTTTATGAGTCACTTCTTTGTTCTTCTTCCTGGCCACGTTTTGACGAGTCATTTCACCTTGTCCATATTAATAAATGTTTTTTTTTTGAAAAAAAATCGTGTCCAATTACAATAAAATATTTTCACTATTTTCTATTGTTTATAGTTGTGGATCACTCGTCATCAATTTAATGTACTTTGTCCACACCTTTTATAGAAAAAATGATAACTTCATAAGTCATTTTATATTAAAAAAAATATCAATTATTTTTTTTTAATTTTATCCTTTTTCAATTTTTTTTAAATAGAATAAGATTTTGTATGCAAGAGAGAAAATATTTTTAAAAATAATCTTTTTAATAAAAATAAAATAAAAATTTCATTTTTAAATAATATTAATAATTTAAATACCTATTTTTAATTTTGGTTAAATAATTAAGAAAGTGACTTGTATATAAAAAATGATAATAAAATTTCATTAAATTATATAAATAATAATTTGATCCATCAAAATGCTATAATTTCACTAAAATTTTTAAAGACTTTTCTAACATTAATAAATTCATATAAACAATTAAATTATCCTTGTTAAAAATAAAATAAACACAGGTGTAAAATTCGAGGAGAGACAAGATTATCCTTACTAATCCTTCATAATCTCTAACATCCATGTAATTATCAAACTTATCAAATTGTATAAATGGGATCCCAAATTTTTTAATATTTAAAATATCCCAAAAGATCTTTACAAAATGAATATCAAAGTTTGATTAGTATGCAGAAGTATGAGATCTCAAAAAGAATCAAGGCATTTGCTTAAAATTAGAAAACAATGAACCGATATAGAAAAGGAGGCGTTGCCATGGCTTGAGAGCCTTTGTGCCATGAGCCGTGGCTCATGCATAAGATGCCACACGCTTTTGACAGTAGATTTTTGTTGTCATTTGACAGCAACTAGGGCAACTTTTGATGTGTCACATGTAAGGTCTCCCTTATTAATTCACAATTAACCCCCAATATCAAAGTAATCACAGGAATAACCTAAATGAATTACTAAGTTTGTAAAATTTTTATAAATGAGATTCCGAGTTTTTAACTTATAATGCTATAAAATCATTTAAAAAATAAAATCAAAACAAACATGTATACAGAAATATAGATATCATACAAGGTTAGATAATATCAAATTGGGGTTAAAAGAATAAAAATAAATATTCTGGAAAAATATGCTACAACATAGCATACATAGTAGAACCCATGAAAGCTGTCATGGCAGATTTTCTGATTGAATTTTCGATGCGCACCAAATCCCCACTTGACATCATATTGAGGTGATCTAGATGTCCACAGAAAGTTCATTCAGTGAACTACTAATGGCACTAGTCTTATTTGCAAATTCTATCACATCAAAAAGTTAGACACTCGGAATCAAAACTACTACTTTCTCACATTTCTCAACTTCCAAAGTGTCCAAAACCCAACTTAAGTGACATTAGCCCACACAACCACCTATACCATACTCAAGGGACTTAAGATGACCTATGCAACACACCACAGTACACATATCTACTACAGATCATATTTTCACTTTTCAACCCTAAATTTATCAAAAGCAAATAAGGAAGTCATCATCATTCAAATTATCCAATTACACAATTACAACTCTCAAAATAGCCTTAAACATACTTGCACAGCATTTTGGCCTTGAAGAAGCATGTTTAACTTATACAAACTAACCAAAAGCATCAAAACACCAATTAACAATCACATATGAATGCAATGGTGCAAATAGTCAATATAATTATCCTAGTTGGAAATATTATAATAATTACACATTGGTAAAAAATATTTGAGGCGTTACAATAAGAAATCCAATTCATAAACCTCATATGCCTTTCCTTTGTCTCAATTAAAACTAGTACCTGTAAAGTGTTAAATAGAGGAGTGAGTACAGCCACTCAATAATCAAGTTTTACCTAATTTATATAGTTACATATCAATCAAAAACGAATGCAATTGACAATAAACACACACACAAAGCATGTATGACAACATATAATGGGGTGAGTACAACTACTCAATAATTAAAGTCTATCTAACTCATACTAATGCATGTCAATCAATTTCAATGCAAATGGCAAGATATTATTCTTAATTCATTTAGCATAATCAAGAAATACTAATCACATTTCTCATTCATGTTAGCCTGTATTCATAAGATAATAACTTATTAACACAATTTCACATGGGCATAAGACTAATCTCATGATTTTCATCACTAAGGTCACAATACAGACAATTATGTTCCTTTACTACCTAGCCAAAGTTTCTCATCCCACTTGTGAGTCATGGTTTCTCTCATTTCTCACACTATAGGGTATCATTCTCTCTAAACTAACTTCCTTGTTGAACAAGTGGATAACTAGTCAGGTTTAAGTCCCTTGTTAAACCAATGGGACAATCCCTCATTAAATAAGTTGGATAACATGAATAATAAATCCAAGCTAACCATCAAGCTTTGATAGAAGTCTTATTAGGTGGATTTTAATTTTCTACTCCTCTTCATGAGTGAACTCCCACCTCTCAAGATCATGCGATACATAACAATGTAGCATTTCAAGACATGCAATCATTCAATGTTCAAGCAAGTAAAACATCATCATTGTACTCATCTCATACATGATCATCACATTAACATGCATGATCAAATCATTAAACTCCACTTTACTCATCTCATTGAACTCTTCATCTACACATTCATTGAACTCTACTAACAACACATCATTGAACTCTATAAGACACTATTTCCTTGAACTTTTTTACTTTTCAAGTCATTAAGCTCCTTATGACACAACAATCATTGAAATCCATTTGTGAATCGCATCATCGAACTTGGGGTGAAAACACATCATTGAATTTTACAAGATTATTATAATGAATTTTCAAGTAACTTATGCCACACTTACATTTTCATTCAATTTTACACATTTAAATCATCAAATATAAATCAATAAATTAATTAACACATAAAAGTAAAAGAAAGAATTCCCTCGACTACCTCAAACTTTTGATAGGTTAAAGGTTTCACTCCTCAATTACATACTCTCAAAGCTTCCACAAAGTTTAAATGGTACCAAATATGCTCACTTTACAATTAATCACAATATAATTCATCAATATCTCTTTTTGGATAATTTTCACTATTAATTCAAACACTTCTTCACTCTTAAAATTCAATCTCTTCCCATACAAGGGTATCTATAGGGCTTCTTAACTGCTTCTAACTCATATTAACCCTGTTATTAATGAAGCCACATTGCCCCAACTACCATATTTATGGTGGAATTTTTTAGTATTTATTGCCCCCCAACCACCAACACTCACAAAACCATAAGGGCTAAGTTTTATTACCTTAATCAACTCCTATAACTTTATTTAAATCAATAGGTTTGGATTTATAGTTTTTATGGACCAAAAACCATCTTTCTCAACCAAACCCTAGGGCATTTTTGCCCTTCAATTATTTGCTCATGAGAGCATGGTATTTTGAATTTACATTTGGAAATAATAAATTAAGTACCCTCTCGTTAGAAAAAGTTAACTTTAACAGTTAGTTACAAAAAATTATAAAAAATAACTTAAAATTACAAAAAAAAAGCCCATAACATCACCTTATAAGAAACTAATATCAATATTTATAACTCATCTTTCAAGAATTTTGGTCAAAACTTAATTTTTACAAATTCAAAGTTTTTAATTTCATTAAAATAATTAAAAAAGTGACTTGTATATAGAAAATTGAGAGTATGTTTTTTTCATATGTAAATTGGGAGTTAGTATTCGTACTCGTGAATTTAGTGGGGACAACGGGAAAAATCCTTAAAAAAAAATAGAGAGAGATAAAAACTAAGCAAGCTCATAAAATGAAAAAAAAAATTAAAAGATATTTTTGTTCCTCAACTATTTGTTCAACAAAGCCTGCTATTTTAAACTTATATGTAATGCAATTTTTCTTTTAACATTTAAAAATAGTATACAAAACACCCTACCATTAAGAAAATTACAAAAAAAGACTCATAAAATGATAAATAAATATCCTATAAAAACAATATTGATATTTGTAACTCATCTTTTAAGAATTTTGCTCCGGACCTAATTTTTATTAATTTAAAGTTTTCAAACTTTAATGTCCTTTTCCCTGTAATTAATAAAAGCAGAGGACCATCCTCGCCTGGGAGAGAATACGAGCCCTTGACTTTTTGTTTTTAAAATCAAAGAGAATATTATATTAACACTAGCGTGATTACAACAAAGCCCAAGATACTTTTATTTTAACCCACAAAGCCCAAGATATTAGTAGACTAATATCACAGGTTCACAAACAGAAAGAAAAGACAGAAAACGAGAAAAGTACAAAACCAAAAGATGCAAACAAGAAGGAAAAAGAAAAACACAAGAAAATAAACGGAAGTACACAATAGCAAGCGATCCTCCAATTCAACCCTGGATTGACACAGTGAATATTAAGGAGGAGATAGATACGTAGAATGTTGATGAGGAAGGTGTTCTGCCACGAATAGGATGAAAATGCCCATAACTCCAGCATGGTCTTGAGTGTTATTGTAGTTTGACTCCAAAGTGATAGTTTCACCTTCCATGATGCTGACAGAACCAGGTTTGGGATAACAAGTGCTCATTCCTACTACATACCCTTCTTCATTTCCTGCTTCCTTTCCTTTTCCATAGATTGGCTTTGAAGAACATATCACCCTTCCATCCTGAAATCACACCCTCATTACCTAATTTCAGAAAACATACTAAATAATGTCCTTATGAATAGTTCTCCCACTAATTTGATGCTGATGAAAAAATTTTTATAGTAAATTGTAAGCACTCTTTAAATTGTAAACCCTACCCTAATCCTTATAAGCCATTACGGTTGAACTCATTTAAACTTTCTATTGTGAGAGAGAGAGAGAGAGTGAAGGACAGTTAAATTTCAAAATATTAAACTAAAATGGTAATTGGGTCCCTAATATAATTTTTTTAAAAAAATAAGTTGCAAATAATGATTGAGTTTATTATTAATATAAATTCTAGATACCATGTGAGAGTTGCATCATTTAAAACTTTAATGTCTTATTAGCAATTAAAACTCTTAAATTTGAAATTTTTTCCAATTGATATTTTCAACTGATCTTTTTAAAAAAATTGTCAAAAATCTAATTAGCATTAATTCAATATTTAGGGACCTCATTGTAATTCTCCCTAAAAGAAATATTGTAATGATGTGGAGCTAGAAAATTATATATCTTTTTTTTTCATGATTAATAGAAACTAATGCTCGTATTATCCATGCAATCATTAACATATTGTCTATGTCTAGTGCTTAATCGTTGATTATGCTAAAAATTGAAAGAGAAAATTACCTTTCCATACAAAGTTATACCAATTCCACCTGAATGTTGATGGCCAACACCATAGATGACATGACCTCCTCTAGGCATTGGGAGCCTTGTTCTCTTCACATGAACACATGCACTTCCTATCTTTTTGCTTCTTGTTGCATGGCTCAACTTGATACTCAAACTATAACAAAAAGAAATATCTGTTTCTTACTTACACCTAACAAATATAAGACACTAGAATTATTGTGTTTTAAACACTACAAAAAAGAAATAAAATTTTTGGGTAATCAACAAAATGGAACATTTTGTTGATATACCTTTGTAACAAGCATAAGCCCAAAGGAAAAATCTATTCTGAAATACTAGTCCAGTAGGAGTGTCCCCTAAACTTATAATTTTGATAGTTCTCACTTCACGACACTTCACTCGGCCATGGTCGGTCAAAACCTTTTGTGGGCAGCTCTTTCTGAGACCATAAGCTACCCAACAAACTAACCTATTAGGTGGAAGAGCCCTTTGAACTTATAAACTCTACACCAATTGTAAAGTTCCTTGATGTGGGACTCATGATGACAATACCATTCCGTCAAGAGCTAACATTCACGATGGCTTCACTTCACGGCAGTTTACTCATCCTTTGTAGATTAAAACCTTTCATGGTTAGCCCTTTTCTGTAATATTAGCCTCTCAATAAAAGCATCAATATAATGAATACAAATTCAAAGGGAGAGCCCATCTTAAAATACTAACTTAGTAGGAGAGCCCTCAAACCTATAATCTCAACGGCTCCTACTCCATGGCATTCCACTCAGTTGCGGCCAATCACAATCCTCTATGGGAAGCCTTTTCCGAAAGCACAAACCCAAGGGAAATAGTACTACCATCTAACAAACTAGTCTAGCAAGTGAGAGAGCCCTTTGAACTTATAAACACCCACTTATGAGGTTTTTTAATATGAGACTCAAGAAAACCTCTTGAGAGTTAAGGTTCTCACTTACATTTGCAAGAGATGGTGCAAGAAGCAATTGAAGAATTACTTCTTGAACCAATTTTTACTTTTAATAAAACTATTAACCTATTTGGTTTTTAAAAGTACTCTTAGTTTTACGATAATGGAACTTTTTGAAAACAATAATCAAGTGTTTTTAGTGAGAAAAAAAAATTCACGAGAATTGTACTATTTTCTTGGCATGAAAGTTGAACGCAGATTCAATCTAATCAACTACTTATCATAAAAAAATAATAATAATAATTCACTTACTTACCACGCAATTATGGGTCGTACTCATTGTTTTAGAAGATCCACTTGATGATGTTTGCAAAGTATCAGTCACATCAATTGAGTAGATGTTAAGAGGAACAATCAAATCGCTCCAATCAATCCACTTAAGTGTATATCTAATATGCAAGCTTCTCTTTGGCCCTTTAAAACCTTCCCTTAGCCTACATTGAGCTTTATGATCACAACACTTCAAACCACCTATATAATTTGATTCCAAAGGCCTCCCAAATCCATCCTTTGTTATGTTATAAAGATCACACCTACACTCCGTACACCCTAACTTATCTACTACACCTCTTGTATCAATCGCATGAACATTAAGCATCCATTTTTCCTCATGCCCTTTTGGGATCTCAGCAACATTTCCTATTTCTACCCCAAAAGGATCTGGAATATATGTTTCTGTTCTTCGTGTTTCAGACCCGATGGCGAAATACTGTATCAGAGAATCATTCTGACATGTCCCACTATTCCTTATTATGAAATGACCCAAGGCTGCTTCATTAGGTACTGGTGGGCCTTCCTTGAGTGTGCTTGTATTGCCTTTCTGTTGATGGTATCTGATCACAAGCCAATGGT
Organism: Prosopis cineraria; assembly: GCF_029017545.1. Classification (NCBI taxonomy): domain Eukaryota; kingdom Viridiplantae; phylum Streptophyta; class Magnoliopsida; order Fabales; family Fabaceae; genus Prosopis; species Prosopis cineraria. The sequence goes on along the minus strand of NW_026555334.1, from coordinate 4,811,983 downwards.
GGAGATAAGTCTCATGAAGAGGTACAGAATTGCCTTGTTCATCAACCACTTCACCATTGAAGCTCTTGATTGCAATATGGCCTTTTGGGAAGGGAATATCGTAGTAATATCTATTTAGAACTGAGCCAGGTGTTAGTTCAAATTTGGGGGACAGAAAAGCAGCTTCCTTCATCATCTGATTTCCAATGCTCTTCCTTGAAGCATCAGATAGTATTGTCGTGCCTAGTAAGAGCAATAGTGTCGCTGATATCCAAGCTCTGAAAGAACTTGCATGTTGATTCTGTCGACAATATTGAAAAAACTCGTTACTTTTCTCACTTGTACGAGAAAACCCATGTTAGCATGAGGAAAATGCAGAGAACCCAAAAATTTCTACTTGAAAGAGGAATAAACACACCACACTTGAATCATATAATAAACGTAATTCCAGCACTCTTCTATCTCTTCGATCTAACCCTGTTAAGTCCCATACATGAGCTGTAGCCCACAATACAAGAAGTCTTCATTGATTTTCAACAAACACCTAAAAGACTCCTAAAATATGTTAAATGGACCACCGACTCTCTCTCTCCCCCCTCCAGATTTCTCTATTGCTAGAAGCTTCTCTATCTCAGCAAGACGCACCAAAATTTTCTCCACTTACTTGGCCAAAGAAAAAAGAAAGCAGAGGTTGCAAATGATTATTCTAGGGATTATTATTTTAATATTCTATGGCGGTGAAAATGGGATGACCAAGAAGATTGTGGAGAAAAACTCCCATTAACATTGAAGTAGTATAAATACGTGTGAATGTCATTTAAGTGAGCGAGTCTGTGAGTTGTGTGCTGCTGTGAGAGAGATGAAGTGAGTGGGTGTTTACTGTGTGGAGTAAGGTGTGCGTGAGAAAAGCAAGAGTGTCTCGAAGAAAAAGTGGGTGAAGTGACATAACGAGAAGGTGTGGGAATTTTTTTTTTTTTTTTGCCTGAAGAGCCAAGGATCAAACCCAGAATCTAATGCACGAAGACACAACCAAGTACCACTAAATCCAAAAGTCTTTGGTGGAAGTGTGGGTACTGAAAAGTCTAAGTGGTGTGTTCAAGTTCACACCAATTATTTGCTGATTCTCCTATTCAAATTACAACAAAATACCCGTAGACAATATTGCTCATTAAATTTACCTGCTTTAAAAATAAAATTATCTAATATTTAATAATTGTTTCAACCTGAGAGTAAAAGAGTAAAAACGAATACAAGAATAATTAAAATATTATATAAATAGAATTAAAATAAATATTCTTGTCATATAAATTAAACTATGGGAGAGGAGTAAACAACAATGATGATTAACATGAAAATTTTTAACCATACTGAGGGACAAGGTCATTGTTGACTACAGAAAACTCAAATGCAAGAGCAAGTTTAGTTTAATAAGAAAGAATATCAATGAAGGACTCCTGCAAAGAATTCCAATATCTAAGCAGGATTTAATCTGTCTAAAAACCTTGTCAAATATTAAATTCTTTCATGTCTTTCATTGATGTGCTCCCTTTCAACAGTTGTTAATCTTGCAGACAAAACTTGAGAAAAAGAAAATAAAAAAGGAGATGGGGAGATTATAAAGAAAGCAGATACATCAAAGAAGAGGAAAAACAGAGTGATGGAATATGAAAGCGCATACCGCGTAAGACTTGACTTGAGAGGGAATAAGAGAAGCGCAAAAAGGCTAAGCAGTGAGGATTTCGATTTTCAGATTTCAACCACAAGTCACTTTGTTATATAGATACTGGGGTGGGGCGATTGAAAATAATTAAAATTTAAATGAAATTAAGAGAAATTTTTAGGTACTCTTAGAGTGCCAGCTCATCCATATACCGATCAATTACCATGCACCAATAAAAAAAATAATTTTTAAGTGTCAGTAGTCTCGGTGAAACATGATTTAATTTTTTAATAAAATAAAAAAATTTAACAAAAGTATATATTATAACAAAAAGTTGAGGAAAAAAACAACAAAGTTTTTATTTGAAAAAATGTTACTGGTTCCCACAATTATTGTTAATTCCATCAATCTTTGTAACATTGAATTTTTTTTATATTTTATAAGATATCAATCTTTGAACAGTGAATTGTTTTGATATTTTATAAGATATAAGGTAAGATAAAATAAGATGAACAGTGATTTTTTAAATTTTTTTTACAGGATATAAGATAATTATTATCCAAACTTCAGAGCGACCTAAATTAGGAAGGGAGAAAGTGCCAGAGCTGGTGTATAATGAGTGGTCTGGGTGTAGGGACGAGCTGATACTTGACATTGACTCGTAATTTTGTCCGAAAGCCACTGACATTGTTAGTTGACAATAATTCTATATGTGGGGTCAAAATAATTAATAATTCCATTAAATAATGAATACTAAAGTTAAAAAAAAAACAAGTAAAAAAATTAAAAGAGAAAGGAATTTGGATAAGAGAAAACAACGGAGCAGAAATTAATGTAAAGGTTAATAATGTCATTTAGCACAACATCGCCGCTTTGGATTCCCTAGGTATTCTTTTATCAATTTCATCAGTAATTAGTCACCTCACAAAGTTACAAGAGAAAAACAAATATTTCAGTGATTCCTCACTATCACACCCAAAAGGACAGGGTGATTCAGTATTCAGATGATACTTTCTTGAAGTAGCACTGATGGGTAAACAACTATTAATCACTTTCCATCTCACAAGAATGTATTTGTAAGGGAAACCATCCTTTTAAGTTAGAATTGGCTTCAGTGTCCTACTAGTTCTCATCCTAGCTTTGAGGTCTTTTACTAATTTGCCCTCTATCTCTCAATTATTTTTATATGGTGAAAGAAGATTATTCTTAAAACTTGTGCCTAGCTTGTGATGAAAATGGAGGTTGGGAGGAGAAGAGAAAAAACTAGAATGAGACAAAAGGCGAATAAAAAAAATTTCAATTTTCTTATTTTAGTGGGTAAAATACATTTAAACTATCTTCTATTTATAAACACATATATATTACATAAATAAATAAATAAAAATAAAAATAATAGACATAGTGGGAGGCACGTAGACCCCGCCCACTATGTCATAATAATCAAGCGCTTCTCCAATGAGTGACTTTCGCGGCAGAGCCCATGCATGCAGGGGGAGGTTTATGGAGCTAATCTCGGAATATTTTGGATATGATTTAAAACTTTTTAAAATTATGTAAATGTTTTAAATATTTTTTATTATCTATTATTTTTATTTTTTATTTCTTGATAGTAGAAAACCTACAGTTTGATAAATTTTGAATTTTTGGGTATTTTATTTAACTTTTTAGATCTTAATGGAGATAATTGATCTTGAAATAAAAACGTTTGTATTATTTAGATTTTGCCCAATTAGTTAGTTGGACAAATTGTAGTGAGGGTTTAGGTGGAACTTTGTGATTTATAATTTCGATAGTAATATATTTTGAATTTAATTATTCATTTTGGGTAATTAATGGGGGGAAAACACATATGTTGACCCTTATAGTTTACACTAATTTTTAATCAAGATCCTCTAGTTTCAATTGTTGAAATCAGGCCCTTATACTTTAGAACATTTGGCATGGTAATCCCTTCCTCTTTAATACCGTTAATAGCTAACATATTAATTAGACGGACGATAAGCAAGCATAGATATCTCCACTCGAGCATTCAAGTGGGATTATTGGCTTATATGCATGGCGAATTGAGATTACTGGCTTTTGCGACATTGCATTGGCCAAAAAGAAAAATTATACAACTTGGACTCCTACGAAAGCAAAGTACAGGCACAAAAACAATAAGCAAAATTGGACTTATCACTCCATGATTAGTTGCCTGTGACGATTGAGATCATTTAAATAATTGGAGAAAGAATAATCTTCAAAATCACATGCATCCAACATGAGGGATCTTGGGGTCATTAATTTGTTTGGCTTTACTTCAACAGGTCCTTTTCTCCCCTTTAGCATCTGCACCACATGTAATCTTCCGAACCTTTTTGTTAGCTTTTTGTATACATAAAATTGCCTCACAGACTTGGCTTGTGCTTGGTTGTAGAGCAACTCAACCATGCGACGCGACAAACCAAGGACCATATGTGACAACACCCAATAGATCTGGTTAACCACCATTGTGCGATGATCCCATTACCTTCTCAAAAAGTTAGATCCAACATGAACCAACAATGAGCGAGAAGATCGAATAGAACTAAAAAGACAACCCAAATCGCTCAACTCTTTTAAGCAGACTTGACGGCAACGGCGTGCTTGCCTCCTCTGCGTGTAGTTCGATTTCTGACTTCTCTCCCTCTGGCCTGACCTAGTCGACGTTGAAGACCCAAACTCAGTTTTGTAAACTAAATGAAGAAGGTATTAACATGGATTTACTTATCCACGTGTGTGTGCACAGTCATCCAACTAGTCAGAACCATCTCAGATGAAGTTAACCGTGTTAATGGGTAGGGACTAACAGGATTCATGTTTTAAAATATAAGTGCCCAATTCCAACTATTTAAACTACAGGGACTTGATTAAAAATTAGTGTAAACTATAAGGACTAGCAGATGTGTTTTCCCTATTGATAATTAAATGAATTAGTTTTGAGATTAATGGTGTAAGGTGAATATTAGTGATTTTGGTGGGAATTTTAAATGCTGAAATTTTGAGATTAAGGATTACTTGAATAAATTATTGTTGTTTAATGGCTCTAATAAGTGAAATGATATTATTGAATTATAGGAATGTATTTGGGATGGAAAAATTTATCTATGATAGTGAATTGGATTTTTATGAAAGAAATTAAAATTAAGAGAAAATTGGGATTTTGATATCTTTGGAGTCTAAACAAGTTAATAGGACTAATAGATAACTAAGTTATCTAGAAAAATGAATTTTGGAGATTATGATTGGTAATGGGTAGCAAAGAAATTATAATTAGGGTTAGCAGATTGTTAAATATGAAAATAGGACAAAATCTTGATTAAAGAAAAAAGATTACAACTTAACTTTTATTTCCCTAGTAATGATGATATCACTTTTTGTTCTTTGAGTTTTCTTGGACCATTATATTCTAAACTTGTGTGTTAATCTCTTAAATATTGTTGTTGTAAATGTCTTTGCAAGTTGATATTTTCTTATTGCTAGACTACATGAATCATTGCCTTCATATATACATATCTTTTAGATGTTAACACACATTTTTCACTTATCATATATGTTGTGGGAACAGAAATAAAAATTATTGATAAATCATCATGATGTACACGTATTTTCACAATTACAAATGAATACACATCTCGAAGGTCAACTGGTGTGGATCAAATTGGACATGTATAACTCATACGTATCAATTAATTTTGATCCTAATTAAATACGTTTAGCAAAGTAATCACGCATAATAATTCCTCAAATATATCATATCAAATACATAATTTCATTACAAAGTCAATATAATATCATAAATTGTAATATGAAATTATGGAAGAAATTGTACTATGAATCTCACTATTTTTTTTTATATGTAGATAATGGGCTCAATAATTAATGTTATACTAAGAATCATAGGAGCTTTTCAATGGGGAGAACAATCAAAACTTTTTATTCTCTTTATTGTGAAATTAAATATATAATAGTATAAATATCAATTATATAAATGTGTTTATGTTTGTACATATAATAGGGGTGTTAAAAATTTTGCAAATGCTTATTAGCCCTTAATTTTTTGGAAAAAAATTATTTTAAATAAATGTTAATTATAAAGATCATCTACGATAACTTTTTTCACAATTAGAAACCATGAGGACAACGAAGATGATTAATGGAGAGAAAAATGATGATCAGGGAGGAAACTAGTAGTTTCAACGAAAAATAATAATAAAATATCTTTAAAATATATAAATGATAATTTAATTTTTTAACATGTCATAATTTTTTTGAAGTCCCTAAGAATTTTTTTATTATTAATAAATTATATAAATTATCAAATTGCCCTTATTGAAAATAAATGATTTAGAAGTTTTGTTTAAATATTCATAATTTTTCTTCTTATATTCACAATAATGTAATAGCAAATTATAACTTTGTATGTTAAATTTTTTATTTGCTATTGCATTATTGCGGATATAAAAAAAGTTGTGAATATTTAAACAAAACTTATGAATCGTTTATTTCAACAAGGGTAATTTAGTAATTTATATAAATTTATTAATGATAAAAAAGTTCTTAAAAATTTTAGGAGAATTATGATATTTTGAGAAATTAAATTATTATTTATATATTTTAAAAAAATTTTATTATCATTTTTTTAATTTTAATTATACAAATTATTTACAATAAAATTAATTAAAGATAAGCCACTGATTTCAAGTAAGAGATCCAATGCAATCCAGCACCCCGTTCCTACAAATAAGTAAAAGAATAAATAAATACTGACCAATGAATTCCCATTACTGGCCTCCCTCTCTCCATCTCTCAAGCACACGCACACTGTTATGAACCGCCAAGGATTCAGAAGATGACGACATGGTGTCCTCGTAACTGGGCATGGAAATAAATCCGGGTTGGCACGGTAGATCCGAATTCGGAATTTCGGATTTGCCAGCTTGCGGGTAGATGGAAGAAAAGGATGGGAGAAGCTGCATCTGCCGCTGGAAGGTGCAGACATGTGGCCACTCACGTGCGGCCGGCTCTTCAGTCTTTGCCTTACCATACACACCCTCCACGCACCACGTGCTTCCATCCACCACCTATCATTAACTACTCTAATAATCATGATCAGTCTTTTAATCCCACTTAATCAGGCCTGCCCCCTCACTACAACTAAATTTCATGATAAAACTAAGCAAGAGCACAAGAAATTTTTCAACGCCGGGAAAAGAAAGGTTTAATTATTATTATTAATTATTAATTAATTGTAAAGCATGAGAGTGGGCTCCCAAAATCACGGTAAAAAGATTTCTGGAGCATTTTATTTAAAAAAAGATCAAATAATTTGAATTCACTTTGCAAGATCAGAGACCGACCGAAATGTAATTAAATTTTAATATGAAAAGACGCTACTATTGCTTATTTAAAAAAAAAAATTCCCCCTATCATTGGCCACTGAAACTTCATCCCCAATGATTGAACTACCTTGTTGCTAGTCCCTAGACCAATAAGGAAGACAAATTAATTTTCTTTTCAAAGGTAGCCAAGGATTTGGACCCACATTCTCTTAGTCATAAAAAAATAATTAGCCATTACTTTAGAAATTCTTTTGGCAAAAAAAAATTGGTTAGAAATTCCTTTTAATTATATAATGCAATTCTTTATATTTATATATATATATATATATATATATATTACCTTGCTTTCACTTTACATGTCAATATTTATTAGGAGTTTAATAGTTACTTGTCATTTCATGATTTTTTACTTGTTAAATTATTAATGAAACTTGTTAAAAAAATTTAATATGCATTAATTTTTATAAATGTTTTCTTATGTTTTAAGACCAAAAGCTTACATGTCAAAAGCTTATATGAACTTATTATTTTACTAAAATTTACTTATCAAGTTATTAAGAGAAATTTTTAAAATCAATAACGAGACTTGTCATTTCACAAATGATTACTTATTAAATTAACAATGGAGACCTATTAAAAAAATTTAATATAGAGTGATTTTTATAAATGTTTACTTGTTTTTATTGCCCAAAAACTTATATGAACTTGTTAAATAAGTGTCAATGTTACAAGAAAAATCTTTCTTAAAATAATAACTTGTAGCAAGCACCTTCTCCATATAATTTTATACATATTGGGGTTGCGTAATGTCATTGATATTCAATATACATATTAAAGTAAAGCAAATGATAAAAATAAAAAATATATTATGTAAATGGATGCAATCTGAAGCATATTAACAAAAAATTATAATTTTATAAATCAACTTATCAAATGCTTCTTTATAAACAACAAGAGAAGTTCAATATGTGGGGCAATCATCTTCATCAAAATCCTATACTTCTAAATCCTCCTAGTTTCAAACACGAGAAATGACAATGTATAATTAGCCACGAGTGAATAAAGGACAAAGCAGGTACAAACTAATATGACATAGGCTTTGGCCTTAGCTTTTATTAATGGTCATTATAAATGCTAATATAATAGGAAATTGCCTCTTTCTCATAATAAATGGCAACCTGAAATTAGATAGACATATAACAATACATAGTATACATACTTTTATTCTTTGAATTTGATTCATACATTTCTTAGATTTTAATAACATGTTTTCTCGTTTGTATAACTATGAGATGTGTACCATTGTATAACCCCGTAGATTCATCAATGTTTTATATTAAAATGATCATGGTACCCATTTTAAGCCTTATTTCATGATTCAGTGGGCTTGGCATTGTAATAGAATTTAAAAAACTTATAGAGTGTAGGTCATCAAAAGAATCCATATTCCCATCATCTTTCACAGCACTATTAAAGATTAAGTATGTAATTGCCTTTTTAAGAATTAATAGGAACAACATGTACTTATTTACTTCTTCAACCACAGCCATCGTATGAGCTACTATATTCATATATCTAAACTATGAAAAATTATAGATATTGCTAAGGAAATTTGAGAAAGTCAAATCAATAATTGACTTTATTAGATTATCTGAACCATCCATTAATAAATGAGCTAGGATCTTAGTATCAATAAATCATTTATTGACCAATGTTAGTCCTTTCACAAGTTGAGATAATTTAGTCAGCAAAGTCTTGCAGAGAACTTATAAATGCTCCATTATTTGTTACTAGAAGTCTCATATTTCTTGTTAATGTAAGATCTTTAGAATATCTTTTAAGCATCTGTCAAGAGCTTCAAAATAAAACTTGTGTACCATTGGAGCCTCATTTCAAATAATCAATAACGTGTAAACTAATAATTTGGTCAAGTTGCCTTGATGTTTTATGTTATATATAGTGTTTTCAATTATAGAAAGAGAAAAAACAAAAAAATGAGTGAGCTATCCATCCTCTTGGTAGCAATATAAAAATTATTCTACTTAGCTTGATGTTACATTGAGAACTATCACACAACCCTAGTTGCACAACCCAATAAAGTTATTAATGTTCTAAATTAAAATAATTGAGGCACCCAATTTAAGGCTTATTTCATGATTCGGGCATCAACCACTACCAATATACATGAGCAAATCTAAATTATAGTCACAGGGGCTGTGCCCCCCTCTAAAAAACTTACTCCCACATTGTTTGAATACACTTATTTTCCTCTGGTATATACATGTATATATTTAATGATACATTGAATCATTGAAATATAAATAGAGTGTGTAAGATTTATTATTATTTTTTAACATTGTTTTGTTTATTTACTAAATCTTGACTTCTGAAAATAAAAGTGACATTTACTCATTGTTTGGATAAGAAGAAAAAGTAGGAAGGAAGGAAAACTTGGATAATTTTTTTAAAGTAAAAACAATTAATATTTTTAAAAAAATTTTCTCCTAATTTTCTCTCTTCCCCTATTTTCTTCTCATTTGTCCTTCATCCAAACCAAGCCTTGATACTTATATTACATATATTATCTTGAGAGAATTTTAGTTAAGGACCACTATAGAGAATTAATTTTAGGTGGATCCAAAAAAAATTTAAAATTTCAATTCAATCTTGAAAAAAAAAGTTAAAAGAATTTTGATAGTGAAAAAACTAGAATACTACTAATTCATTATGTAGAATCACTAGTTATTAATTTACGGGTATGACTTACAAATTAAATGAGTTGATATGTTAACAATTATATAAAACTTGATATCAATTTTTCAATCAAAAGCAGTAGCATCAGTTGTTAAATTATTAACTTTACTTGTTAATTCACTAACATCAATTATAAATAATTGATAAATCTTGTAATTTATTAATATGAATCGTAAATTAGTGACAGGTCTTGTAATTTACAACTGATATTAGTAAATTAACAAATAAAATTAGTAAATTAATAACTAATGTTACTGATTATTTAACAAACGGATATAATTTATAATAGATATTGGCAAATTAACATGTGCAGTAAGAAAATTAATAACTAGTGATTTTGCATAACAAGTTAAGGGTATTTTAGTCTTTTTATCGTCAAAATTCTTTTGATTTTTCTCCTCTGGACTAAACTGAAATTTTAAAATTTTTTGGACAAACTTGAAATTAATTCTTTATAGTGATCTTTAATTGAAGTTCTCCCTATTATCTTTTTCAATTAAATTGTTTATTCCAAAACGTATCAATTATTGTGAAAGTTGAGTATATGTGTGAATGCATACTTTTTTCATTACTTAATCTGTATATAATCGTAATTAAGATTAGTTTGAGTATGCAAAACACGTTTTTAAAAATATTATATATAATTAATTTTCTTCAAATAAATATAGAAATATATGGTGTCACAAAATATTTTGTTAATATTTTTTAAATATTTTGTGTAATTAGGTACAATTATCATTTTCATGTCATTAAAATTATTTTTTAAAAGCTATTCAAACTAATAATCTGTGTGTATATTAATTTTAAAAAAAAAATTGCCCCAACTAGTTCGAGTTCCACCCTGCCAACGTATTTAAAAATATCAGCAAGTAAATTATATTCTTTATTTTAAATTTACTATATGTAAAAGATGGTTTAAATTTTATAAATGAATTGAAATAAAATTTAAATTGTTCAATTTTTATTTGTACATCCACGTTATGGACGTATTGATTATGTAAATAATTGAAATAGGAAATAGAAATATTTGTAAAAATATTAACAATGAAAGCTTTATTTTTTTGTCTAATTGTTAGCATAATACAGGTCTAGTAGCTACACAAACTAATATCTAAATGTGTCTAATAGTTACTCTCAAATGCAATGCATGAGTCAAAAAATATATCTTAACAAAATATATTTCAATGTTTTAATTTATATTATACCATTGTCAATTTATTGTTATTCGTTATACTTCCCCCACTAATATGTGAAAGAAGAAAATTTAGCGTTTCAAGAATAATAAATAAATTGACCAACTTATACAATAATATTGATGACATATTATAAATAGTAATGTTTTTTTATCTATTACAATTTTAATATTTATAATATTTGAGAATCATGATAAGCTTAATTTCTCATAAACAATTTTTATTCATATTAAACTAATACATGAAATTATTAAAATAATCTATCTTGATTTATATATTAATATTAAAATACTTTATAGAAATGTAAGTTTAATTAAACAACTTTTTAATGTGATTTGAAACTAATTGGTTGTGTTTTAACAACTAAAACATAAATCATACCTCACCAATTTCTTAATTAAATAAATTTTCATTAATTTCTTAATTTATATTATACCCTTACCAATTTACTCTAATTTATCATTATTCCCCTTCAAGGAAAAAGAATATTTACATCTAAGGAGTAAACTGTCCAACAAACAAAATGATAATATTGACCGTGTATTACAAATAATAAATTTTTATCTATTAATATTTTATTATCTTTTTTTTAGCCAAATTAATATTTTGTGATATATATTATTTAAAAGTATGAAAATTTTAATTTGTTTTGAAACAATTTTAATTCATATTTGAATTAAAAAAATATAAATGATCCTACCTAAAAAATTAATTAAGCTATACTATAATTAAATGTTTCAATTACGATATCATATATTTCATCTGAATAGAAATTAAACAAGGTTGCAATTTTATTAGAAAAAAATTTATACGTGAATTCAATTAAAATAATCATTGCTTAATCGTTAGGAGAGATGCCCGCATTTAATGTCGACCATGCCTTAAATAGGATTGACTCCAATAAAAAAATACTTGTGAGTAATCAAAAAAATTAAAATCTGTAAATACTTCTCATATGATAGTAATTAAAATAATATGTTGCTTAGTCAAATTAGAGGACATTTTTCTGCTTATTTTATGAAAAAAAACTTATTTTTTGCAAAAAATTATTAAGATTTTATGACATTTGTTTAAACTTTTGAAAATAATCATAATAGAAAAAAATAAATTTATGATTATTTTAAGAAGCTATTTTAAGTAGCTTCTAAAAATAATTTAATACATATCCTGAAAATAATCTAATACCATCATAAAATTTTAAAATACTATAATAATAAATTATTTTTATAAAATAGAAATTAGGAAAGATATTATTAAATTAATTTAAAAATAAGTAACTAATAATTACTTTTTTAATTAAGATAGAAAACATAAAATAATGTCTGTTTTTTTATAAAAATATCTATAAAATAAATTTCTTTTTATAAAATTTTTAAACTCTCTAAAACATTATTTATTTTTTAATCTTAAACAAACAGAACCTTAATACTTTTCTTGTAACCTGTTACTATAATATTTTATAGTTGAGATCAATTAAAATCAAAGGAATTACTTCAAAAATTGAAATTATATTTAGTATATATAATTATTATGAGTAAGTTTATGTTTCAAATTGAATTTGAAATAAAATCCATTTTTGAAATTCAAGACAGCATATCTTGTAATTAAATAAGATAATTTAATTGCATAAAATAAGATGTTGGTCCATCAAATCTTTAAATACATAATATTATTAAGAAGCCATTCCATATTATAATACGTCAACCAAATTTAAAATCACATGATCTAACATCGAACTAAATTAAAACACTTCTAAAATTATAAGAACTATACAAATTACAAATATTGAAAATGTATGATGCTAAAAATAAATTGGATAGTTTATCAAAAGCTTTAGCATTGAACGTGGGGATGAAATTGGCTAATGTTTGGCTTTCCTGTTAATTTTCGTATCAGTTTTAGCTTTCTTTCTTTCAGTTTGGTTTTTTTTTTTTTTTTGGTTTATGTATTCTTAGTTCTTAGTTTAATGGAATTGCATCCTTTTGCTGGCATTAAAAATGAATAGTGTATCAAACACTTCAATATTGCTTCTACTTTGCAGGGCAAATAGTGGTGAGGTACCTGGAAACTCTACGTCTATAGATCCAAAATCATTATAAGCATAACTATAAACTTTTAGATAGATTGCCTCTTACTAAAATGTATGATAAATGACTTCTAAAAAGTTGTAAAAATTTGATTACCTACATAATATGTGCATAACTATAAGCTAAAAAATAAAATAGCTAAATTTGGCGTCACTTTAAAGATGACAATAGACACAAAAACTTACATTAATATCTTGAAAAAAAAATTAATTCAAACCTTTTAAATTATTTGATGAAGTTTACTTGGCCATATTTCATAGATGAAGAATCAAACCATGATATGTTGGTGGCCACACTTTGTCAAAATGATAGCATGAACAACATTAGTGAAATTAACAACCCAAGCTATCAAAATGCGAGATAATTAATACTAATACAAATTAATGAAGAGACTAAAAAAATAATGAAGCATCATGTATATAATAGACTCAAATGAATGAAATACAAGGAAAAAAAACCAGAATCAACAATAATGAATATGTATCTACACAGCTCTATTAAAAAAGTGACTTGTATATAAAAAATTGAAAGTAATTTTTTTAAAAAACTTGGAAGTATTTGCACTCGTGAATATAGTGGAGACAAAGGGAAAAATCCTTAAAAATGAGATAAAAACGAGGCAAGCCCACAAAATGAAAAAAAGAAAAGAAAAGAAAAGAAAAGGAAAGCTAAAAGGCATTGTCATCCTTCAATCATTTGCTTATGAGAGTTTGATGTCCTAAACTTATATATAGTTTAATTTTCTTCTTTAACAATTGAAAAGGATGTACTTAACATCATATCGTTAAAAAAATTAATTTTAACAATTAGTTAATCAAAAATTACAAAAAAAGTATAAAAATTACAAAAAAACCATTAATATATATGTATCTTATAAAAAAATTAATATCAATATTTGCAACTCATTCCTTCCGTTAAAAAATATAAGGCATTTTTTTAAAAGTTGAATGTTAAAAAATATAAGATGTTTTTAGTCTTTCAAGGTATAATCATTGTCTTTTTTTTCAACAATACCTCTATTGATGAATGACTTTATATTTATTGTAGAGTGTTTAATAAGGATAAATATAGAAAGATAAAGTTAATTAAAAATATGTAACTATTTTATTAGGGGATAAAATTTAATTAATAATGTCTTACATTTTTAAGTGGAAGGAGTATTCATTAAAAATTTTGGTCAAAGACATAATTTTTATTAATTCGAAGTTTTGAAACTTTAATGTCAATTTTCCTGTAACTAATAAAAGCAGAGAGGACCATCCTTGCCTGGAAAAGAATTCCAACCCTTGATTTTTGTTTAATCATCAAAGAGCAAATTATGTTAACAATAACATGATTACAAAAAGCCCAAGATATAAGTAGACTAATATCACAGGTTCACAAATAGAAAGAAAAGAAAGAAAACGAGAGACATACAAAACCAAAAGACACAAACAACAACGAAAAAGAAGAAAGAGAACCAAACTTGAAAACGTGACAAAGCTAGCATACCCAAAAAACACACAAGAAAATAAACGGAAGGACACAATGGCAAGCAATCCTCCAATTCAACCCTTAATTGACACAGTGAATATTAAGGAGGAGATAAATACGTAGAATGTTGAGGAGGAAGATGTTCTGCCACGAACAGGAAGAAAATGCCCATAACTCCAGCATGGCCTTGAGTGTTATTGTAGTTTGACTCCAAAGTGATAGTTTCACCCTCCATGATGTTGACAGAACCAGGTTTGGGATAACAAGTGCTCATTCCCACTACATACCCTTCTTCATTTCCTGCTTCCTTTCCTTTTCCATAGATTGGCTTTGAAGAACATATCACCCTTCCATCCTGAAATCACACTCTCACTACCTAATTTCACATAACATACTAAATAATGTCCTTATGCACAGTTCTCCCAATAATTTGATGCTGATGAAAGAAAATTTTATAGTAATTGTAAAGACTCTTTAAATTGTAAACCCTACCCTGATCAATGTAAGTAATTATTACTTAACTCATTTAAACTTTCTATCAAGAGAGAGAGAGAGAGAAAGATAATGACAGTTAAGTCCCAAAATATTAAATTAAAATGATAATTGGGTTCCCAATATAAATTTTTTTAAAAAATAATTTGCAAAAAATGATTAAGTGTGTTATAAACATGAATTTTAGATACAATGTGAGAGTTAACATTTAAAACTTTAATATCTTATTTGCAATTAGAACTCCTAAATTTATAATTTTTGAATTGATATTTTCAACTCATCTTGTTAAAAAAAATTATCAAAGATCTAACTATCATTAATTCAAATTTAGAGATCTGATTGTAATTCTCCCTAAAAAAATATTATAATGATGTGGAGATATAAAATTATATATCTTTTCTTAGCATGATTAATAGAAACTAATGCTCGTATTATGCATGCAATTAATCATCAACATATTGTCTAAGTCTAGTGCTTAATCATTGATTATGCTAAAAACTGAAAGAGAAAATTACCTTTCCATACAAAGTTAAACCAATTCCACCTGAATGTTGATGGCCAACACCATAGATGACATGACCTCCTCTAGGCATTGGGAGCCTTGATCTCTTCACATGAACACATGCACTTCTATCTTTTTGCTTCTCGTTGCATGACTCAACTTGATACTCAAACTGTAACAAAAAGAAATATCTGTTTCTTACTTACACTGACACTATAAATATTGTGTTTTAAACACTACAAGAAAGCAACAAAATTTTTGGGTAATCAACATATATGGGAACATTTTGTTGACATGCCTCTTGAGGGTTAAGGCTCTCGTGCGCATATGCAGGAGATGATGCAAGCAGTTGAAAAATTACTTCTTGATCCAATTTTAGTTTGAAAAAACACAATCTTTGATTATTATAGTTTCATTTGGTTTTATTTTTAGTCTTTATAATTTTTTTTTCAGTATTTTGAATCCTTATATTTTTAAAAAGATTAGGTTACTTTGTTTTTTAAGTTCTTGTAGTTTTCATTTTTCAATAGTTTTAGTTCCTACACTAAAAAAATTATAGTGTCTAAAAGAAAAATCAATAAAATTTTCGGGATTAAAAATTATTTTATCTTTTTTAGTTTTAATAAAACCATGAACCTATTTGGTTTCCAAAAGTACTTTTAGTGCCATGGTAATGGGACTTTTTTTTTTACAAAAAATGAGGTGTTTCTTGTGAAAAAAAAAAATCCACGAGAATTATGCTGTTTTCTTGGTGTGAAAGTTGAACTTAAATTCAAACCAACCATGTGTGTTTGGATAAGAGATATAATCGATTTTTTTTATCCCAAAATTGATTTTTTGAACCAATTTACCTAAACAGTCAAAAAAGTTCAAAATTAATTATGGGGTAAGACTTGCATTTTTTCCTAAGCTCCTTTGATCAGCTTTGTGTCAAAAGTTGATCAAAAGTGTTGGAAAAATTATAAAAAAAACCCAAAAAAGTTATTAAAAAAGCACAACATTAAATAAAAATAAAATTAAACTCTCTTCTCTTAACTTTTTTTCTTAATAAAATTTAAATTTTGTATCCTTAAAAAATTAATGTTTGGTATTTAAGAATTAAATTATATAGTAATTTGTATAGATAAAATTAATTCTGATTAAATTATCAAAATATCTTAATTTTTGTTAAAATTAATTTTAAAAAAACAGTATCCAAATAGATTACATTATAACATAATCAATTATGAATAAAATCTATCACTTAATCAATTATTTTCATAATCTATTATATCTAACTAAAATTTAAAAGAGTACTAAAAATAATTCACTTACTTACCATACATTTATGGGTTGTACTCCTTGTTTTGGAAGATCCACTGGATGATATTTGCAAAGTATCAGTCACATCAATTGAGTAGATGTTAAGAGGAACAATCAAATCACTCCAATCAATCCACTTAACTGTATATCTAATATGCAGGCTTCTCTTTGGTCCTTTAAAACCTTCCCTCAGCTTGCATTGAGCTTTATGATCACAACACTTCGAACCACCTTTATAATCCAATTCCAAAGGCCTCCCAAATCCATCCTTTGTGATGTTATAAAGATCACACCTACACTCAGTACATCCTAACTTATCTACTACACCTCTCGTATCAATTGCATGAACATTAAGCATCCATTTTTCTTCATGCCCTTTTGGGATCTCAGCAAGATTTCCTATTTCTACCCCAAAAGGATTTGGAATATATGTTTCAGTTCTTCGTGTTTCGGACCCGATGGCGAAATAATGTATTAGAAAATCATTCTGACATATCCCACTATTCCTTATCACAAAATGACCCAAGGCTGCTTCATCAGGTACTCTTGGGCCTTCCTTGAGTGTGCTTGTATTGCCTTTCTGTTGATGGTATCTGATCACAAGCCAATGGTGGAGATAAGTCTCATGAAGAGGTACAGAATTGCCTTGTTCATCAACTACTTCACCATTGAAGCTCTTGATTGCAATATGGCCTTTTGGGAAGGGAATATCGTAGTAATATCTATTTAGAACTGAGCCAGGTGTTAGTTCAAATTTGGGGGACAAAAAGACAGCTTCCTTCATCATCTGATTTCCAATACTCTTCCTTGAAGCATCAGATAGTATTGTTGTGCCTAGTAAGAGCAAAAGTATTGCTGATATCCAAGCTCCTGAAAGAACTTGCATGTTGATTCTGTTGACAATATTGACAAAACTCGTTAGTTTTCTTACTTCTACAAGAAAACCCATGTTAACATGAGGAAAATGCTGAGAACCGAAGAATTCTACTTGAAAGAGGAATAAACACACCACACTGGAATCATACAATAAGCTGCTTATAATTACAGTACTCTTCTATCCTTCAATTTCAACTTGTTAAGTCCCATACATGAGCTAATGACTCACAATACAAGAAGTCTTCATTGATTTTCAACAAACACGTAAAAGACTCCCAAAATACTCATAGACATTAACAATATTGCTTATTAAATTTACTTACTTTAAAAATAAAATTCTTGCATTTAATAATTTTTCCAACGTAATAGTAAAAAAGTAAAGTTAGATACAATAATTATTAAGATGCTATATAAATAGGACTAAAATAAATATTCTTGACTTATAAATGAGATTATGGGAGAGGAGTAAACAACAACAATGATAAACATGAAAATCTTTAACCATACTGATGGACAAGATCATTATTGACTACAGAAAACTCAAATGCAAGGACACATCTAACAAGAAACAATATCAATGAAACACCCCCAGGTAAAGGTAAAAATTTAATCATCAACTATTTTTTGAGGACCATTGAATAGCTTATACTATGAGTGATATAAAATAAATCATCAACTATCAAAATTAGAGTAGCTAGCACCTTCCGTCACTTTTTAACAAACGATCGTTTGTAAAAATTGTAAGGCCCACATTAATTTAATTTCTCTCTCTCATTTTCAGAATGCACCTCTGGCACATTCTCTCTCTCTCTCTCTGCCTTAAGAACTCTTGCATGATTGGCCTTCTTCATGTTTGTGGCATGAAAAAGCCAGAACAGGCTTCCATTAGGCATGTAATCAAAGACTAGCAACTTCTCTTCCTTAGAAAAATAGTAAGTTCTCAGATTAACAATATTTAGATATCTTAGATTTCTTAGAATTTTCATGTTTTGCTCAAACTCTTTCTTCCCTCCAATCTGAGCATCTTTGAGTCTCTTGATAGCGATGATGCTGCTGTCTTCTTCCTTCTCTCTCTCATGCATGCAAGCCCACTACCAGAACTTCCTCTTCTACACTTTACCTCTAATCACATCAAGCCTCCAATCCTCATTGGTCAGCATCAAAGGTGCTACCACTCTCTCGTCAAATGGTGCCCTCCACCTCTACTACCTCCAGCTCCTCCATCATCTTGTCACTGGGAATCTCGTATAGGATTCACTAGGTTGAGGAATTTCAATTCCTACCTTGATCTCCAGCAAGAGTCTTGCAGACAGAAATGTTGTGAATGTTAATCTCCCTCTCTCTCGCTCCTTAAGCTTCTCTTCTACTTCTAGTAATTCGATGCGTAGTTTTGTTAACGTTAACTAGAAACGACATCATCATACCACAAGTGAGAACTCATTACCATCTTCCTCTAACAGTGGTAGTCACCAATCTTCATTGGGTGAGTATGTTAGCCATGTTGCAGAAAAACGGATATGGTGAAAGTGGGGAGAGAGAGTGAGAGTGGGGATGAATGTGTGGACGAAGAAGGAGAGAGAGAGAGAGAGAGAAAGTGTGGGTCCCATTCTATTAAAAATAAATGAAAGATAATGAGAAATGGACGGTAGGTGATGGATTTTGATAGTTGATAATTTTTTTTACACCACCTTATAATATAGGTTAATTCAATACTTCTCAAAAAATAGTTAATGGTTAAATTTGCACTTTTACCCAAAGATTTCCTCAAAGAATTCAATATCTAATAAGAATTCAATCTGTTTAGAATTCTTGTGAGGTATTAAATTCTTTCAAGTTTTTTTTTATTGATATTCTCCCTTTAAACAGTTATTAATCTTGCATGGAAACTTGAGAAAAAGAAAATAAGAATGGAGACGCGAAGACTATAAAGAAAGCAGATACATCAGAGAAGAGGAAAAACTGAGCAATGGAAGATGAAAGAGCATACCGCATAAGACGAGACTTGAGAGAAAGCAAGAGAAGCATAATAAGGCTAAGTAGTGAAGATTTTGATTTTCAGACTTCAACCACAACCCATTTTGTCATATAGGCACTGGGAGGAAGTGACGAAGATTTTTTTGCGATTGAAAACTAATTAAAATTTAAATGAAATTAAGAGATAAACACATTGGTCTGTGTGTGTGGACGAGCTGAAACTTTCATTTAGCACCTAAGAATTTCTCTCAATTTTGTCCGTGGGAAATGGACATTTGGCATTGATTCTTATTTTGTCCAAAAGACACTTGACATTGACAGTTGACAATAATTTGATGGACGGGATCAAAATGTAATTATTTTTAATCTCAATTTAAAATATAAACAATTTAATATATATATATATATATATTTCATATTATTATGTATATTCAATAATCTAAGTTCTTTTATAAAATTATCTATTGGCAATTAAATTAACAATAAAAAATAATATATTTTTTTCATGAAAATTAAAATTTTATTAATGTATAAATTAAAAAAAAAAACGGTTTATATTTTGAATGAAGTAGATTCACACTTGCCGCATATCATTAAGAGATGCGCCTCAACCGTCAATTTCATTCGGAAAAGCAAAGAAAAACTGCGTGGAACGTTGAGGGGGTGGTGTGAACACGTTTAAAGAAAATGATCTCACAATAATAAAAAAACTGTTTTCATACTACAATTATTAATGGTGTTCACAAACAAAACTACAATCATTAAAGTCGTTCCAAGATCAAGCGTGATTTTATTGCAGGACTTGAACCCAAAAAAACAAAAGGTTTTGAAAAAAAATTAATAATTCCGTTAAATAATAAATACTAAAGTAAAAAAAAGTAAAAAGATTACTTCCTCTTTTTTGTAAGACATTTTTAACTGAGTTTCACCTCTCATAAGGTACTTACTTGTCTTCAAACTAACATTATTTTTCTATATTTACCCTTATTTAATAAGGTGTTTCACATTAAAATAAATATAAAGTAATTCATTCAATAAGAGCACTTAAAAAAAGACAATGATTATACCTTAAAAGACTAAAAATACCTTATTTGAACATTCAATCCTTAAAAAAATGTCTTATATTTTTTAACGAGAGAGTAAAAAGAAAGGAATTTGAATAACTGAAAACAACAGAGCAGAAATTAATGGCAAGGCAAATAATTTCATTTGGCACAATATTTGCGCTATGGATTTCCTAGACATTCTTTTATCGAATGCTCCATGGCCTTGGCTTGGCTCTATGATGGATGAATGATTTGATTTCTCTATTAATTTTATGTCTCAATTCATGTATCAAATAAGATTGAGCAAAGTAATGTGTGCATACTTGAAGAATTCATGAACGCTTACTAGAGACACCTCGATTACCTCGAGTGTAGACAGATGCACAACCCACTAGACCTTTAGTCTTCAGAGAGTGCAGAGATAATAGAGTAAATTAAAGGTATTGTGTGTTTAGTGGTTATCGATTGATCGACTTATAAGGATTAAATAAGTAACCACTTTATTAAATAAATAAGTAATTATATTATATTCCATTATCTCTGACTCAGTCAATTTAGAGATAAGGAATAACAGACGGCTACTGAGTTATAGATTGGGCCTCTGCCCATTGGGTTCACTTATGTGGTCCCCCTATTATGGTCCACACAAGATCATAAAGATCAATCTATTTGGACTTATTAATTAATGTAAATTCATAAATAAATATTTCAACAATCTCCCACTTGGATTGCATTAATTAAGCAAGTTATATAAACAAGCCACAAACAAAATTCAAAAAATGAAACTTTACAAAATCACTGGATCCTATAGGGAAATAAGTGATATAATATCTCATAATCTAAATAAAATATGAAATCTTATTCTAACACAGCTTAATAAGATAATAATATAAATCACTGATTCTTATGGGGAAACAAGTCACCTGCATAGCGTACCATAATAGAATCATTGAATCTTATAGGGATACAAATGATATAGACACATTTAACTGAACTGTACATAACTTACAGAAGAAAACAAAGCCTAAAGAAAAATTGTAATATAAAATATTCTCAGACTCCTACTAAACCAGGGCATCAAAAGAATTCACAATACCCATACAAATTACATGATTTTGAAAAAATTCTACAGGTAAGCCCTTGGTCAATGGATTTACAAGCATCTACGTGCCAGGAATGTGTATCACACAGGTTTGAGATTCAACAATTTTCTCTCTCACAAACATAAGTTTGATATCAAAATGCTTTGTACGACTACAGTTTCTATGGTTATTAGCATAGTATACTTCAAATTTTTTATCACATTAAATGGTTAGAGAACGTGATATTGACTCAACTAGATGCATGCTAGATATCAACTTCCTTAGCCATATAGCTTGATGTGTAGTCTTAAAACAAGCAATATACTCAGCTTTCATAGATGAAATTGCTGTAAGTGTCTATTTCATACTTTTCCAAGAAATAGCTCTTCCAGACAACTTGCAAATATAGCTGGTTATGGATTTACGATCCTCCAAACAGGAGATAAAGTCTAAATCTAAAAAATTAACAATTTCAAGATCTTCTGATCCTTTAAAGTCATAATTAGAAAACTCAACAACCTTAAAAGAATTTGACATTCTGTAGGTCAACATATAATTCTTTATACTTTGAAGATGCCTCATAACTTTCTTAGCAGCCTTCCAATGATTCAGACCTGTATCATCTAAGTGTCAATCTAGCAATCCAATGGCAAATGCTATATCTAGTTGGGTACACACTTGAACATACACAAGGCTGCTAATAGTGGAAGTATAGCTTTCTCATTTTAGCCCTCTTCTTATCATCCTTAGAATACTGTAACTCTAATAATAGTTCACCTTTTTGGATAAGAGTAGCTGAGAGAAAACATGAATCCATTCTAAATTTCTTAAGTACCCGCTCAAGGTGGTCTGTGATAAACCAAGACCACTATGAGATCTATTATGATAAATCTGTATCCCAAGAATGAAGGAGGCTTCATCTATGTTCTTCATGTCAAAATGGCTAGACAATAGGTGTTTTATCTCATTAAGAAAATCTATTGAATTGCTAGCTAGCAAGATATCATCAACATAGAAAATAAGAATGGAAAAATTGTTCCCATGAAACTTCTGATAGATACACTGATTTGAGACATTCTCAACAAAACCAAGCGAGGTGATAACTTCATTAAACTTCAAATACCATTGCCTAGAGGCTTGTTTTAACTAATAGATGGATCTCTTTAATTTGCACACTAGACGTTCTTTACCAGATTCAATAAAACCATCAGGTTGTGTTATGTAGACTTCTTCATACAAGTCACCATTCAAGAACGCAGTCTTGACATCTGTTTGGTGAAGATCAAGATAAAACTATGCAACTAAAGCCATTACCACTCTAAAAGCATCATTAGTGGATACCAAAGAGAAGGTCTCTATGTAATCGATACTTTCTTTTTGATTGTAGCCTTTAGTTATAAGTCTGGCTTTGTATTTATCAACTTCACTTATAACTCTTCATTTTGTTTTAAAGACCTACTTGCAACCCATTGGTTTAAAACCCTTTGGTAGCTCTACAAGCTCCCATACGTCATTGTGGTACATAGAAGCGATTTCTTCACTCATAGCCGCCAACCATTTAGAAGAATGAGTACTAGAAATAGCTTCTTGATAAGATATTGAGTCTAAACAATCAATAGCATCTGAATCAAATTCCTGTAAATACACCATGTAATCATCTAGAATAGTAGACCTATGAACCCTTTGGGACCGTCTTGGTTCAACGACCATATCCTTATTATGCTCTAAAGGTGGTTTATCTTCAACTTCATTCTGATCCACGACATTTTTTCTTTCAACATGAGGGGTTGTCACAATAAGTATAAGCAAAATATTGCTTTCATCATGTAAAGTGACATACTTAAGCACAGAGCTCCCACTGTCTAAAGCATCTTTAAAGAAACAAACTCAGTCAGATTCAATAAACCTTATAGTGTGATTTGGATAATAGAACATATACCCACGAGGTATGATGTAATATCCAACAAAAAAACTATCAATAGTTTTAGCATCAAGTTTCATCTGTTATTAAATGTAAGGTTTTACTTGTGCTTTACAACCCTCGTATATGCTTTAGCACAGGAGTCTTTTCAAAATACAACTCATATGTAGTCTTTAGAATTGACTTGCTAGGAACCTGATTCAAAATATAAACAGTAGTTTTAAGCACATCACCCAATAACAATTTCAATAGTGAGGAGTGACTAATCATGCTTCTAACCATATCCATGAGAGTACGATTTCACCTTTCTACAATCCCATTCAACTGTGGGGTGCCATGCATAGTATATTGAGCTTCAATGCCATGCTCTTGAAGGTACAAAGTAAATGGCCCAGGGTTCCTACCAATCTCAGCATATCTCCTATAAAATTATCCTCCTTTGTCAAATATCACACATTTGATCAACTTGCTAGATTTTAATTCGATTGCTGCCTTAAAGGTCTTGGATGCATTAAGAGACTCACCCTTTTCATGTAAGAGTTTAATCCATCTATGACGAGAGTAATCATTTATAAAGGTGATAAAATATCTGAAACCACCCATAGCCTCCATTTAATAAGTGCACAGATGTCAGTATGGATTAGGTCTAAAGTGTTTTCAGACCTCTTTTCCCCTTTGATTCTAGCTCTAGTAGGGAATTTTCCTTTTATGAAATTAACACAAGTCTTAAAATCTAAGAAATTAAGGTCTTGTAAGACACCTTGCTTGGCTATGTGTTCCAATCTCTCTTTAGAAATATGACTTAAATGATGATGCCATAACATAGAGGAATTATCATTAGGCCTTTGATGTTTATGCCTAATAGCAGCATTGATTTGGAGAATAAAAAATTCAAGTAACTAATCATTCAATCGATATAAACTATATATCAAGGAAGCAAAACCAACATTAATGGAATCAAAAAGAATATTAATTTTTTTATTTCCTTGGAAGAATGAATAACCACAAATATTCAATGCAGAAGTTGAAATTAAATTCCTTTTTGTAGAAGGTAAAAAAATAACATTGTTCAAATTTAAAACATGTCCAAGATTTAAACATAATTTCCAATGCGTTCAACTGATGTCTTACTCCCTACTATGCTAAAGAATGATTGATGTGCCTTACTTGGAACCTTCTGGTTTCTTAGCCCTCATAGAGAATTCACAATATGTATAGTGGTACTAGAATCCAGCCACTATAAGTCAAAGGAGGTTTCAGTGGTATTAGATTTAAAAAAACTAGACTAGAGGGGAAGTTTAAAGAATTATACCTTCACTTTCTTGTTTGTTCTTCAGTTGAAAGCAATTAGCTTTAATGTAGCTGAGTTTCTTGCAATAGTTGTATAATCCTTTAAAGGGTTTCTTTCTCAGCTTCTCACTCTTATCTCCATCCTTCTTAAAAGTTTGATTATTATGTTTTAGGCCCTTTAAGGCCTCATGCTTCTTTCCCTTTTTCTTATACGACCCTCCAAATTTGCTATAAGAGCCATGAGAAACATAGCTTACCAAGTGAGAGGACTTCTTCTTTATAGCTTCTTTTTCTTGAGTGATTATTGATATCATTTGATAAATAGACCATTTAAATTCTTGTAAATTGTATGAAGTCCTTAAGAATGTGTACTTCAATGGCAATGATTGAAGAATATGGTAAACTAAGATACTTTCACCTAAGTCAATCTCATATGACTTAAGCTTGTTGTAGTAATGAACAAGTTTTAAAATATGCTCCCCAACACCAGATACTCCATCATATTGAGTATTGTCAAGAAATGATAAATAGTAGTTTTTTTGAGTTTTGTCAAGCTTCTTGTATTTGTTACCAATAGCTTTCAAGTATTCCACTACAGTATTCTTTTTTCAGGAATGCTGTCCCTAATTTATTTTTTAATTGTATACTTGATGATTGCTAGACAGATTCGGTTGGACTCACTCCATTATTTATGGAAGGCCATTTCAAAAGCACTTGACTCAAAAGAGAGATCTATAGGCTTGGGTTCTCTCAAAGCTAAATCTTTTGCATAAATGGTAAGATACATATTCAGGGACTTTTTCCAATCATCATAGTTAGTCCTATTGAGAGTTTTTATAAAGGATAGTTGTGCGAAAGCAGAAATTAAAATCACAAAATAGAAAATGGGAAATATTAATTATGCGTGCATGACATAATTATAAAACAGAATTCCCCACAATTGATCATCAATTATGCAACTATAATCATGCACCAAGAAGGCTCAAATATCATAAAGATTTAGCTTATATAAAAGCTCATACCAAATAATGTATTAAATATTTTCATACTTATAGGGTATAACGAACATTTAACATATTAAAAGAGTGCTATTAACCTATTATTAAAACCAATAATCAAAAATCACATTAATAATGTCATACCTATGGGGTATGTCCATTACCAATACTAGAAGATCCTAAGTATCATCAATAATTCATAAATTTACAAATTTTATGACCTTAGGACAAATAAAAAATAATTTCAAAAGTCTTTGGGGCCTTTTGAGAATTAAAGAACAAATTTGGGACTAAATTAGAATTTTAAAAGGTATTCAGGGATAAATAGGTAATTCTGGAAGAGATTTGGGTACAAAATACAATTCTGAAAGTTAAAGGACTAACTTATAATTTCCAAAAATTTCTTGGGGTCATGCTATAAAATCGAGAAATTATAGGCTAAAGGAGGTAATTTAAACTGGAGCTGAAACACAATTAATGAAAACAATAATTTTTTTTATAATAATACTACTAGGCTGAGATTAAGGCCCAGTATGTTTAAATGAAATGGTCTGTTTCACTTCTAACCTATTTCCTCCTGCCTTTTTTTTATAAGAGCTCTGGTCCCAAATGAAATTTGGATCCCTAGGATTCAGTTTCTACTCGCTTCCTTCTTCTCCTTCCAACAACCATGAACCACAAACCTGATAACACAGCCGGCATCTAATAGTGTGTGACTTGGAGGACTGTTCACAGTGGCGATGTCGTGAACCTCGATGACATTAGTGCCCAACGAGGACGTAGCAGTCATTGTCACAATCCTGAATCTCTTTTCCGATGATGGCACATAGAAAAAAAATGTATGATGCCGTGAAGCTGAGGAGAAGACAGACGCTCCAGATGATGCAACAACGCACCTTTTTCAACGAAAATGAAAGGCACAATGATGATCCCAATGTAGTGGAAACCTCCTAAGATATGAAGTTATTTTCAATGGCAGCCTCATTATTCAGTTGCGTTGGGAAGAAGAGGAAGAACAAATGAGATTCACAAAAAAAATAAAATAAAGACTCATACGCCTAAACTAATATGAGAAACATGCTATAAGGTTTTTTTGCAAATACAACAATATTTAAAACAAAATTCTTCGATTAATATTCATATTGATACTCATCTTCAATAACAAGGAAATAAGAAGAATTATTAACATATGAGCATGAATTTCTATCAATATATCATTATATGCAAAAGAAAGATTGAGATATATAGATCAATATTCGTAATCAAGGCTCTGATGCCATGTGTTAATTTTTTATCTCAATTCATGTATCAAGTAAGATTGAGTAGAGTAATGTGTGTGTACCTAAAAAATCCTTGACCGCTTACTAAAGACACATCGATTACCTCGAGTGTAGATAGATGTACAACCTACTAGACCCCATAGTTTTCAGAGAGTGTAGAGATAATGGAGTAAATGAAAGGTATCATGTGTTTAGTGGTTATCCACTAATCGACTAATAAGGATCATATCAGAAACCACTTTATTAAATAAATAATTCATTATATTATATTCCATTATCTCTGACTCAGTTAGTTAAGAGATAAGGAATAATTGACGGCTACTGTGTTGTAGGTTGGGCCTCTAGCTATTAAACTCATTTGTATGGTCCACCTATCATGATCCACACAAGATCATAAAGACCAATCCGTTTGGGCTTATTAATTAATATAAATCCATAAATAAATATTCCAACATTCTCATCCTCTAAATTAAGCTTAGGAGAAGTAGAAAACTATGAACCCATTTGAATTCCCTACCTCTGAATAAAGTAAAAAATGTTCTCATTATCCAATTTTGAACCCCAATCTGTAAGATTTCATCAGTAACTAATCTTGTCACAAAGTTACAAGAGAAAACCAAATGTTCCAGTGATTCCTCACTATCACACCCAAAAGGACAAGGTGATTCAATATTCAGATGATACCCTCTTAAAATAGCATCGATAGGTAAATGGTTATTAATCACTTTTCATCCTATAAGAATGTATTTGTAAGGGAAACTATTCTTTTAAGTTAGAATTGGCTAGTGGTCTTACTGGTTCCAACCTAGCTATGAGATCTTTTACCAATTTGCTCTCTCTCTCTCTCTCTCTCAATTATTTTTTATATGGAGAAAGAAGATTATTCTTAAAACTCATATCTAGCTTGATATGAAAATGGAAATTGAGAGGAGAAGAGAAAAAATTAGAATGAGGGAATAAGAGAAAAAAATTGAAAATTTTATTATTTAAAGTGTCTTTTATTTATAGGCACATACACATCAATTAAATTAAATAAAATATACAAGAAAGATATTGGATAATCTAAGAAATATGGACATCTACATAACCTTCTAATATTCATAAAACTTCTCCTTGCACATTTAGATATTGTGCCTTATTAAAACTTACTAAGACAAACTTAATGTGACAAAAAATTAATGAAGGAAAAAGAGTATATAACATCCCAATTTTTATTTTTTACAAGTTAAGTAATATTATAAGGGAGTTATTCCGGTAATTTATTGAAAATTTTGATATCCTTATTTGAGTTAAATTTTAAGGTTTTAACTCCTATTCTTTCTTTTTTTTTATAAAAAAAAAGAGAGAGTTAATAAGGTAAAGGGAAATTAAATTAAAATGTCTAAATTATTTCTTCACTTGAGGGATTATGATTCTAATTACATAAATATAATGGAAATTATATTTGAAAAAATCTAGAAATTAGATTTGCTCATTTAATTTTATGTGAGGCTATATATATATATATATATAAAAGATGGTTTATAAATTTATTATTCATGATATAAAATTTGTAGAGTAAATAAAAATTGTATTGAATAAATAAAAAAAATATGATGGATATAGTAGGTGGCACATGGCCCAACCCCAAATGTCATAAGTTGTGGGATAAATAAAAATTGTATTAAATAAATAAAAGAGGGAAAATAGTAGGCAAGAACCACTAAGCAAAATTAATATCAGTCTAAGACTAACAAACTTTAAAATTGCCTTGTAGTTCCTAGTCCTTGACTAATATTAATTTTGTAAGTCAAAAGATAAAATTACCCCTAAAATTAAAAAGAAAAAAGAAACCCCACTATTGTTGGCACCGACCGCCAAAGCCCCTGCCACCAGCAGGGTCATTAGTGACCGTTCACCAGAGCTCCAGTGCCAACAATACTTATTAAGGATAAATGATTTATGTAGCCAAGGGAGGGGTTAATCCTATAACCCTTTGGCCACCTAAAAAGATCACTAAACTCTTTAATTATATATGACAAAAAATATAAGTAATAAACTAAACTTTTAACCACTTTTATAATATAACATAACGGTATGCTATTAAATCCTAAATAGCACTTGTTATTTTACTAATATTATTTTTAATTTAATATTGACAATTATAAATTAAGAGGTTTCAAACTTCATGCATTTTACTTGTTAAAAATTCGAATGCATTGTTGTTAATCATGAATAAATGGTTGTTAAAATTTGAATAGATACTTATTAATGAAGGACTAACACATACAATTAAGCATATCTTATCACTTTTTCTAACTTGATAAAACCTGAATAGATTGTTGTTAATTTTGAATGAATTGTTGTAAAAACTTAAATATATACTTGTTGATAAAGGACTAATATTTGCACAATTAAGCTTATCTTATTCATTTTTTTAACTTGTTAATGCTTGAACTGTTGTTAATTTAGAATAAGATATTGTTAAAACCCAAATTGATACTTATTGATAAAAGATTAATACGTACAATTATGCCAATTCTATCGTTTTTCTAGCTTGTTAAATCTTGAATAGACTATTATTAATTTTGAATAAGTTGTTATTAAAATTATAATGAATATTTGTTGATAAAAAATTAATGCATACAATTATGTTTATCCTATTTGCTTTCCTAGCTTATTAAAGCCTAAATGAACAGTTGTTAATTTCAAACGAGTTGTTGTTAAAATTCGAATAGATACTTAATATTGATAATTAAAAGCATAAGTCTAATGGGACATGTGTATAAATAACAAACCATTCTAAAGTAACAATAGTGTATTTGGACTTTAACAAGTTTGAAAAATGGATAAAATAGACATAATTATATGTGTTAGTCTTTCATTAATAAGTATTCATTCATATTTTAACAACAACTCATGCTAAATTAATAACAATTTATTCAAGTTTTAATAAGTTAGAAAATCAGATAAAATAAGTTTAATTATACAAGTGTTAGTCATTCATTAACAAATATACATTTAGATTTTCACAACAATTTATTTGAAATTAACAAGAATTTATTCATATTTTATCAATTTAGAAAAATTAATAGGATGGGCTTAACTGTATGTGTTAGTCCTTTATCAATAAGTATCCATTCAAGGTCTTGATAACAACCTATTCATGATTAACAACAACAAATTCAAACTTTTAACAAGTGAAATGCATGAAGTTTTAAAGCTTTTAATTTGTAATTGTTCATGTCAGATTAATAAGTAACATTAGTAAAATAACAAGTATCATTTAGGAATTAACAACTTACCATCATGTTATATCATGGGAGTTGTTAGAAGTTTAGTTTACTAATGATAATTTTTGTTTGTCATATATAATTAAAGGGTTTGATGGCTTAATGGCTACTTGCATGCTTTTTAGGTGGTTAAGGGATTATGAGATCAAACCCTCCCTTGGCCACTTAAATATATTATTCTTGAATAAGTGTCACTGGCGATCCCCACCGATGGCAGAGGCTCGGTTGCTGGCGCTAGCGACAATGAGAGTTTCTTTTTCTTTTTGTTTTTTTTTTACTTTAGGGGTAATTTGTTCTTTTGACTTAAAAAATTAATATTAGTTAAGGACCAATGGATTACAATGCAATTTTGAAGTCTATTAGTTTTTGATTGATATTAATTTTGCTCAGTGACTCTTGATTGCTATTTTTCCTTTCTCTCTCTCTCTCTCTCTCTCACATAAAGCTAAAATTTTTAGATTAGTATTTTATGAGGATCCTTGATCTTCCATAAGTCTGTAGCACGAGTGGAAGAAGAAAGAATTAAAGGATGATGGAAAAATTGGACTTCATGAGGCGTTAAATTTTGAAGTGAGTTTGATACTTCCATTTTAAATTTTTTTTAATTTCTTCATAATTAGGTGTAGTGGTAGATTCAAGATTTTAAATTAGTAGGCGCCATTTTCTCGTTAAGGTTCTTTTGAAAAAAATAATAATATATAAATTTATAAATATGAATTATCTTCCATTATATTAAAAAGAGAGTGGGAATTTAAATAATGGTTGAAATGAACAAATTTATTATTTACATAAAATATATAATTTTTTTAAAATGTTATAAGTCGTTGTAACAAGTAATTTTTTAAATTTATAACAATTGGTGTTATTTTTATATGTTTATGTTTTAATTTAATTTATTTTACATTATTTAAGTTAATATAAATTTTAATTTAATATTAAATATAAATTTCTATTTTTTGTTTCTTCTATAATTATTATGTCTGTGAGTTTAAATAAATCAAATATTTTTTTAATCAAAATTTGTATTTTATTACTAATAAATGTTTAAAATAAGGGTTAAGGTTTAATTTTATCCTTATATTTTTTTTTAGAAATTCTTGGCACCTTGCATTTTTAAATGGGACAAATGTTCTCTTAAATTATTTTTTAAGGGAGAAAAAATTTTCTTTTTATCAAATTGCCGTTTATTCTCTCGTTATCTCATGACTTGTCATTGCATGGGCCAAGAAAATCTGACTTGGCTTAGTCTGACCCTTCTTTTAACTAGTTGCATGGCTTTCCATGTAGTTAGAGCTAGGAAATGGGTGGGCCTAGTCCACATGGGCCGAGGCCTATAAGCTCAGTTTCTCATTTTTAAGCTATTTTTTGAGGCTCGACTTTTATTAAAAAGGCTGAAAGCTGGGCCCATAAGCCGTATTTCAAAAAAATTAAAATAATTAAAATAATATTAAACATAATAAATTATTTAAAAATATTCTAAAATGCAAAATAAAATAAATCAAGATACACATAATGTTCAAGAACTTAAACACCATACATTTAAAAGACTACATTAATTCGAACATCCATCAATCTAAATCTAAATCTAAATCTTCATCCTCATCATTGCTTATAAATAAAATATTAGAACCCTCAGAAGTTGGTCCACTTATATATATATATATATATCACAAGGCAAAATATACAATTACCATATAACGGTGGCACAAAATCATGTAACCAATTGCAAGTACAAATCAAAGCTTGCACATTGTTTGGAAGGAGGCTAGAATGAATCTTTGCCAAAACATGAGAGTTTATGCTAAAAGCCAATTCACTATCTATGATAATGATTGGAATGCTTGAAATATCACACGCCATCCTTGAAAGGTTGGAAAATTGTTGCTGATTAGTCTTCCACCATTGCAATACATCCAACTCTGGAAACTGGTGACTATCAAAGGAAGCTTCTTCCAAATAATAGTCTAATTTAAATTTTTCAATAGAAAAAACATTCCTACTCTTGAAATTAAGAAAATCCTATATTTACAAAATAAAATAAAAGATATCAAACAAAGAATTATAAACCAATAAAAATAAGATAATATGTATTAAACAAATAAGAACTTCCACCATAAACTTGAGTCCAAGACATGGCCGGCTCCTTCTTCTTCTCTACCATCCTTCCACTTGTGCTTGAGCTTGGTTGACTTGGTATTGGAGTTGAACTTAATGTAAGATTATTAAAAGATACATCCATATCTTTGTATTGATCAAATATATAATACAACTTTTGCTTGATGTGATCAACTTTCATGTAATAATTCACAGTATCAATTAATGAGTAAGAAAATTTGATTGCTTCAAGCTTTGCTCGTGGATCAAAAACACTTTCAATTGATAAGATCACGCTATAGTCACTCCAATACTTGTCAAATTTCTCTTTCATTCTAGTTGCTATATTAGAAATCATTTGATCACGATTGCTAATGACATCATTCAATAGAATCTCAACTTTTGCTATTTGTCCAAAATACATGTTTAAGGTCGGATAAGATGTGCCAGAAATTAAAGTTGTAATCATTGCAAATGATTGCCAGAAAGAACACATTTCTTTTACTCTCCTCCACTCTTCATTTGATAAGTAATTCTTAAAACTAGTGTCACAACAAGACAAGCAAACAAAGTCTCTTTTTATATCTAATTCCACTTTCAAGCATATCATAGGTGAAATTTCATCTAGTAGGCACATATAATCGCAATCCTACTGAAGTGTCAATACCACTAACTTGCTCAACATATTGCCTAAAAATTTTCATCCTTAACTCAAACATCTTAACATACTTAATGCTGTCTTGAATTTTACTTATTACAACATTTGTCACCTTTAAATCTTCTTAAACTATCAAGTTCAAGATATGTGCATAACACCTCACATGAAATAATTTCCCATCATAAATTAAGTTATTTTGCAAAATCAACTTCTCTTTCAAGATCTCAGTCATAAAATCAATTACAGATACATTGTCTAAAGTAATAGTAAAAATCTTCTTTTCAATCCCTCAATCACACAAGCTCTCAAAAATTTTGCAAGTTAATTCATGTATAGAATGTGAAGGCTCCATGTTACAAAAAGAAAGTATTTTACTGTTAAGTTTCTAATTTTTATTCACAAAATGTGTTGTCAAGCATATATAACCTTCAAATGTTATGACAGTCCAACAATCTGAGGTCAAACATATCCTACTAGGACTATTTGGCAAAATCACCTTCAACTTATCTTTTTGTAGCTCATAAAACCTCATAATATCTGATATAGCAGTTTTTCTACTTATAACCTTAACATTAGGATTACATTCCTTAAGCAGTTGCCTAAAAAGAGGAAATTTAACAAAGGAATATGGCAAATCATATTCAATAATCAACATCCCTAACAACTCTCGTATACGCATATTATTGATTTGTCCAGATCTAATATTGCTTTCATTATCCAACATCCTTAAGCTGATATTATGAAACTTTAAAAGAGCTACACATTGTTTAATATGATGACTTAGATGTGAAGTGCCATGATTTCCACCATATGCTAATAAAGTGCCACAATCATTACACTTTGCCTTTGTTGCCTCCTCTTCATTAACCACCTTAGAAAAAGACTTCCAAACATTTGAGATACAACTTTTAGTTTTCATAGGTGGTTTTTGGTTAAATGTAGTAAAATTAGAGGGAATTAATTCTCTTTTATTGTCCCCATCCATTGATTTTTTATTAGTTTTATTAATCTTGGCACTATATGATGACATATTGTAAACAACACATGAATAATAGACTTAAATAAAAAATAAAACAACATAGCAACAAGTCAACAACCTAACAACTACGGCAATAATAACATTAAATTGAAGCAACACATCAAATTGCAGACACATGAATAATAACCCAGCAACACAGCTTTTCATATGTAAATTCAAGGATGAAGCAACTTAGGGGAGTGACTTACCTTTCATATATAAAGCAAAATCAGAGAGAGATAAAGAACTAGACATACCTGAAGGCTGATGCAGAGTCCTAAATCCCAAGTTATGGAGTTAGAGAGTGAGCACGAAGCTTAAGAGAGCAAGAGTGAGCATGAATCTTAGGAGAGTAAGAGTGAGCATAAAGATTAAGGTTTGAGAGGAAAGAGAGACTGAGTCACTGATATTGAGAAATGATTCTTAGAGAGAGGAGGGCAAAGACATTAGCAGCCAAGACATGAAGCTTAGGAGAGCAAGAGGATGAGGATGAGCCATCGAAGTTGAATTTGAATCTTATGAGAGCAAGGAAAAGGATGACTAGCTAGCGACGACTGGGCAAGGATGAGGATAAGTGATCTTGGCAACCTGAATCTGAAGCTTATGAGTTATGAGAGCAAGTAAAAGGATATTGGCGAGTGGCAACTAGATGAGGATGAGAATGAGTTATCTTAGCGACCTGAATCTGAAGCTTAAGAGTTATAAGAGCAAGTAAGAGGACAACTGGGGAGCGGCGATTGGATGAGGATGAGCTATCTTGACGAGATGGCAACTTGAATCTAAAGCTTAGGGTTACTGGTGTGAGGATTGAGGCATGACTCATTTTGGTCGTGTGATTTGTGACTGGCTCGTGTAAGGTATGACTGGTAAGTCATGACTAGCTCGTGTAGTTGTGTTCACGTCTTTAGACTTCAGGCTTCACTCTTTAAGGAAGCAAGGATGACAGTGTTTTGGCTTAGGAAAGGGGAGAAAAAAGGAAACCAGGCTTAGAGGGCCGCTCGGACTCGAACCCATTTTTTCAGGGCTTAAAAGGGCCAGGTTCTGAAGTCCAGTTTCCTAAAAAATAGCTCATTTTTTAAGTTCGAACCCTTATAAAAATAGGCTTAAACGGGAGACCCTCTAGGCCCGACCCTTATTTCTGACTCTACTTGTAGATATATCTCATTGTCTTCATCATCCTTCTTCTTACCTCTACTTGCAGCTGCGACATGTGTGTTTATTGTAAGGAGCACCGAATGGGTCTTTGTACTTCAAAGCCCTCGGTGAATCTCACACCTATGTCTCCTAAATCTAAAACTAAATCTTCCAAATTGGTGGCATTGCTCCAACAATGCAATAGAGACTATTTTGAGTATGGTAAGGACCACTTAATTTTTTAGCAGTTCCCAAAATGCTTTGAGAATCCAAACTCTTGTCAAGCCCATCAACACCTCTGCTTTACTCCCTTATGGTATTGTCACCTCATTCGACTTCATCGACCCATGCCGCCTGGCCATCAATGGTGGGAATGGGCGCTTGAAGAACCTTTTTAGTGTGTAAACTTCTTCAAGAACAAATAGTGGGACCGACTCGGGTTGTAAAAAAAAAAAATGGTGATTTTTTACTATTCTTCTCCTCTTTCTTCTCCTTGCTAAAGTTTTCTCTGTTTATACTGCTTGAATGAGGTTGAGGATAGTCATTCACAAGCACAAAGTCATCTCTAGGAGGCATATAGTTATTATTGGGTGAATGTTATTTTGTTTCGATCTTTAGTAATTATTATATAGATTGTTATTGAAATAGGCTTGATAATTGATTAGTGGTCGAATCATATGGTTGTTGTCTCAAGATTACAATTATTCTTGTTGAAACTTGAGGAAAGTGGTTGATTTGTTGACATCTAATGAATATGGATTTTGTTCTCATAGTTGTCCAAATTTTGATTACACACAACACAGAGATGTAGCTGTGCCTAAGATCTAATGTTGCGATTGTTGCAATTAGAGGGTAGAAGAAGAATGAAGAAGACGGTGAGATACCCTTTTTGGTTTACGCGCCTTCAAAGTTAAAACAAGGAAAGCCACATAGCTGGTCAAAAGAAGGGTCTGGTTAAGCCAAGTTAGATTTTCCTAGACCCTACACAATGACAAGTCATGAGATAATGGGAGAATAAATGGCAATTTGATAGAAGGGGATTTTTGCTCCCTTAAAAAATAGTTCAAGAAAAAATTTGCCCTACCTAAGAAATTTGCTCAGTGCTTCTAAAAAAAGTATACGGATGAAATTGGATTTTAACACTTAAAATAATTATATATAATATAAATAAAATTAGTAAAATAATAGTTATTTTTATTATTTTATATTTTTTATATATATTTTTGCTTATTATCTTTACTATTCATATATATATATATATATTGTGCTAATATAAGAGTATGTCTTGACATATGTCTTTTATCTTTTTTTTTTAATCAACTTCATTTCTTAACTCAAATTCAACATAGTAGAAGGTTAAGACTTAAGATTCTTCTTTCTGGTTTTAAAAAAAAGAGAAGGGTAAGATTCTTCTTAATTAGTGTATATAAAAAAATATTCTTCTTAATTATTTAAGAAAATTTAAAAAATGAGTATGCCAAAATTAGAAAAATTGAGAATAAAAAATTAAAATTATATTAAGTAAATCCAAGAGTTTAATAAAAATTCTGATAATTCTGTCTAATAAAATAAATTCCTATTAAAATCTTATTTGATATAAATTTTTTTTAAAAAACAATACAATTATCAATTCCTATAATTTTTAGTCTATTTAATTTTTTCAGTATTTTTAATCTTTATAATTTTGAAAAGTTTGGATGACATTTGTTACTTAAGAGTTTCATAGTTTTTAATGATTTTTTTTTCCACAAGAATTGAAAATATTAAAAAATACTACATAAACTAAAAATAAAATTTAATCAAACTGTAAAGCTTGATAATTATTTTTTTTTCTTTTTTTAATGCTATTTAATACAGAGAAGTTAACTAGTTAAGTATGAATTTATAAGTTTAAATTAATGAATAAATTTTATTAGTTGGAGTAATCAATTTTATTATTTGAATAATTAACTTTGGACCTAAACGAAATTCTTTTCAAAATTAAATTCTAACCCCCGATAAACCCATTCTCGTCGACGACAAGCTTCCCATACTCTGTCGGACGCCGTTCACCGTTCTCAGCCCTGCGTGGTTGTTCTTGTACACGCAGTGAAGAAGGTTCGAACCCTAGGTCTTTTTCTACTCCCCAAATCTGCTGAGATTGATTCGTTCAATCTGGTTTTGAATCTAGATTTGCATTTGTTCTCCACGTCATCTGTTCCCTGCGTGGCTGTTCTTGCTTTGTTTTTAAAATTTTCCTTTTAATTTGGCTTTCAATCTGGTCGTGTAATCGTTGAATATTGACGCCTTTGAATTTGTGAATAATGGAAAAATTGGACTTTCTGAAGTCTTAACTTTTGAAGTGAGTTTGATACTTCCATTTTTTTTTAATAATTAGTAGCTACATGGAAAAATTATTGAAATGCTTGTGTCTGAGGAAATGTGTTTCTTACTCGTGCAATATAACATGTCATAGCGGTATTTTATGGTGATACTGAAGAGTGACGATGGCATACCTAGCGAACTGTTCTCAAGTCTGGACTGATAGTTTGCTTGCTAGTCCTTATTTGTTAAACTAGTTCCATTCTTTTTTCTTCGAAGTGCTTTTTCAGACATGAGTTGCTAGGGTATGCAAGAATTAAAGACAAATACTGTGCAGTTAAATTCTGTAAAGTTATTCCTTTTTTATTGTGAATGATTACAATCCTAATATGGACGTAGTGGTTGGTTGCTGCAATGGTGCAAGTTACCGTAGCTTCCATGTTTAGTCAACTTTCAGACATGTCTTGGTATGACCTTTTATATAGTAATTGAATGAATCATTTTACAGGTTGAGTCTTTTTTTGCCCCTATTCTTGATGCATTATATACTTGAAAAATACAATAAAAAAGCACAAGCCTCTTAAGTTAAATTAGGTGGCTGTTTGTATGTAGCAAAAAGTGGCCTTGGCAGGGGCTGGGTTGGGCAACCCCAGCCACAATAATTCATGGCCGCCAAGCAGTTGGCCCATTTTGACACCTTAGTTTTTCATGTGTATGTAATGTTATGTTCTGGCAAGCGATGTAGATTTGAGGAAAGTTTCTAAGTGACTTTGTGCCAGTATAGATTACATGCTCCCTACATATTTTTATGAACATGATATCTGGAGATGGGTTT
Source organism: Prosopis cineraria (assembly GCF_029017545.1). NCBI lineage: Eukaryota > Viridiplantae > Streptophyta > Magnoliopsida > Fabales > Fabaceae > Prosopis > Prosopis cineraria. The sequence continues at coordinate 4,773,402 of NW_026555334.1, read as the reverse complement.
TCATGTTAAATTGGTGATTTAGATATGTTGTAATATTTTGAATTTTTTTGGCAGTGCAATTGTCTTCAACGTGATGTCCTTGAGAATTCTTCTTATACTTTTAGTGGCTTACAAGACTTTCTCTAATAGTTACCTTTCAGAGTTTCAATTTTGATAGGAATTATAACAAGAAGCACTGGAACTTTCTATTATCTTGATGTTTTTGCTGGTCTCACTTCCACTTCCTCTCATGAATCTTCATGACTCACTGAGATTAAAACCTTTTGGCTTGGATGAAATCTTTATTTGGATGACAGGATTTGGACTTTTGAATTCTTTGTGGTCTATTCTTTCTTACAGTTCATTATTTGTTTGGATGACATGATTTTAAGAACCCTTTTAAGATGCAGAGTTCCATCTAAGATGACGTTTTTCATTTGGACTGTAAGATGCTTTTTTATCCATGAAAAGGTCCATCCTCCTAATAATTTCATGTTTTGTAGATACCTCAATGATATTCACTATTGTTCTTTCACTTGCTCTATTAGTTAGATATTGTTATGGATTTCTCTTGTTTGTATGCATAAGGATACAACAACAAACAACAAAAAGCATTATTTCACTAGGTGGGTTCGGCTACATGAATTGCATGATACCATTGTGTTTCATCATCAAGCAAGTTTTTGAAAATATTGTTAACCAAGAGGTCTCGTTCAGTGACTTTCATGAGTATTTTTTTTTGGTCTTCCTCTATCTCTCTTTATAAGACTCAAGACTATCTGTTTTACTCTCCTCACCATTGCTTTCCATGGCCTTCTCTATACATGTTCAAACCATCTCAACAATTTTCTACCATCTTCCCCTGAATGGATGCCACATCTACTTTTTCTTGTATATACTGATTGTGGATTTTATCTTCTCGTGTATGACTATACATCTATCTCAATATTCTCTTCTTTGCTATTCCAGCTTTATGCTCTTGTTGTCCATCTAAAATCTAACATTCACTGCCATATAACATGGCTAGTCTTATAGCAGTGCGATAAAACTTTCCTTTAAGCTTATTAGGTACCTTCTGATCACAAATAACTCATATATCCTTTCTCTATTTAACTCACTTTATCTTGTATCCTATGTGCAATATCCCTATCAATTTCACCATCATTTTGAATAATTGCTCCCAAGTATCTAAACTTTTCCCCTTGTGAATGTGGCTTGATTGTAATGAAGAGATTACTTTGTGATTAATGTTTTTTAGGTCACTTAACTTGAAGGAGCAGTAAATGCATGCTTATCTTCCTCCGCTGGCATGGCCTTGAGAAATTTTAAATTTTCCAAGCTGAAGAAACGAAGTTTTCCATAATAAGGAGAGAGTCTAGGATTTTCAAGCTCTCTGTCTCTGAGCCAGTATCATAACCTTAAAATAATTATCCTTACCTGGCTATACTGGTAATTTTTTTTTTGGGGAACTAGTTAGCTTTACAACTGCTGCAATATGTAAGCTAATGTTTATCCAATCCCATTCTTGCACTCAGCAAAAAGTCTGACTTATTCTTGGAGAATTTATTTTGATTGGTTTCTTTCTTTCTTGGGCAAAGATTTACTGCTTTTATGTGTTTGGCATTTTCTTTGTTAGGTTGCTAAATGTTGATTTGGAGAGTACAATGACCCAGCCAACGGTGATACTTGCAACAGCAAGTTATGATCACACTATTCGTTTTTGGGAGGCCAAAAGTGGCCGGTGCTATCGAACTATCCAATATCCAGATTCGGTTTGACATAATCCTAGCCTTCTTCCACTTAGAAGCATGTGAATTTTTGTGTTATTTGGGCAAATTACAATTTTGGCAAAATTACACTTGAAGGTTTGTCATATGATTGAGCATGTAAATAGAAACCTTATACTGAATTAGATAGTGCCTGATAATGAGGCTTAAAGATGAATTTTCTTCTGAAGTGCATAAATTTGATCTTTGCAATTTTTTGGGCTTCATAATTCATTAATAAATAAAACAATATTGCTGGACTAATCTCATGGCTCTTTAGATTATGAACAGATCTACTCATTCTGTTTTCAATTTAATAGTAATTTGGAAGTGAAATTGGGAGATCAATTATACCTCAAGTGGAAAAGTTTAGATATTTGGGAGCCATTATTCAAAATGATGGCGAAATCAGTGGAGATATTTCACATAGAATTCAAGCTGGGTGGTTTAATTGGAGAAAAGCTAAAGGAGTTATTTGTGACCGTAAGGTGCCTAATAAACTTAAAGGAAAGTTTTATTGCACTGCTATCAGACCGGCAATGTTATATAGTGGTGAATGTTGGGCTCTAACGGGACAGCAAGAGCATAAAGTTGGAGTAGCAGAGATGAGAATGTTACGATGGATGTGCGGACATACACGTAAAGATAAAATTCGAAATGAGCACATACGCGAAAAAGTGAGGGTGGCACCTTTTGAGGAAAAAAATGGTAGAAAATCGGTTGAGATGGTTTGGGCATGTACAAAGAAGACCAAGGGAGGCACCAGTGAGAAGAGTGGAACATATAACTTTGAGTCCGATTAAGAGAGGTAGAGGAAGGCCTAAAAGAACACTCTTGGAAGTTGTTGAACGCGATCTCTTAATTAATAATATTCTAAAAGTTTGATAAATGATAGAGCACAATGGCGTCTTGCAATCCATGTAGCCGACCCCACCTAGTGGGATAAAGGCTTGTTGTTTTTGTTTTTTTTTTGTTGGTGGGTTGATAACTCCCATGTTTAACATTGTGATGCTAATTGTACCTGAAACTTTATTTGGACTGAATAATGCTTGTATTTTATTGATAGGAACCCGATACATATATAGACAGGGGCAGGAGAGAGTGAATCTAATTAAATCCCTAAACACTCTCCTAAAATTTCTAATAATATAAATCTAATTAATGACTCTGAAACAGAAAGTTACAAGATGAGAAGAGAAAAAAAGGAAAATTGGGTTTGAGGTATTACTGGGCCTAGGGCCCAATAATGAGTTATGTATCCAACACTCCCCCTCAAACTAGTGAGTAGATGTTTATCATTCCCAACTTGCCTCTGAATGCTTCAAACTTTTCTTGGGTCAATGGTTTGGTTATCACATCTGCAATTTGCTGTCCTGAAGGGATGTAGGATAGATCGATAGTTTTTGTATCTAATTTTTCCTTGATAAAATGCCGATCGATCTCTATTTGTTTGGTGCGATCATGATGCATCGGATTGTTGGCAATCTTGATTGCAAACATGTTATCACACTATGCTTTAATGGGTCCAACCATGTCAGTCTTGAGCTCCTTTAGAAGTCTAACAATCCACATTCCTTCACAAGTTCCTAGAGCAAGAGCCCTATATTCAGACTCGGCAGAGGTTCTGGAAACTGCTGGTTGCTTCTTGCTTCTCTAGGTCACCAAGTTGCCCCACACATAAGAACAATAGCCAGTAATAGATCTTATATCTATTTTTGACCCAGCCCAGTCAGCATCTGTGAACAATTCTATGCCTCTAATATCACCTTTTGCAAAGAACAGTTCTAGTCTTGGAGTCTTTTTCAGATACCTGAGTATCTTGTAAACTGCAGTTAAATGTTCCTTCTAAGGACAGCTTGAGAACTGGCTAACTACGCTCATTGGAAAGCAAATGTTAGGTCTAGTATGAGATAAATAGATCAACTTGCTCACTAGCCTCTGATATCTTTCTTTATTTACTGCTGTCCCATCAGATCTGATTGTTAATTTTTGGTGCAGTTCCATGGGAGTGTTTGCAGGTCTTGCTCCTAACATCCTCGTTTCCTTCAACAAATCTAGAGTATATTTTCGTTGGGACACACTAATCCCCTTATGCATTCGTGCCACTTCCATGCCTAAGAAATATCTCAAAGGTCCAAGATCTTTGATCTCAAGTTCAGTTGCCAAGTTGTTCTTTAGTTTGACAATTTTCCCGTCATCATTTCTTGTCAAAACTATATTATCAACATACACAATGAGAGCCGTCATTTTTTCATCACAATGTTTAACAAATAGAGTGTCATCTAATTGGCACTGTTTGTATCCTTAAGTTTTAATAACTTGAGTAAATTTTTCCAGCCACGCCCTCGGTGATTGTTTCAAGCCATATAGAGACTTGATCAACTTGCAAACCTTGTGAGAATTATGAGAATCTCGTAATCCTAATGGAATTTCCACATAAACTTCTTCCTCAAGATCACTATTTAGGAATGCATTTTTGACATCGAGTTGATGGAAAGGCCAATCTAGATTTGCAGCGAGAGACAACAGAACTTTTACAGAGTTAAGCTTAGAAATAGGCGCAAAAGTTTCCTGGTAATCAATCCCATAAGTTTGAGTAAAGCCTCTTGCACCTAATCGAGCCTTATATTTGTTTACACTCCCATCAGGATTGTACTTTATTGTGAAAACCCACTTACTACTTACGATTGACTTCCCTTTAGGTAACTCGGTGATTTCCTATGTCTAGTTTTTATGTAGAGCCCTCAATTCTTCTTCAGTGGCCTCCTTCCATTTGGGATCTATGATTGCTTCCTCAAAGTTCTTTAGAATATTTTCATTTTCGACATTAGTTACAAAAGCCTTCAAATGAGGAGATAAACTTTTGTATGAAATATATTTGGCAATAGGATATCTGGTACAATTCCTCTTTCCTTTTCTCAAAGCAATTGGCCAATGTAAGTCCTCAAGGCTTTCCTCAAGTGCAGATTCATGGTTTTGCATTGGTGTGGAAATGGGGTCTTGTATACTCTGGTGCTGTTCAATAGCACTACTAGGTTCTTCCACCCGAGTCTCAGTATCAGGCAGCATATTAAGGGGCTCAAAAGGATTCACATCTTGGAAGTGGGATTTGCTAGAGGAATTTTTGGAATTTGGAGATATTGTTTCAATGGGGTCAAACTGGTTTAAAGGCTCAGAGGTGGAATCATTGTGAGTAGAGGAGATATTTGTAGATAGATCTGGTAATATGTGGTGTTCATGCGGTTGTCCAGATAAGGTAGGCAATTTGTTATGATGATCATTCTCAGGTAAACAAATTGACCATTCATTTTCATTTGTCCCTTTCTCCCCTTGAATGGGTGTTTGTTAAAAAAGGGTTGATTTTCAACAAATTTGACATTCATGATAACATAAACACGATTGGTAACAGGTGAATAACATTTATACACTTTTTGAGTAAAGGAGTATCCCAAGAAGACACACTTGATGGCATGAGAATTTAGCTTCCCCCCAACCTCACTGTACACAAATGTTGTGCACCCAAAGACCCATTTTGGTATGGTTGTTGTGAGATGGGAGTTAGGATAGATCTCGAGAACTTTGTGAAGAGGGGTTTGAAAGTTGAGTTTTAGAGGGTAAACGATTAATCAAGTAGGTAGATGTAAGGATAGCATCCTCCCAAAATTTATTTGGGACATTACTACGAATCATAAGAGCACGATCAACCTCAAGCAAATGTCTATTTTTTCTTTCAGAGACACCATTCTGTTGGGGAGAATAGGCACAAGATGTCTGATGGTGTATGCCATGTTTTTCTAGACTAGATAGGTTTGAAAATTGGAGTTTAAATATTCTCTTCTGTTAGCACTTTGGAGAATTTTTATTGATGTTTGAAGCTGATTTTGAATAAAAGCATGAAAATTTTTGAAGATTGTGAAAACTTCAGATTTTTCTTTCATTAGAAAAACCTATGTTACCCGAGTATGATCATCGATAAAAGTTACAAACCATCTAAACTTAGAATTGGTTTCAAATTTTGATGGACCTCACATACCACTATGGATCAGGGAAAAAGGGTGAGTAGGATTATACTCATTTGAAGAAAAAGAGGTTCGAACTTGTTTTGCGAAGTTGCAAGTATCACACAATGGAAATCAGAAATAACTTATTATTAACATCAGGAAATAGAAATTTCATATATTGAGGACTCAGATGGCCTAACCTAGAGTGCCACAAAACAAAATCTGCACTGGTCATAGTAGAAAAAACAGCACAAGAATTATTTGATGAAGATCCATGGATATAGTAAAGCCCATTCCACTCCTTAGCATTGTCAATCATCTTCCCCAAGGCCAAATCTCGAAATCCACAGCCCTTGTCAAAATAACCATGCAATTCATTTGAATCACAATATGACTCACAGATAACAAACTAAACTTAATAGTCGGAACAAACAAAACATTCTTCAAAATAATATGTTTAGAGATAACAACAGTTCTAGAACCCATGACTTTGGCATATACACCATTAACTACCTCAACAAATTTATGCTCAGAATTTTTAGAAAAATCAGAGAATAATTCCCTGAATCTTGTTATGTGGTCTGTTGCACTAGAATCCACTACCCAAATATTTTTAGATATGACTGTCCCATTTAGAGCTTTGGCAAGAGTAGTACCTGATTGAGCTAAGGTCACAGAAGGGGTTTTTGCCTCACATACATTACCAGCAGTGGAAGAAGCATGTCTTTCTAATACTTTTCGGAGAACTGACAAATCCTCGGCACTCAATGATCCACTTTGTGAGTCTGCAGCAGTCACTATAAACCTCCACTTCACTTTTGGGCTTATGTTTAAAGTTTGAGGGCGTGCCATGTAACTTCCACCACTCATCCTTGATATGACCACCTTTATTGTAGCGATCACACCACTTTCCTGATTTCTTTCCCTTCATTTCTCCTCGGGCAGCAAGAGCAAAAGCATTTTTTGGAAGAGAAGTTGGGATAGTGGGACTTTGAGTTAGTACTTTTCTACTTTCCTCACATCTTATCATATTAAACGTTTCCTCCAGCATGATTGGGAAGAGGCTTCATGCTCATGATTCTGCCTCTAATATCTTCATACGAATCATTGAGGCCCAACAAAAAATCATAGCATCTATCTCTATCAACTAATTTTTTATAATAAAGTCCCTCCCTGTGGCTTGACCACTCATGGATTTCATAGAGATCAATTTGTTGCCAAAATTTCTTTAGGGAAGTATAATATTGAGTTACAGATTTTTCATTCTGAAGAAGGCTTCTAAGGGAACGTTTTACTTGAAAAATGGCAGCTATATTTTCACAAACAGCATAAGTATTCCTGGCTGACTCCCAAATCTCCTTGGCAGTGGTTGCAAGTTGGTAATTTTCGCTTACCTCTATTGTCAAAGAATTCACGAGCCAAGCCATCACCATCTTGTTTTTAGCAACCCAAATTTTATATTGGATGTCATCGAGTAAAGGAGGAGGAGGAACACCTGTAAGATACTTCTCCTTATTTCTCCCTCATACAACCGTTAAAACATTTTGAGACCATTAAAGGTAATTATTTCCATTCAGCCGGTGCATGATCATGATCTGGGTAAAGCTCTCGGATGTTGGGTAATCATGCCAGTTGACCCTCTTTCTCCACTCGACCTAGTTGCACTTGTCATGCTCTCCGACCCATCATTACCAATTGAGCTTTTCTGGCTTCCGTCACTAGTTTGATACACTTGTGGTGGTCGGTTCATGAGAGCTTGAACGAACGACATCAAACCAAAGGAAGAAGAAGAGAAGGAGGACGACACGAGAGCCGAGAGGATCGAGAATGCTGCTCGGATACTGTGAAACTTTATTTGGATTGAATAATGCTTGTATTTTATTGATAGGAACCCAATACATATATAGATAAGGGTAGGAGAGAGTGAATCTAATTAAATCCCTTAACACTCTCTTAAAATCTCTAATAATATAAATCTAATTAATGACTTTGAAACAGAACGTTGCAAGATGAGAAGAGAAAAAAGGAAAATTAGGTCTGAGATATTATTGGGTCTAGGGCCCAATAATGAGTTATATATCCAACAGTACCTTTTGCATGAATAGTTATTGAACTAGTGAGGATGCTATTCAATGATTGATCAAACTTTCTTTCTCTGCAACACAAGCAAATTTTCATTTATAGTGCAGTTTTGATGGCTCTTTGAAAAGCTGTTTGACATTCATCTTTGTCATAATGCAAAAAAAATCTTGACAAACCATATTTGCAAATACTAGGAACCAGGAATATTGTTTGAGTCAAGAGTTAGATGGAAGGAAGAAGGTGTGTTGCAAATTTTTACAATATTGTCATAACTTTTGCTTGTATCAAGTTAATTTTCAACAATAGTTAATAAACAAAATCAGGAAAAAAAAGAATACTCCCTCCGTTCAAAAATATAAGGCATTTTTAACCGAATCTCACTCCTTAACAAAGTAGTTACCTACTTTCAAACTAACCTTATTTTTTCATATTTACCCCTACTAAACACCTATAATAAAGTCACTATCAATAGGGATACTTTTGAAAAAGACAATGATTACACCTCGAAAGACTAAAAATATCTTACATTTTTTAATATCCAACTCTTCAAAAAATGCCTTACATTTTTGGACGGAGGGAGTATGTATCATTCTCTTCAAGAAAATGAATAAATTAAATGTTGAATCACATAAACTTTTATTTTTAGTGTTAAATCATGATATAAAAAATTATCCATTTTTGCGTATTCTTATTGTCAAATGGTTGTTACCTGTGAAGTGTCAATGCCTAAAAAACAAATATTCTGTCTCGTATGTGTCTGACAAACATATAAAATTCATGACTACTTTGAATCGCACTTAAATAACTGCATTTTCTATTCTGTTGCGGTGTTCTTATTCTCTTATGTCATGGGATAATGAAACTTTTAGTCCCTCATGGTTGCCTCAATTACTAATCTGATTCCTTAAATTTAATTTTTATTGATTTGATCCTTTATGTTTGTCTCAGTTATTGACTTAGCCTTTGATATTTAAAGAGGAGGTAACACTATTAAAATCTACTTATATGGATAACAGAATATTGATGGCAGCCATGTAGATTAATAAAAAAAAAAGTAACTATTTAGGTACTCAAATTTTAAAAAACAAAAGAAGAAAACGCATTGTAAAAGACTAGACTAATAAAAATTCAATTGATTTGAAGGCTAATTTGTTCTCATTTAGCTATACATACATGCCAAATCATCATAATATTATGCACATTAAATTAATTTGAGAGTCAATTTATGTTTTGAAAATTAAGGGACCAACATGATTCAAGAAAACGTAATGGAGCAAATCGATAAAAATTAAACTTCGGGGACTAAATATAATTGAGGGAAAAGAGACTAAAAGTTCATTATTTCTTATGTCTTGTTTCCATGTTGATATAATACTTTTAGATCATTTCTGCTTTATGAAGATGAATTATATCTGATGCTTTTGAGATCCACATATAGCTACTAACTTTTCCTGATCTGATTTGTGTAGCAAGTCAATCGGCTAGAAATAACCCCAGACAAACGTTACCTGGCTGCAGCTGGTAATCCTCACATACGATTATTTGATGTAAACTCAAATAGCACTCAACCAGTATGTCTTTCTACTAGTACAATCACTTTAGAATCAACATTCTTTCTGGTTCCTGAGCATTCTGTTCCCAATTGTGTGGTAGGTGATGAGCTATGATTCACATACCAACAATGTAATGGCAGTGGGGTTCCAATGCGATGGAAATTGGATGTATTCAGGTTCGGAGGATGGCACAGTTAAGATTTGGGATTTAAGGTGAAGCTTATGTATTCCAATATGTATTATTCTGAAGTATCAGTTCATGCCCTTAAAATCTGCTAGTAAAATGCTTAAGTTGATGAAAAATTCAGGGCACCAGGTTGTCAGAGGGAGTATGAAAGTCGTGCAGCAGTGAATACTGTTGTGCTACATCCAAATCAGGTTATGTTTAACTGTCTTCCTAGGGCAATTAGAGGTGTTTCTGGCATATAATTATATTATTGACAACGGAAATATTGACGAGAGACATAAAGTGATAATTACCATGTGAATTGTCATGATAGCTTTGGCTAAAACGATCTTTCTCCATATTGTCTATTAGCTTTTTATTATTTTTTCTTCATCTATCTAATTTACTTTCCATTTTAATAAGGCTTAATACCTGCTATTTCAATATTGATTAATTCTTGCAGCAGCTCACTATAAGTGTAGTTTGGCGGCTCTTCCTTGCAAAATATTGAGCTGCAAATAATGGAGATTCATATTACTATAAAATAGTTGGACTGTCATTTGAACACAATGGGAGTTTTGGATAAGCATAATCTAATAAATGCTAAAATAATTTTCTATTAGCTTTTTGGAGTGGATGTCTTTGATAAAAAATATGATATAAAAGGCTATTGCATGTCTCTAGATTTAACAGCATCCTTTGAGCTGCCTTAAGACGGTGAAATCAACATTTATTAGAATGTTTGATGCTCATACTTGGCGTGCTATGCAATTGATTGTGACCAGTGCATGAAGCTTATGCACTTCAAAAAGGAGCCGTGTCCATGTCCAATATATGTTGGACACTTGTAGTAGACATAGACACTCGAGATATTGTGGTGTTGCTCTGTTTCTGTCAGTTTTGAGTCCATGTCCATACGAATGTCTGTGCTTCCTGGGTATGCAATAGCATAGTTATACTGTACTCATGCTTCTTTATTATTGCTTTTCTGCCAACTTTTATGTCTTGAATGTTTTCCTGTCATTATGGACTCTTTGTTTTATCTTTCTTTAGTTACACTTTCATTAGATCGCATTTCTCAGTTCCTCACTTTGCAATTATCATTTATTTGGCATTTGATCTGGCAGACTGAACTGATATCTGGTGACCAAAATGGTAATATTCGTGTATGGGATTTGACTGCAAACTCATGCAGCTGTGAACTGGTATGACTTCTTTTGCTGAAAGTTTCATCTTGTAGAATGTTTGATCTATTCTTTGTTATCATATAGCTGGAATGAAAGAATATGTTAATACTAAACCTTTTGGCTTTATAAATGTGAATGTTGCAGGCATATGATGCTGTCACTTAGACCTCATATCTATTATAATATTGATTCAATTATGTTGCTCCAACAGCATATCTTTTTGTATTAGATTATAGTTATACTCCTTGGTGAAAAGTCATATAACAATCTCTTTATGATTAGGTATATTGTCTTTAGTGCATTCTGATGTACCTTCTCTCATTCCATAATACATGAATGAAACAATTATCATCAACGTCCTGGTGAAATGTAGGTCCCAGAGGTGGATACAGCTGTACGCTCTTTAACAGTTATGTGGGATGGAAGCTTGGTTGTTGCGGCAAATAATCATGGGACGTGTTATGTGTGGCGTCTTTTGCGAGGAACCCAGGTTGTCCCCTCATAAATATTGAAGCTATCCACTTAGCCTTGTCTTGAGCTCAACTCATTTTTCCTTGTGGAGTTTCGTGCAGACAATGACAAACTTTGAGCCACTTCATAAGCTGCAAGCACACGGGGGCTACATTCTCAAATGTCTCCTTTCACCTGAGTTCTGTGAACCCCACAGGTTTTACAGATTAATATCTTGATGGGTTCTCTTTTTCTTCCTTACGAAACCTGTCAGATTAAGGCCTGGGAATCTTTGTGATTGATTGACCACTTGTCATAAATCAATAAGGAACCTTTACAAAGAATTACAAAATAAAAAGAAAAACAAATATAACATACTTTCTTGCCAATCTAATTACTAAAATATTATGAGAATCTTTTGGTCATCAATTAGATTCGGGGTCTAATAAATGATCTACATATTCTGTTCCGAAAGAGGGGGAAAATAGGATCTTCATATGATAGTAGGGAATAAAATTGTACATCAGTGTGCTAGCAAAAAGTATTTGTGTTGGAATGGTGATAGTTTTGAAAATGAAAGCAAGGGATTACTGATTAAAAGTATTTGTTCAATGATTGCTAGTATATTAAACTTCAATTTTTTTGAGACATTATCTCCCCTTTCTTTAGGACAGGCTTGAGATTGTATAATTGCTTATCTTAGTTTCTTTTTGATAGATATTATGTGAGTTTCTTTTTCTTCTTATAATGGGTTTCTATGCCCAAGGCTTTGGAGTTCATTATTATGAAAGGGGCATGATCTCTTTCATCGTTCTCATGAAGTTAAACATCATCAACATTGCATTTACACTCTTGCCATGACACCCTTCCTCACATCTTGAATCATTTTCCTCGTTCTTGAATATAATAAGCTTTGTATGGCCATGCTGTCTGCAAGCATAGTTGTTCTATTGTGTATCTTCCCCTCTTTGTATTATCTTAAATTTAAAATAATAAAATGCGAGCTTGTAATTTTCCATACTAAGAAACATAAAACATTCACAAGTGCACTTGCCTGCTTAGTTTCCTTAAAATTCAGGCAGGGGACTAGATCACCTCCCTGAGCTTGATTGCAGCACCTTCATTGGTATGCCTTTGACTGTTACACGTTCCTATTGAAGTTTTTGGCTGGCTTTATTTTTTACTAGGTATTTGGCTACTGCATCTTCTGATCATACTGTCAAGATATGGAATGTCGATGGTTTCACACTAGAGAAGACTCTAATAGGTAGTTCATGAAGCCTTTTGCGCATCTACTGCGTCTCACGTTTTCTCAGAAGCATTTTAATTGCCTTTACCGACTTGTGCATCCCAGGTCACCAGCGCTGGGTGTGGGATTGTGTCTTCTCTGTGGACGGTGCCTACCTAATTACAGGTACATGGTAAATTTCGAATGGTGGAAACCAGTGATTATGTGGCTTCAATAAGTTGCCTAAATTGAATACTGAGATCAACAAGAAATATTGCTTGGGGCTACTTATAGCTTGTCCAGTTGCACTTAGGCTCAAAATCAGTCTGCCCTCCTGTGGTTTAAATTCTAACGTGTGGTAATTAACACTGTTTGTGGTCTGGGCTAAAATATCATTTTGTTTAAGTATCAATTAACAACCCTATGGTACTTTTCATTTAATTCTATAAATATTAATGGGGAAATGACATTAAAGGACCACAAGATTGAATTGAACTTGAATAAAGACTAAAAAATTTGGAAATCCAAAATAAAGATCAAAAGTTCTTTAGTGAATTGTTATAAAAGTTTACCTCTCATTCCATGATACGCAATTCAAAAGTTCTTTAGTGAATTGTTGTAAAAGTTTACCTCTCATTCCATGATATGCAATTCACAAAGAAAAAATTTAGAAGTGAGATGCACTAATTTGTAAACGAAATTTTTTTCAAATATATCATTACTTGAAAATCGATTTCCTTCACAAATTAACAAATCTTAATTGTAAATTCATGTTTTGAGGGTGTCAGACAAGGGTATGAGAGTAGGAAATAACTGGAAGTGGTGACATGTTTGATAAGTTTCTTCTTCACAAGTTAGTGAATTTGACTTGCCAATTTTTGTTTTGATGGTTGCAAATAATGGATTGAGAGTAAAAAATTTTTAAATCAATTTGTGGAAGAATATTTGATCCTTATTTTGGATTTCCAAATCTTTTGGCCCTTATTTAAGTTTAATTCAATGTTTTGGTCCTTCAATGTCATCCTTCCATATTAAAATCATGAACATTTTCATTGTTAAATGTTTGGTTCATGTATGTGTTGAACATTTTCACAATATTACAATGGTATTGCTAGGATTAAGTGGATAGTTTGACTTCAAAACATTATTTTCGTGCATGTACTAGTTTTAGAAGACTGAAACAACACATATTTTCATCAATGAGACTGTTTATCAATTTGACTTTAGGTTAAGGTTTATTTTTAACTCTGAACTTTTTTCCAAAGAGCGCTAGACACCTTGTATTGATGAGTGAGACAATTTTCTTTTTGAATCATTTTTTTGATGAGCAAAAAAATCCTTTCTGTTAGTCACCCAATAACTTTGTTGTTTTTTGTTGATGTGGCATGTGCAATGGGTCCATGCACAATGACAAGTTGGATTATGACTATGTTTTTAGATGCTAGTTTGCCTGTAAATTCTTTTTTTAGGAGCATCGAGCACCCTGAAATCTTTTTAAAATAAAATTTAATAAATATTATAAAAATATTAAATATTTAATCATTTAGATATTATTATTTATAAATATTCATTCAAAATTTATAAATTATTTTTTGAATATTAACAGTGCAAATTAGTTTTTCAGAAATTATTAGATGACTTGTAATTTTTAATATATCAATCATATTTTTAATATTGATTAAGTTCCTTAAACATTTTAGGGTCTTTTTTGTAATTTATTGGTCAACTAATGGTCTTCCTTTAAAATATTACATCATCCAAATTTAATATCTTGATATTTTGCAACTTTGTATTAAAAATAGAGGGAATGAACCTCCAAATTAACAGAGAGATTTTTTATTTTATCTCTCCATTATTCTCTTGTTGAGTAGCTCTTTTTGTAGCGCATTAATGAGATTGGCAATATCTTGTAATTAAGCATTTCTGTTGACATGTTGGTCCTGTTTTCTCATGTATATGATTTTATTTCTAACACTATAGCTTATAGAGGCAGAGAGTATTGAATTTGGGTGGGGCAATATTTTGAACCAAGACCATTAGTTGGTTAAAAGAAATTACAGAGAATGATTTAAATTATTTAGGGAACTTGATCAATATTAGAAGTATGATTGATATAAAAACTTATAAGTCATCTCCTATAAATTTTTGAAAAATTAGTTTAAGTTGTTAATATTTAAAAAATAATTTATAAATGTTGGATGAATATTTATTGATAATAATATTTGATATTTGATATGTTAATATTTTAACTATTTTTAAATTTTATTTTAACAAGATTTTAGGGTATATAGTACTTTTGGAAAAAAAAGTTCAGGGCTAAATTAACATTAAAGAACATGTTCAAAGTCTTACTTGTCATTGCACATGGGCTCCATGCATATACCACATTGTCAAAAAATGACAGTTAATGGGTGACTACAGAGGGGGTTTTTTGCTTCTTGAAAAAATGATTTAGGAGTTGCCCCACTTATTGATACAAAATGCCCAGGCTCTTTGAAAAAAAGTGCAGGGGTGAAAATAAATTTTAACTCTTTACCTTTCACTTGATTGCTTTTATTAAAATCATTAGTTAGGTGATAACGAAGCAAACAATAGTAGAGCTAAATGAGATATTTTAGAACAGATGTCGATAATTATAATTTTGCTTTGTTCTATATTTTATAAGCAAAAAAATTTAGGTGAGTTGAATCCCAGTGGCTTATCAAGGTCAGGGCATGCCTTTAGGCTCAATCAGTGTTTAGAGGTACTTACAGCAATAAGGTCCTCATATCGACAATGAGATTTGATCTCACAACCGTATAGATTATAGTTCAAATTTTTACTAACTGAACCAATATTTATTGATTATAACATCCTTTATATATTCTTGTTATTATTACTCCACAGTATATTTTTTATGATTTTTTAAAGAAAGGAGGCGAGCGCTGTTTCACATCCCACCTACCCACTATTTTAGCTTTTCCCTTTCATTTCATTTCATAACATTATTCCCAGTCAAAGATGTCCTGAATTGTTTCAAGCCAGCATTATCTTGTTATTGCAGCTTCATCTGATGCAACAGCAAGGCTTTGGTCTATGTCGACTGGTGAAGATATTAGGGTTTACCAAGGTCATCATAAAGCTACAATTTGTTGTGCTCTACATGATGGGGCTGAACCCACAGCATCCTGAAGTAAACATGTTCAGATCTGTCTGCTTTTCTTCTTTTTTTCGTTTTTTTTCCCCCAGAAAACCTTAGATGTATCTTGTCTGTGAATAAACAACCTGGTTTGTTCTTGGAAGGGGTTGGGTGGATGAGATGGGAAGGTGTTTCTATGGTGTTTACTTATTATTGGTCTACGGTTTTTGTATTAGCTGTCAATTTGATTGAGGTTTTGATTGTGTTGAATTGGAACTTTTGTTGTCAAATAAGGTAAATATATATTTTTTTTGGGCCAAAGAAATAAGGTAAATATACTGGTATAGTAATATGTCGTGTTCATTTTAAATTTTCCTGTAATTATTGCAGGGGGCCCGATTCTATATTCATGCAAATAAATTGATTTTTTTTTATTTGTTTAACCAACAAAGTAAATTGAAAGTTGATAGATGTTGAATTTGAATCTTCATTTAGTACTTAGTTTATAAAATCCTGTTGAAACGAGAAAGATGAAGAAAGAAATTTATTCACTCCCATTTTGTGATGTTCATTTATTTTAGGCTACGTTTGGTGTCATAGAATCTTGAAGTTGGAAATGGAATCATAATAGGAATTCTTATCAAATGATGTTTGGTATACAATAATCACAATTCTTTGGAATTCCAAAAAGCTAGAATTGGGTTCTATGTAGATACCCATGGAATTGGCTTGATTTTATAGACTTAATTTGTAATCCCACTCCTGCCAACATTGTCACTCCACCCTAACCCCTTTGCCCTCACCCGCTGGCATCCCTCTGCTACCATAGTGTCTTTTCCAGCAACGTTGATTGAGAATGCAGAGGGGATTTCCATGGAAAATTCAATGTAGTAGAAAATGGAGAGCATGGCTAAGATCCCGGAAGTGGCGTGGGACAAGACAATGGCAGGTCTGGTGTTGTCATGAGCTTCTTGGCTGGTGAGGATGAAGATTCAAGTACTGATAATGGAGTCGAAGCTGAACTAGATGAGGTCCCACCAGTTGATGCAGCGTTTTTTTGTTGTTCTTGATCTCCTTCTTAATCTCGTCAGTCTCGGTGGTGTCGTCAGATCTTCTCACCAAACGATCCTTGAATCTTATTGGTATCTGGGCAAGTGTCGTTTTCTAGCGGGTCTAGTGCCAGAAGGATTGCTTCGGTAGGAATCTTGCTTTCTCCATCTTCTCCAGTAGATTCTCTATGGCTGAAGAAGGAGGATCCTCCATGAAATTGGAAGCCATTATTATTGATTTTGAAGTTGTTTTGCAATAACTCAAGTGAAGATGTTGCGTGGCCAGCAATTCTAAAATTCTACAAGGGGTCAATCTATACAAACAATAATCTTTGGTGACAGTCCACAGCACTCCCTCTTTTCCTTAAACTCTTGTTCATCCATGGATTATTGCCTCTATACATGGTCGAGTTTCAACGTAATTGAGGCATCCTAATCGAGTGACCTTCCTCTTATTCATGGCGGGATTAAACATAAGCGTTAATTTTCATTCTTTTAATTTTTTTTAAATCCCGGCTAGAAATAGTGTTGGTTTTGGCATGTGAAATTGGCTATTTTAAAGGGGGTAGTTTTTGGAAGTCATGGAGGTGTGCACTGTTACCAGCGAAGTAAAAGGAGGGACACGAAGGAAAGGTTTTTTTTTTTTTTAAGGGGTGTTCTAGTCTTTTCTTATTTTAAAATATATATCTATTAATATTATATTAGAATTCTATCATCATACTAAACACACTCTCAAAACCTAAGCATGGGAGTAACCACAAAGAAGGTAAGTGAACATGTTAAACCAATTATTGCAAAGAGAAGATAAGGTATAACAAATATATGTGTGTGTGTGTGTGTGTGCGAATGCAACAAACACAAGCCAAACACAATTCAAGGGATATCAGTCTTGAAACTCTTGAAACTGATACTAAATTGTAAGGTTCGCTTTGACATTACCAAAACACCACACATAATACTATCATGATAATTAGGATTAAGTAAATCTATATATTAAGTTATCACAATAGATAAGGGTTAAAATTTAGAAGAGTAATTAAAATTGGGAGTCCAATAACCCTTTTTAAAAATGTGTTTGAGCTCAAACATAAGTATAGATTGTCATTTAAAAAGACATGAAAGCATGGTCCAATAAACAAGCAAAAGAAGATCACACAGGCAAAATGGGCAATTGGCCCATCTTGCGCCATTCATTGCAGTGAATGCTCCTTATTGTTGTAACATCCTAAGTCTTCAATTTAAAAATTTTAAGTGTTTATAAGGGTGGAATAGTAATTTCAAGTGAATTTTTATTAATGATGTTTGTAAAGACCAATATAGTTTTTGGATCGCTGGACAGCCTTAGAAGAGGACTAAATCGAAATTTGAGAGGGCCGTGGCACACAGGAAGGCCCAAAACGAGCCTAGAGTTTTTTGTATCATGCGTTGTGGTGCACATTCAAAATCAACATTTATTAGACTCGTGAAAACGAATTGAAATTAGATGCGAGGAAGAGGAAACGTGAGAAAGCAATGAGCAATAACCTGAGGCTTCTACGGCTCAACCTTTGGAGTGATTTGGAGGCATCTAGAGCTTGAATTATCATTGGCTAAGTTTTCTATTCCCTCTTCTCCCTCATTATGCAAAATTTCTAACTTATAGGGTGTTAGGGAGCTTGTTTTCGGTTAGTCTCAGACAATGGACGAACCTATGGCCTTAAACAAGGTCTTAGAGAGTTAAATCAAGCCTCTAATCCTAAGCTTATAGGTCTAATTTGGATTTAAAATTTTTATTGAGGGTTTGGACGAACTTTAAGTATATTTGTAAGTTTTTAGACAATATGAACAGTTGGTTAATAATTTTGATATGTTTGGATGCTTAATAGAATTGTTGGAGTATTTTGGAAAGGTGAATGTTGTTAAATTAGAGTTCGAGAGTTCTAGGTACTTAAAACCTAGTAAATTTAGGGTTATTTAGAGTGATAATTGATAATTATCACTTAATTGTGTAAATTAAGGGTTACTCGAGTGTTATTGTGCAAGTGAAAATGCGTGGAGCTAACATTGAGCCACAATAACCCTTTTTTGTGATAAAAAGGTTTGAGGTATTGGAATAATTTACACTATTTAATTATATTACTTAACTGTTTGTGGGTAGATATATATATATATATATATATATTACATGTGATTTGAAAGCATTGTATATTACAAAATATGATTTTGTGCATATGAAACGATTCCCAAAGGATGAAGATTGTGAAAGTCTTATATGAACTTAATGAGAATTTAATATGAATATGTGTTATGTATGAGATGTGTGAGCATAATCATGATAGGGGGTGGGAGTTCACCTATAGGAAGGAGAAGTGAAAATTCATATGACATGTATCTCCTTAGTGCCTAGTAAGGCACGATGTTGGACATTATCTCCTTAGTATCCAAGTGGGATACGACATTAGAGATTGACACTCCTTAACATCAGTGATATGGTGTTGGAGTAACGACACCCTGATTCTTGTGCAATAGGGGAGACCATAGTTCATAAGTGAAATAGGACACCTTTAGCTGAGTGATCCTACCACTAAAAGTGAGCTTGAGCCATTGTGAACGTGTACTTGGTCCAATAGCCTATGTTTCAGTCGAGTGATATAGAGGTTCGAATGGTAGAATGATTATGCTAGAAAGGAAATGAATCATGATGAATGAAAAGACTGTGCAAAGCATACTTAAGGCATGATTTTGCGTATATTAGCTTTATTTCCTTATGGTTATGCATGTTAATTAATAGTAATAAATTATTCTATTACTGAGATGTTTATCTCACCCTATGGTTATATTTTATAGGTGAAGGCTCCGATAAGGGCAATGGGAAGGAAGGAACGACCGTAGAGTGAAGAGCTTTGTGTGTATAGCTTTTCCCTTTCTTGTTTTGGGTTTGTAATGAATATGTCATGTTGTATGCCAATTTAGGAGCATTACATTGTTTTGTTATAACTTGTATAAGGATTTGTGAAATGTATGTGTATCTCAGCCTTAAATTATTGTGTTTGTGGGTAAATGATTGTAATCAGCTAAAATAATAATACAAGTGATTTATTGTGATAGCTATGTGTTGAAAAATGACCAAAATGATGTTTTTACTGAATTTTTTCCACCCCTTTGTGTTGTTGAGAATTGAGAGTTTGGTGGTCATTTTGTGTGTGAAAGGTTATTTGTGTGATGTGATTGGTATAATGTGTTATGTATAGTCTATTTGAGTTGGTCAAAGTGATTCTAAGGCTAATGGCATTAGGAGATGCAATTTAGACACCTCTTTGTTTGAGATGAAAACAAATCATTGTGGATTTAGGTGTCCATCTTTTTAATGGATAATTATTTGGGTATGAGATCGGTGCCATTAGCTAAAGGGCTCGAAGAGCTTCATCTAACATAACAGCACATAGCAGTTGCACCACCACGCAATACTAGTTGAGGAATTTGTCCATCTGTGCCATCTATCATGATGAGTGTGGCTTCTGCCGTGATGAATAAGCTAGTTTCTAGAGAAATTCTAGTCTTTTCCTACTTATTTTCAAGTGCTAATTGGTTTTCATACTTCCATTATCATGTGTGACTTGTTTTAAACTATGATTTGAGCTCAAACAACTTTTAAAAAGGTTTTTTTCTTGGGATCCTAATGTTTTAAACTAATTACTTTTAAACCCTTAGGTTGTGATAATTTTTACTTAGAATTTTAACTGATCTGAATTATCACAACAGCATATTAGAGTGTTGTCCTAATAATGTCAAAGCGAACATTATAATTGTGTTGTGATCTTGTTGTCATAGCTTTCCAAGACCAATTTCATGAGCATGTTGTTTTTCCATCTGATGTCCAATTTGAGCAATTCAAGTGTTCACATGTAGCTAATCCAGCCACCCATCTATTAGTACTAGTTTTAATAGAAAACATATCATTGTTTTCAAATTAGACATTCGGGTGTAAAAGGTTACATTTTCTACTTCAAATAAGTATTAGGGTGCCCAAAACCTCTAATAAGGTGCCAATAGCCTAAGGGCCACTTAAATAAACTCAAATGAACCACGATACATTTGATAGAACATATAAACACCTATACAAACATCCCAAACATAATACGACCATTAAAATCCTGAATTACCATTAATTAAGGGGGTAAATGCATAATTCGTCCTAACATCTCTTGGCTAATATCAATTACATAATCACCACAATATGCACACTTGCTCCAATATTTTGGTCACTCATATAAATATTCACACATTTATATCAAAATACATTGAAATAGCAAATATAATTTCATGCAAGTGCGACTAAATGAATGCGTGTCCTAAGTTGGTAATGTGAAACATTCATATATATATATATATATATATTCATCAAATACAACAAAAAAAGAGGAGCTATACTACAGCTAGCACTCCTAATCTATGGCGTCATCTTCCTTTCCTTTGTTTCTATCAAAGCTTTCACCTATAAAATTATAACCATGACAGTGAGAACAACATCTTAGTAACCAAATAATCTAATTTATATACAAGTATGTTAGGAAAGTATATGAGCATGTGAAGTGGCAAGTAGAACAAGTTGTCAAGAAGTATATAAAATACATTTCACTATTAAACTATGTATGATCAAATACTCCACCTTATATCTTCCTTATTTTTTTTGATTGAATTTGTGAATTGACAAATCAACAGGACTAAGTCCATATGACTATGCTAGTCCAAGCTCACCAATTATGAGAGACAACTTGACCAAAGGCATATTCACCAGTTCTTGGATCACAAATTCCCTCTTTTTCGAATATACGGGGTGTCGTATGCCCTACTATCACAATGATAGTACTAGGACTTTTAAACAAGAAATACTAAGCATCAGGCCTCCAAGATGCCACTAAGTACCATATTGATTTCAAATAATAGTACTCCCTTAGGATGAATTCCTACCCTCTCACAATGATCATGCTCATATAATATGTCACAATAAACACAGAACACCACATCACAATTAATTCAGGTACATTAACTAATATTTCTAATTCATAACTACTTTCACACAAAAATATCTAAATATATATAGGGTTTGGGCGTAAAAACAATTTTTCAAATATATCCCATTTCAATTGGTTTTTTTTTAAATATCAAATAAAAATTTATATTAATGCATTACTAATTTAAAATAATGGAATATAATTTTGCAAATTTACAATCATCCAAACACATAAGTAAAATAATTAGATTATCCAATTACTTTAACCTTTTGTCATAAAAAGGGTTTCTACGACAATTATCTACTCCATAGCCTCTACTAGCTCAAAAGGGTTTGAACAATAGTTGATCTACATGGTTAAACATGAATCATCAATTTACAACTCTAATAAACACCATTTATAAGCTAAATTAGGGTACTCATACTATCCTAAATTTATCTTTTTCCCAACCAACACTCCTACCATATTTTATTAACTCTATTTAACATTCATAAACCTAAATAATACTAAATTACAACCCATATTAGTCCCATACCTCCAATTAAAGCTTATGGTTTGTTCAAACCCTAGGCTAAAATCTCAAATCATCATGAAATTATTAAAAAAGTTTAGAAGCTTAATTTAACTCCTTATAGACCTAAAGAACATAATGGGTTCGGTTTAAACATAAAAAAAGGACAAATTCAACACCCAGCCATACCCAAATTCACTACAACTTTGCATAGATAAGAGGGAAGATAGATAGGAAGTTTATACCCAAGTGTAATCTTGGCTTAGATTGCCTCCAAAGTGGTCTAAATAGGTAAACCTAGCATCTTAGAGTTTCTTCTCCGTGCCTTTGTCTTGTTTCCTTCCTTTTCCTGCTCATAAAGTAAATGTTGTTCGCATTTGATTTAACTCAAAAAAAGGGCTATGTGTTGTGGCGTAGCATGATACGTTATTGTATTAGCACAGTAAGCCACCATGCTAATTGGGCCCTCTACTTGAGCATGATGATAAGACACATCATTAACACATTTTATCTACTCATTTATGATACATTTTACATAATATGTTCCTTATTTTGGTGCATTTATAGTCTTAAAAGCAAGAAAATTGCCTAAAGGTGAAAGTTGTGCATTAGGGGCATTTTGGTCCAAAAATTTAACTTTTGAGAAAAGGTATAAGAATATTAGGAAGAATGTGTTTTATTCCCAGGACAATGAATATAAAATTAGATTTAAAAAATTCAATGTATCTTAAGAGATATTAATTAAAAATTACAAAATTAAGATTATTAACTTTGTTGATCTAATTGGGGTTTTGTGTATAGGTGTGTGTGGATGGTTTTCATGTGGGGCAGCCCTTGGAATGAATTTTATTATTTATCTCCCATCTAAATAATTAATTTCATGTTCTTAAATATGAATTGTTATGTCGCATGCATTTATTTGATTAATTTTGTTCATCATGTGACATAGGTGACATATGTGCATTTCAACTTGTATCAATCAGTTAAGAAAGTGCAAGAAGGGAATTTTGGACACAAGGTGGAGTGAAAATGGCTAATGGATGAAGTAGATAATATTTTCTTAAGTGTGAAGTATGGGATTATTCATATTAGTATAGGAATTATCATCTAATTAATGACAAAGTGCCACCTAAGGGCATGTGCATATAGTGTGAAGCTCTTTAGCTTTTTTAATTTATTTTTATTTTATTTTTAATGTGAGAATTTGTTAAAGCAACAATATACACGCCCCCATTCACTCACCAATTTAGATTCAACACACACACACGCATGCGCACACACATGCACGCGCACGCGCACGCGCGCGCGCTTGCACACACATTCATTTCTTCCATTCTCTTTCTCTAATTTATCTTATTCATAATTTTCTCCACCTTCTCTCTAGAAGCCCTAATTTTTTAGCACCTCCATCTCCATTTCTAGCCATCACACACACACACACACACTCATTCATTTCTTTCATTCTCTCTCTAATTTATCTTTATAATTTTCTCCACCTTTTCTCTAGAAATCCTAATTTTCTAGTACCTCCATCTCCATTTCCAGCCATCAAACCTCTACAAAACCACTTCCATTCCATTCTTTTCCTTGGTCAAACTTATCCTTACTACTTGAAAGGAGATTGGAGCTTGATTCCACTATTTTTATAGAGCTCTACTTGACTATGTTTAGTTCTTGAAGGAGTAAGATGATTTTGATATTTTCTAGCTAAATTCTTTATGGAATACTAAGAAGGAGTTAATGAAAGAGGAGCATTGAAGACTGCATTTAGCTAAGCTCAACTTATTCCTCATCTTGTTTTAATTTTATTAGTAGACTATGACTATGGTTGATTGTAGTTCAATTTGATTCTAGTTTCATGTTTGGATTGTAAATGTTTGTGTTGAAACAATTTGTTGGCTTGAATTTCTTCTTCTTTTATTGTTGGACATTTTGGCTACTATGGATATTGCATTATAATACATGATTTTCTAATGGTGAATGTCTTGCATTGCTTAACATGTACTTGTTTGGTAAATGTTTGATGAAATGCTCAAATTGCATAGTTTTATGCTTGGGTATAGCTTTGACTATAACATAAGGAGAAGATATTTAATCAAACACTTAGTTAAACTTTAAGCTAAGCTAGTGAGATTACTTAAGAGGCTTGTAATTAGCACTTAAAGCATTGAATTGGTAAGGCTAGATTGCCTAGGATAGTTATCCTGAGTGATCACTTTTTCAATCAAGGGAGAGAAATTGAGTGAGCTTCCATTATCATTTAGAAGCTAGGATTTCTCCATCAATAATGCCCTAAGGTTCCTACCTTAATAGAAAAGTTTACCAATTATAATTAGGTTTAGTTGCTAGTTTAATTCATTAGTGAATTAGGTAACAATTTTATTCTTAGATTATCAAGTTAATTTGCTTAGGTAGTGTGAATCTGGCACATTAGAGTTAGTTCTAGTTAATTTTAAGGGTTAAGTGGCTATACCTAGGTAGTGTGAATCTAGCACATTAGAGTTAGTTCTAGTTAATTTTAAGGGTTAAGTGGCTATACCTCATCAAAATTTGGCACCATTGCCGAGGAGGCTAGGTTTAACTTCTAGGAGAGTTTTCTTGGTGTTTTAATTTGTTTTCTTTGCATTTTTAATTTAGTTTTTATTTCTGTGATTTTTTATTTTTGTGTCAAAAAGTTTTAAAAAGAAAAAAATTGTTTGCATTTTTAGTTTTTCTAGTGTAGTGCTGACAGTGCTATGTTTTTTAATGTTTCTGTGCTAACTTAAAAAATTGATTGGGAATGAGTTTGGAGTAGTTTATACTTGAAATTTAGTTCATTGGTAATATATATCTCTTACTTGATTTCAAAGCTGGTTGGGTTAATTTTGGATGTGAAAATTGTTTTGGGCACATTTTACAAGCCAATAAGGTTTAGGGAGTTTTTACAGAGGATTCCAAAGCCTTGAGACAACTTTGAGTGAGCATAATTTTCACACTCTATGTCTAAATTGAGTTTTTCAAGTCTTTAATTATTCGTTATTGCCTTGGCATTGTTTCTTTTGTTTATCATTTTCTTTGATTCTGCCTTTATTCTTATGGAAAGTTTGTTGGAAGCTCATAAGGTCATCTGGATGAAACTCTTTCTCCAAAACTATGGACCAATTTGTAAAAAATTTTGGGAATAATTGAGGTAATTTTGAGCTAAGATTTTTATATCATAGTCTTGTATATCTCTTCTATCTCTCATAAAATTTTTAGGAAAATTGCTCGTGTGGATTTACTGCTACAAAATCTACAAGTTCATTGTCTCTAGAGAGTGAATTGCAAAATCTCTAAAACAAGCAAAGTTTCTTTAAATGAGCATTTCTAACTCTTTTCTCTTTTCTTTTTAGTGATTTTTGTTTTTGTGTGATAATTTATTTGTTTTTTAAGTTAAATTATTTTTTCTTTGCTTTTGTAGTTTAGTTTAGGTCTCGTTTGGTATGATGAAAGAGTTTTTAATAGAATCAGAATTGGAATCAGAATTGGAATTGGAATCGGAATCGGAATAGAATTGAGTTTTAAAAGTGTGTTTGGTATGAAGATGGAATTCTAATATAATATTAATTTATATAGGTACTTAAAATAGGAAAAGACTAAATTGCCCTTTTTTTTAAATTTAAAAGACCTATCTTATTATAAATGGACAAAAAAGATGAGGATAGTAGGGTCCACAAATTGAATTTAAGGGAATTGAAGCAATTCCATAGTCAATATAATGGAATTGGATTCTAGCATTTTTGATAGAATTGAGATTCTTAAGAATTGCAATTCTTACATACCAATCATGCTTAAATTAGGATTCCATCTTTGATTCCATTTTTACCTTACCAATTCAATGCTACCAAACATGACTAGTTAATTTTTGATTCTTGTGTCTAGAGCTAATTTAGGGTGTATTTTTCTTTCATTTGAGTCTTGTGTTGTTTGTCTTCCTTTTAGCTGAATTCAGTAGTTTATGACTCATGCCAACCCTAAAACATTTGTTCAAATAGACCCCAAGATTGAAAGAACTCTTTGAAAACTCAAGAGGTGACAACCTCAAATTAATAATCGGTGACAACCTCAAATTAATAATCATCTAGTGGTCAATTTATCAATGGATTGGGTAGATCTACTTCTAGGTCAAGGTAATGGTAAAGGCAATGGCCAAGGGTTAGGAAATAACAATGATAACTGTGAACATTATAATTTGTCCGGGCATTTTTTTAAAAAAAATAATAATAAAATCAACAAAAAAATGAAATTTTAATAATATAGATAAAATAAAAAATCTTTAATTAATAGGGTTTAATTTTATAATCTTTTGATTAGAATTTTATTTCATTTAATTCATTAAAACAATTAAAAATATAAAAATACAAAAAATGAAATTTAATTCTTTTAGATGATTATTTTTCAAAAAAAATAATAATATAAAGAAGATAAATAAATAAATAAATAAATTTAATTTATCTTCAAAATTAATTTTGAAAATGAAAAAATCTTGCTTAAATCTTAAAAAATCTCTCTTAAATTATCTCAACAACCAAAAAATTATTAGAGTTAACTTTTTTTTAAAAAATTAATTCTTTGAATTTTTTTAAAGATCTGAATGTTTTCCTATATATATATAAACTTTAAAAATCCGCCAAAACAAATTAAAAAAAAGAGTAATGCGCACGCACACGCATGCATGAAGCTTTACATCTGAAAATGCATGCACGAAGAGAAAAGGCGCAGAAAACAGAAGCCAGAAACGAAACAGAGTGGAAAGAAAGAAAAGGCGCACGCAATAGAGGTGCAAGCAAGAAGAGGAACAGCAGAGCGGACGCACACACATAAACGCTTTCGGCTGCACATAGAAGAACAGATGAAAAACACAGGAAAACATAGAAGCAAAGAGCAGGAAGGAACCTAGCGATGAAAACATAGAGATCAGAGAGAAGAGACGAAGAGCAAGGACAAACATAGCAGACAGAAACACAAAAGAAAAGAAAAGGAAGAGGAGAGCAGATGAAAATGCGGAAGAAAGGAAAAAGTGAAGGTTTCCCTCTAAAAAACGCATGCACGTGCAGAGTAAGCAACACAGGTGCCCAAGTCGTCCAAGATCTCACATGCAAGCTCTAAAAAAAACTCTTCCTTGCTTCTGCTTTCGAGAGGAGAGGAGGAAATGGGGGAAAGAGGAGAACAAGATCAGAAATGACATAAAAGAGGGCAGCAACAGACGGGAAAAAAAAAGATCTTGCATTTTGTTGCTCTCTTACGGAAAGATATGGAGATAGAGAGGGAGAGAGATTCAAATGGTTTGGGATCCTCACTGTCATGCTCCGGCTCATCTGGTTGCTGCATTTTCACCAGGGGATGGAGTATGATTCCCTTAATGGATACCGAGTCTTTAACATCCATCCTCTATTGATGCTCATGGGATATATCTTCATGTCCGGTCAAGCAATGATGGCATACCATATGATACTGAGCGAGAGCAACCCAGAAGTTCATACACCTGTTACTTCATTTGATTGCTTTTGTGTTGGGAATCGTTGGTTTATGCAATTGTACTGTGAGTGTTTTGCGGCTGGGATCCATTGTGAGGGCTGCAACTGTTTAAATTGTTATAATAAGGTGGATAATTAGGCTGCTAGACGGGAGGCAATTAGAATCATTTTAGAGCGCAATCCAAATGCCTTCAGACCAAAAATTGCTAGCAGTCCACAAGAACCACAGGGTTTCAAGGTTGGTAATTCAACTCCCTCAAGTTTTTATAATACTGCTTGACCAACCTCTTTATATTGACTTTAACTGAATAAAATAGGGCTTGCAGTATCTGTATCATAATTTCTATTTCTGAAAGGCCTATTGTCAGGCAGAAGTTAACTTATATATAATTTAATTTCAAGATGAGATTTTAATTTGGTGTTTATCAATTTGTGAAAAAAAAAATTGGTATTGTTAGGGAATTATGCAATGGCTACTTACATGGTTTATATGATTGTTGTTTTAAAAGAAGAATGTTGCTGCTTCGTTTATTTATTTTCTTCCTTTTGAATATCTTTGAAACATCAAGCCAAATATCTAAGATTATATGGCCAAGTTAAAAATTAAAAAGGAAATCTCCCCATTTGTTGCTTCCACAAATTTTATGTTCGAATGAATTATCCTTAAATATATGCATCCTTTTGTGCTCGGATGGAAAACATAACTATCATTTTTTAAAATTTTACCATGTGAGATTTTAAGAGTCTCCATAAGCATTGAGAATTATCTCATATCATATAAATTAATAAGGTTTTGCAAATATAAGAATAAAAACTTATATATTAATATGGGTTTTAAAGGCCCATCATTAAAATTAACTCCTTTTTTATAATTTAAATTAATAAAATATTTAAGTCTCATATGAAATTTTAAGAATCTTCTTAAAGAATTAAATTAAGTGCATTATCGTGTGGGATAATAAATTCCCACAGATATCGTGATTCTCAATTTATATGATAAATAAATAAATAAATTTTGTAAATGAAATAATAAAATTTTTTAATAAAATTAATTAATTAAATTAATATATTTTCATAATAACTATTAAATTTTTTAGTCATGTGAGATTTTTGAATCTCCATAGGCCTCTAGAATAATCATCTTACTGTGTAAGTCAATAAAACTTTGCAGGTATAATGATTAAGATTTCTATATTTAAAAATATATGTTGTTTAGTTATGCATTAAAATATATTTAAAATATATATTATTTAATCTTTTATTGTGAGAATTTTGAGTCTTTGCAAATATTTAAGATAATCGTATTACCGTATAAGTCAATAAAGTTTTACAGGTATGATGATTAAGAGTCTTTTAAAAAGTATATATGCACGAACATACTTAAACAAATATATATTATTAATACTTAAAAATATAAGTAAATAAATTAAGTTATTAAACTCTTTTATTGTGTGAGAGTTTTGGACTCTTCACAAATATTTAGAATAATTGCATTATCGTATGAGCCAATAATATTGTATAGATATAGCGGTTAAATTTTTAATAAAAAAAATATAAACAAAATAATTTTAAACTCTTTTCTTATTACAAAATTCAAAAATAGAGAAAATAATTGAAATAAAATTACTTTTTAAAATTTAAAACATACATATCAAAATTTTAGAAAATTTTTACTTGTAAAATGGTGAATTATTTTTAATTAATTTATTTTAAAAAAATATTTTTACCAACAATTTATCATTTCAAACTATGTGAATTTTGATCCCCATTACAGGATACGTAGGCCTTAAAGTTTGATTTTGAGTCATGTCTTTCCTTATAAATAAATAAATATTTCTCACTTAACTATTATTATTTTCTATAAAAATGTGAATAAAAAAGGAATAATTAAAATAACTTTAAACCTATATTAATTTAGTACAATTAACTTCAGGTAATCGTTCTTATAAACTGGTGCTGTGGGGTGGGCACCTTTTCCATACTTAATTGACTCTCTAACTTATTTTTGATTTCACAGACTATCTTTATCTTCTTTAAATGATTTCCCAATATTTTTCTCAAATTTTTGGTGGCGACTCTCATTCAGCCGATTTTCACTCTGAAGGCCGAAACTTCTACTTTGGCGTGCCGTTTGTGTTGCATTTTTGGGTGCGACAGTAATAATAGGAATATGGGTCATAACTTGCATGATGATGCAATATCAATAGGAAATTTATAGGTATGCATAATCCTCAAGATGAGAGATCCATCAGGCAATTGACTTTTCCTAATTGAAATGATAATCCTTATGGGTTATTCTTGGCTCCTAATGTGAACTTGTTTGAACTTAAACCTTCATTGATCAATACTTTGCCAAAGTTCCATGGATTACAAGGTGAGAATTGCCATAGATTTTTGCATACTCTGTTTCTTGTGTGTGATACTATGAAACCCACTAATGTTAATGTTGATTATGTACAAGCCAAAGCCGTGTCTTCTTCTTTGAAGGCCTAGCTAATGAGTGGTATTTCAATTATCCCTCATACATTAGAGTTTCTACTTAGGCTAAACTTAGAAGATTGTTTTTAAAAAGTTCTTCCCTCTTCTAAAGTTGCAAATTTGAGGAAACCAATTTATAAGGTTGAACAAGGTTTTGATGAATCTTTCTATGAATATTGGACAAGGTTCCAAGGATTACTTGCTAAGTACCCTTATCATCAAATTTTTGTGAGAACCTTGTACAATATTTATGTGAAGGACTTTGTGAAAAGGATAAGGTTTACATAAATGTCGCTAGTAGGAGTTCTTTAATTAATTTGACACCTATCAATGCTCAAGATTTAATAGAGAAGATGGTAACTAATGGTGCTCAATATAGCACAAGAGAAAGGAAGGTAAATTCAATTTCAATCACATTAGATGATAATCACTTAGATATTTTAGCCTTAAATATTGGTAAGATGCTGGCTCCCCAATTGAGCTCAGTTCAAAATATAAGCAATGTAAGTGCTTTTTCTCAAGCTCTAGTTCTTTACTCATGCATTTTTTGTGATTCTCCCATGCATTTTGAGTCTAATTGCCCTATTAAGTTTGAGCATGTCTAAGTTAATGTTATGTTTAATGGGAGAGGGAACTAAGGCAACTAAGAAAACTTTGGGAACACTTACAATTCTTCTTAAAGGAATCATCCTAATTTTTCCTGTGCTAACTTAAGTAGAGCTTTGTAAGAGAGCCAACCAAGGAGATCATCCCCTAATGCTCAAGGCCGTGACCCTCTATCTCACTTTCAAGGTGGTAATTTTAATCCTTATCAATAAAGAGGTAATGCTTTCAACTCCAACTCTAATAGGAAAATTCCCATTGAATCTCCTTCTTCTAGTACTTCCAATGAGGTACAATTTCTAGTTAAGCAAATTAAAGTGATGAATAACATGTTTAAGGGAGTCTATGAAAATTTGAAAAGCAAATTTGATGCTTTAGTTTCTCAAATGAGCATGTTTTCTAATCATCTTAGTTCATTTAATGCACAAGCACTTATACTTCTAAGCAATACGATTGCTAACTTAAAAGCACCTATTAATGTTATAGCTTTAAGAAATGAAAGGAAGTAGGTGAAAATGTTGAGAAGGAAAGAAGAGAAGGGGAGGCTGTGGGGTTTAATGATGATTCCTTATATAATGAATTGTCTTTACAAGCTTCTTTTGCTGCTACTAATGTTCCTTTATGTAAGGATGATGATGAGGATAATATTAAGGAGATTGAGATGGAGAAATCACCATAAAAATACAAAGGAGATGGCAAAATGAAAATTTTAGAATTGGTGCAAGAAGAGAAAAAGGAAGATAAGGCCAAGAAAGAGCAAGAAATTGTAAGGAAAATTCCATTTCCTCAAGCCCAAGTGATCAAGCATAAACCAAAAGAGATAATAGATTTCTTTAATAAAATTCATGTGAATATTCCTCTTCTTGATGTTGTGAAAATTTTTCAAAATAAGCAAAATTTCTCAAGGATTATTATATTAACAAAAGAAAATTTACACCTAATGCTAGGGTTCAATTATCCTCTTCTATCAGTGCAATAATAAAACCCAAATTACTAATCAAGTGTGAAGATTTGGGTTCTTTTATAATTCCATGCAAAATAGAAAATACCATGTTTTCGAGTGTTTTGATTGATCTTGGGGCAGCTATCAATGTTATGCCTTTGTCTATTTACACTTTTTTGAAGCTTTATTGCATGTATAAAACTTTAATGATATGCCAACTAGTGGATAGGACTTTGAAAAAACTATATGATATTGTTGAAGATTTGATTGTTTGTGTAAAAGGCTTGCTATTCTCAGTTGAGTCCTATGTGCTAGATATATCTATGGGGAAAATGGGATAATGTGTTGATTCTTGGTAGACCCTTTATAAGAGCAGCCCGTACCTTAGTTAACATGGATAAGGGTACTTTGATTTTAAAATGTAGGAAGATCAAATCAATTTTAATATCTATAAGGAAAGAAAAGGCCTCTTAAGGATTATTCCTTACTTAATGTTAGTGCCATTAACACTTTACTTGATGAGGCTATTGAGCACTATGTATTTTCCTCACTTACTCATGAATCTACGCTTGCTATTACTTATGTCTCTTGCTCTTGCATTAATACTTATGTGTTCTAAAATTACTTAGATGTTGATGCATACTTGAATGGTACCACTTCTCATGAATTATGTGATGATGATGATAAAATGTCTACTATGCTTGAACTTCATAGGCATGAGAAGGGTATTGTTTCTTGTGATGTAGGCACGCATATTAAAGGGACTGATCCTAAAGAATTTTCTCTACTTAAGCTTGATGTCCATGAGGTTTTCAAGCTATTGGAGGAAAATTTTTCTCTTAAAACCCCTAAGTTCGTGTACTATCTCAACATTTTGGAGGAGACCATGGCAAGTAGTAAGGACTTGAACAAGAAATTCAAAGTAGCTCAAAAAGTTAAGGAGGTTGACTTGCATAATTCTTCCATTGCTTTTTATGATACTCTTAGTGATAGTTTCTCTTCCTTGCTTTCTTGTAATTGTGATGTTGACAATTTATGCATGGTTTGCCAAGAAACCTTTTTCTCTTAATTGAATATATTTTATTTAGACCAAAACATGCATGGGGAAGGTTCCTTTGTTGATTTTGTAGGTAGTAAGAGGATGTCACTGAGAATAATGATGAATTTGAAGGATTTGTTATTGTAAGGTAAGATGCGTTGATTGCTCAAAAAGGATATCAACAAGCTCATGCTTTGGATTTTCAAGATGTGCTTCACACAAATGAGGATTTTATTCTTAATTCTTCTGAGGAGATCATTTCATGTGATCTTGCACCAGACAAAAAAAGAAAGTTAATTAATTTGAATTTTATCAATGGTGCATTAGATTTTTTATTGAATAATTTACATGATTGGATTGGTTTATCTAGTTCTTCTCTTGTGTAAGGTCAGTACTTTGTTGCTTATCTTTTAGAACCTTTGCCAATTGAGCCTAAGCCTTCGAATTGCTTTAAAGGAGAATTTTTCAATCAATGCTTATGGAAGGATCTCAATTTCATCATTAGAGATTCCACTACCTATTTTGAGCCACCATGAAAAGGTTGTATCTCTTTAACCTTGAGCTTTTACCTTGTTTTGTTCGATATATTTGATGATTGGGCACAGTTCAAGTATGGGGGAGATCAATATAATAGGAAAAAGTAGATTTATTTGCTTTGTTTTGTTTGTTTCTTTTTGGTTGTTTGTTTTGTTTAAACAAAAATCCTGCTCTTGTACTTTTGTCATGTATGCATCAATATTGATCATACCTTGTTATATCATTAATCTATGCATACATTGAGAAAAATGCATGATCTAAGTGTGGGGGAGAGACATATATATTTTGATTTTGTTTTCTTTGTGGTTTTGAATTTTTTTTAAAATATTATAAAAATTTGTTTCGTTTCATTTGAGGTTACTTAAATGACCTAATTCTTTAAATGAATATTTTTATGTTTGAGATATGATAGTTTTAAGGGTTGAATAGGTGTGAAGTGAGTTTTTTTTTTTTTTAACGTTGAATGAATGGATAAAAGTAGGAATTTACCCCTTGTGGAATGAGCCAAAACTCTTGTGTGTTATTAATTTCTTAGCAATGATACCATCTAAAACTTGTTTCACTTTTTATTTGAGGCCACGTTTCATGCACTTGCTTAATGGAAAATAATAGATGAAATTCATAAAAAAAATAACCGAGAGCCAACCCTTTATTATTGATTATTCTTTGTTAGCCACTTTAAGCTTTTGATTTGATTCTTCTAAAAATAAATATTCATCAAGTTAATTTGCCTAGGTA
The DNA here is from genome assembly GCF_029017545.1 of Prosopis cineraria. Lineage (NCBI taxonomy): Eukaryota > Viridiplantae > Streptophyta > Magnoliopsida > Fabales > Fabaceae > Prosopis > Prosopis cineraria. Next base: position 4,739,485 of record NW_026555334.1, on the reverse strand, counting down.
GTATGAATCACCTCCTTATGAGAAAACCTTGAGTTGACCTATACTACATTAGGGTTAGTTCTAGTTAATTTTGAGAGTTAAGCGATTACACCTCATCACCTGATTGATCTAAATTCCATTCTAGTCCACTTTTAAGGTTGTCTAAATATCCAATAAATCCATAAATGGTCTAGAAATATCATTAGTTCAATAAATGCTCTAATTTACAATCTACCCTTGTTAAATCCCTTAATTCAAGTTTTAAAATTTAAGAATGTTACACGGGATGGGACAGGCTGCCCAAAGGGTAACCTATAGCCATCTCGCCTATTTATAATAAATATAAGCTCGCTCGTAAATTTAACCCGCTTGTTTTTTATTTATAACTTGCCTATTTTCCCCCAACTATAAGTAGGTTGTAGGTTGTTTGCTTATCCCTACATAAAACTAATTAGCATCTCAAAACCTAAAACCCTAAAAGAACTTAACAATTTTCATTTTAAAATGAACTATTTTTATCCAATCAAATTAAAGTAAATGTACACTCGCACAAGCAAGTTGAAATTGATGTAATCATAAGTATCTCAATTCATATAAGACAAATAAGATTAAGCAAAGTAATATGCATACCTAAAGAATTCATAACTGATTGTAATACCTTAATTATCTCGAATAGAGGCAGACACATAACTTACTTGACCTCCATAGTTTATAGAGAGTTTAGAGATAATGGAGATAATGGAAAATATATTATGCATTTATGATTATCGACTGATCGATTTATATAAACTAGGTTAGTAACCTCTTTAATTAATTAATTAATTAATTAATTAATTATCTTATATTATTCTTGACCTAGTTAATTAAGAGATAGAGAATAACTAACGGTTATAGGGTTGTAAGTTGGGTCTTTACCTATTAGGCTAACTTGCGTGATTTATTATCATGGTCCACACAAAATCATAAAGACTAATCTATCTGCGCTTATTAATTAGTGCAAATCCTTTATATTTATAAGTCTTCTAACAATCTTCCACTTGAATTGTATTAATCAAGCAAGTTGTATAAATAAGCTATAAACAAAATTCAAAAAATAAAACTTCACATAATCACTGGATCTTATAGGGAAATAAGTGATATCTTGTCTCATAATTTGAAGAGAGTATGAAATTTTTATTCTTATAGGATACATAGTTCATTAAGATAACAACATAAGATCATTGATTCCTATAAAGAAAAATGTGATGACATTTATAGCATACCACAACATATTATTGAATCTTATGGGATACAAATGATATAGATGCATCTAATTAAACATAACTCATAGAAGAAAAACAAAGCCTAAAGAGAAAATGTAACTACAAAAGTTCTTAAACTCTCACTAAAGTAGGACTTTAAAGGAATTTACAATACCTATAAATTATATGATTTTGAAAAACTTTTACAGGTAAGCCCTTGGTCAGTGAATCTGCAAGCATCTACGCCTTAAGAATGTGTATCACACGGGTTTGAGACTCAATAATTTTCTCTTTTATAAACATAAGTTTGGTATTAAAATTCTTTATATGACTTGAATTTTTGTGCTTATTAGCATGGTATAATGTAGACTTGTTATTATAGTAAATGGTTAGAGGATGTGATATTGATTCAACTAGACATATGCCAGATATCAACTTTCTCAACCATATAACTTGACGTGTAGTCTCAAAGCAAGTAATATACTCAGCTTCCATAGATGAAATTTTTGTAAGTGTTTGCTTTACATTTTTCTTAGAAACAACTCCTCGAGACAAGATGAAAATATAGCTGGTCGTAGACTTATGAAATTTGAATCTGAAAAGCCAACAATTTTAAGATCTTCTGATCTTTTAAAATTAAAATTAAAATATCCATCAACCTTAAGAAAATTTGACCTTCTGTAGTCAACATCTAATTCTTTATACTTTGAAGGTACCTCATAACTTTCTTAGTAGCGTTCCAATGATCTGGACTTAGATCATTTAAGTATCGATCCAGCACTCCAATGGTAAAGGCTTATCTGGTTGAGTACAAACCTAAATATACATAAGTCCGCCAACAATAAAAGCATATGATATCTTTCTAATTTCAGCCCTCTTCTTATCATCCTTAAGACACTGTAATTTTAACAATAGTTCACCTTTCTAAATAGGAGTAGGTGAGGGAGAACATGAATCCATTCTGAATTTCTTAAGTACCCAGTTAATATAGGTGGTCTGTGATAAACCAAGAAAGCCACAAGATCTATCGCAATGAATCTGTATTCCAAGAATGAAAGAGGCTTAACATATATCCTTTATAGCAAAATGGCTGGATAATAGGTATTTTATTTCATTGAGAAAATTCATTGAATTACTAGCTAACAACACATCATCTACATAGAGAACAAGAATGCAAAATTATTCCTATCAAACTTCTAATAGGTATACTAATTTGAGACATTCTCAACAAGACTGAGTAAGATGATAACTTCATCAAACTTTAAATACCATTGCCTTGAGGCTTGTTTCAGCCCATAGATAGATCTTCAATCTGCACACTAGATATTCTTTACCAAAAAAATTGTTAAGTTGGATCATGTAGACTTTTTCATACAAGTCGCCATTCAAGAATGCAGTCTTAAAGCCTATTTGATGAAGATTAAGGTCAAAATATGCAACTAAAGCCATTACCACTCTAAAAGCATCTTTAGTGGATACCGGAGAGAATGTCTCTATTTAATTAATACCTTTTTTTTGATTGTAGCCTTTGGCTGCAAGTCTGGCTTTATATCTATCAATTTCACTTATAGCTTCTCATTTTATTTTAAAGACCTACTTGCAACCTATTAGTTTAAAACCCTATGGAAGCTTTACAATGTCCTATATGTGATTGTGATATATAGGGGCAATTTATTCACTCATAACCTCCAACCATTTAGAAGAGTGCATGCTAGAAATACTTGGTAAGATATTGGGTCTAAACTATCAATAGCATTTAAATTAAATTCCTACAAATATACCATGTAATCATCAAGAAATAACAGACTTGCGAACCCTTTGAGATCATCTTAGTTCAACAACTAAATCCTCATCATTCTTTAAAGGTGGTTTATCTTCAGCTTTATCTTGATTCGTGGCATTGTTCCTTTCAACATGAGGTGCTGTCATAATAGAGAAAAATATTAATTTTTTTTACAAATAAGAATATTAATAGCATTTTTTGTATTCTATTAATGGCATTTATATTTTTATAAATAAAAATATATTTTTTGTATTACATTAATGGCATTTATATTTTTACAAAGATATTTTATGTTTTCATAATAATATTGTCTTTTTTGTATGATATTGGGTTTAAACTATTAATAGCATTTGAATCAAATTTTTTTAACAAATAAACCATGTAATCATTAGGAATAGCAGACCTACAAACAACCAAATCCTCATCATCCTTTAAAAGTAGTTTATTTTTAGCTTCATCTTGATCCATGGCATTGTTCCTTTCAACATGAGGTGTCGTCACGATAGGTATATTTAAAGTATTACTTTTATTATGTAAAGTGATATGTCTAGGAATAGAGCTCCCACTATCCAAGACATCTTCAAAGAAATAAGTTTGGCCTGATTCAATAGCCTTGATAGTGAGATTTGGACAATAAAATCTGTACCCATAAGATCCAAAATAATATTCAATAAAGAAACCATTAATAGTTTTAGTATCAAGCTTTATTTGTTATGGATTGTAGGGTTTTACATATGCTTTACAACCCCAAACTTGCATATGATTTAGCGCAAGAGCCCTTTCAAAATACAACTCGTATGAAGTCTATGGAACTGACTTGCTAGGAAATTGATTCAAAATATAAACAAAAATTTTAAGTACATCACCCCACAAGAATTTTGACAGTGAGGAGTGACTAATCATGCTTTTAACCATATCCATGAGAGTATGATTTTGCCTTTCTACAATCTTATTCTGTTATGAAGTGCCAGGCATAATATATTGGGCTTTAATGTCATGCTCTTGAAGGTGTAAAGCAAATGGCTCAAGGTTCCTACTGATCTTAGTAAATCATAAAATTCTCCTCCTCTATTAGATCTCACACATTTGATCAACTTGTTAGATTTTAATTCAATTGCTACCTTGAAGTTCTTAAATGCATTAAGAGACTTGCTCTTTTCACGCAAGAGTTCAATCCATCAATTACAAGAGTAGTCATTTGTGAAGGTAATGAAATATTTGAAACCACCCATAGTTGCAAGTGTAATAGGTCTACAGGTGTCAGTATGAATTAGGTCTAAAATATTTTCAAACCTTTTATGCAATCAACATAAGTCTAAAAAAGTGAGAAATTAAGGCCTTGCAAGACACTTTGCTTGGCCATACATTTTAATCTTTCTTTAGAGATATGACCTAAACAATGATGCCATAATATAAAGGAATTATTATTAAGCCTTTGACCCTCACTATGTCGCTCTGTTTGAGATTGTTTTCTTGCTAACACAATTGATGTTCACTTTGTGCTTGCATAAGATTCAGTACCTACCAACTCTAATCTCATTTCTAACTAAGCCAAAAATAATTTCTACCTGCAAGACTATCCTCAACAATAGATAGTTATAGTTAAAATTCTCTTAACTAGTGTTTTAATTGATGGATTTAAATTTAAATTTTAGGTTTAAAATCTCATACATAAAATTCATGTATTTAAATTTTTTTTTGTTTAGATAGAAGAGACAGATAAGTTGAAATTTGAAGCAAAAATAAAAGATTGGAAGTGAGGAGATTACCTTTATTTTTCAATCAGTGATAAATGAAAATGAGAGATGAGCAAAGATGAGAGAGTAACAAAAAAATATGAAGAAAATAAAAGAGTCAGAGTAGCTGAAATTTTAAATAATTAGGGATTAGAAAGAATTTGAAATTATACAAAAGTTATAATAAAATATGAATTTAGATTTGGATTAGACTTTTAAATGTCTAAATTTGATCCAGATCCAAATCTAAATCAATTCTTATCCATCCAAACCTAGCATTAAAATTGTTTTAGCTTTATGTCAAGAACTTAAAGCTTTCATGCATTCATATATTTCCATTAATTAGCATATGGAGAGAGGGGAAACAATTATGGCTTGTTTGATAATCTATTTTAAGAATAGTTTTTTGTTATTCAGAAAAAATAAATAAATAAAAAATTTGTTTAGTAATGTATTTTTAGAAACTATTTTGAAGAATAAAAAAACTAAATATTGTTATGGAGAATATAAAAATGGAAAAACGTGAAGAAACGCATGTTTTCATTTAAAAAAAAAAACATATTCTACAAAATACCAATTATCATAACAATAAAAAAAAGCTTCAAACAAACCCTTAAGTTCTTCATTTGCATTCAAAATCTAAAAGAATAAAACAAATAAAAGCAATTAATAAATCACATGAAAAATATTATTTATTATTAGCAGTTTACAGAGAAAGAATATGTAGTTGCAACATCATAAAATGCGTAAAATGTTTTTCTTATAAAGGAAAAGTATAATTATTAGTCTATGTACATTTAACATATTTTTGATATTAATTCCTATATTATTTTTTTTTAGCTTTGCCCACTCCTTTAAGTTTCATTTATTTGCAGCGTTTGTTTTTATATTTTTAAATATGATCATAAAAACTTAACGGAAATGCTTTCAAAATCAAACTGGATATTAAACTGAAAAAGCTAACAGTTCATAGTTCATATGGTCTAATCGGGTTGTACCAATAGACGAACTGATGATATAATAATTAAATAAAAATAATATTAAATGTATATATAAAATATATACAAGAAAAAATCTATAGTATGTTGATTATAAGACATAACATGATTGTGAATTAGTAATATTATATAATTTGTCAAATATAGGTAAATCTTGATTAATTAGATATGAGTAGACTCAAAATTATCTATATTTGCATCTATAATTGTCAACATCTTTATGAAAAATAGTCTCAAATTATATTTTATACATGTGAATAATTCAAAAAAAAAAAGTTGGCTTTTGGTATGATCTAATTTGTAAATTTTTCTAGTTTTTAAAAATTTTTAAGCTTTTTTAATATTATATTTAAAATTGTTTAGTTTTCTAAAAACCACTTCAGTTCCTGGTTCAATTTCGATTTCCAATTCAATAGCTACTCAATTTTGGTCTAATCTAGTTCAATCATGAAAATGATTTTTTGATTCAAATTGAGTTGTCAATAGTTTCGATCGACAGTCCAACTTGTCTAACCGTCTAGTTTGGTCTATTTTTTAAATCATTGCTTAGTGGTATCTAAAGTTTAGATAAATTCCATTACTCTTTGTGCTAACATGTTAAAATTATGATAAATTGTTTAAAATATGAGGAGAAGACAAAAACAAAATAAACAAGCAAGCTAGGATGAATCTTTAGAAGGTAAAAAAACATGACAATTAGGGCAAATAAACAGAAGGTAAAAAATCAGTTGCCATTTTGCTTATATAATATCCAATTCATCATAATTTTACTAACATACACATAATTAACATTGCTATGTATTAATTAAATGATTTAACTCTGTGAGTCAACAAAAGGACTACTATTGCATAAAATTTATTCATAAAAGAAAAAAGAGGAAAAGAAGAAAATCCACGAGACCGGTCCGGTCCAGTGAACCGCTTCTGTACTTTTTCCATCCCATTTTGGCCTTCCTCCCACTCGAAAACCTTCTGTGTTCATTTGGTAACAACAACCAGTGCGACTTGAACGGGTTCTCCTTCTCCAATTCATCTTCTTTCTCAGATCTACGGCCAAATCCGATTGAATCCATGGCAACACCTGACCATTTGTTCAATCTTCGCAACAACTTCTACTTGGGTGCCTACCAGGCTGCCATTAACAGCAGCAACGTCAACAATCTCTCCCCAGACGATGCCATCGAGCGAGACTGTCTCGTTCATCGCTGTTACATCGCCCTCGGTCAATTGCAGGTGTCCCATTCCCACTGAATTTCTTTGTTTCTGCAGAATTTTCATGATTTTGCTATCCAATTCCATCCCTGATCTCAAGTTTTCACGCTCAGTTTGTAATCAGCGAGATCGATTCCTCGGCTGCTACTCCTCTTCAGGCAGTGAAATTGTTAGCTCAATATTTCTCGAGCCCTGAAAACAAGGTTGGGTCTTGGGATCTTGCCTATTTTTTCGTTGAAGTATTAATTCATTTTATGCCCATCCTGAGATTATTGGCTTTCACGTTGGAGATCTCATTTTGATTGTTGTCATGTGCAGGAATCTACGATCTCGAGTCTGAAGGAGTGGTTGGCAGATCCTGCTATTGGGAACAACTCTACTTTGAGATTGATTGCTGGGATCGTGTTCATGCACGAACAGGACTACAATGAAGCCCTTAAGCACACGAATGCTGGGGGCACACTGGAACTGTATGTTTTATCTTTATTTCTTTTATTTATTCTTCATCACTATCTAATTTATGCTCTGTGAGAGAATATGTGTAGTCTCTTCTCTACCGGAGATTTATGTGCCTGTTGCATTTGATTTTTAATGAGCGTTTGAGAGATTGGTATCCTTTCTACTTTTCAAGCTCTGTTTATGATATGATAGTTGTTAAAATAATGCTCCGATCTAGGTTGCTTTAACAAAAGTAATGACTTCGGGCACTTACTATGGTGAAACCTGTTATCATTCATGAGTCATGCCATATTAGTTAAGGACGTCCCTTGCTTTTTCTTCCCCACATCGTAGTCAAACATCATTTTACCTGTTGTGAAGCGAATTCCTGGTAGAACCCACCTTTCAACCTGCCTATATATTTCTCATCACCTTCCTTTGTAGCAGCCTGAGCCGATTCTCTTCTCCTACCTTCTGTAAAGCCTGATACTTTTTCTTATCTACCCTAAAAGGCTTTAAAGAACCACTGATCTATTTAATTACTGATTTTGTAGAACCTCTTACGTAGTGATTACCTTCTTTTATGAATGAAATTCCAACTACAGTATTCTGGGATCAAATTATAATCCAAAAAGTCAGCATTACTACAATTTTTGCCTTCATTTAATATGTTTTCTTCTTACTTAAAAATGCTTCAACTTGTGCTTTTTTACCTACCTATGTCACTATGTGGCTACTAGGGATTAGGAATGCTTGGGTGACAATACAATTTAAAATCTTTTGTTTCTGATGTCAAAAGTAAGAGCTATATTGTGGAAATAATGTGGTAGGCTTCTTTTGAACATTCATTTCTCTTGAAAAGTTATGCCTTTGCCACTGGCCTTCTTCTTGTTGTTTCTTGAACTGAAGCTTTATTATTTAAATAGGCAAACTGTAATATTTTGCTTGTTCTGCTTTTTCTTTACCAAGAAAATTTTATTTTGATTATTTATGCTCATAACTTCTTAATATATGATGCATGTCTCAAGATTTTCATCAAAGAGAGAATGATTTTGCTTGTGCATTGTGAAAGTTTCTCAGGCTGATTGTACTTAATCTGAATTTTCAGGCATGCCCTGAATGTCCAAATATTTATCAAGATGCATAGGTCCGATTATGCTGAGAGGCAACTTAGGGTCATGCAACAGATTGATGAGGATCACACACTAACCCAGCTCGCCAATGCATGGCTAAATTTGGCAGTGGTATGCCTAATTTTGTTATGAGTAACTTGGTTTTTTGTACAATAATATGTAATTTGAATTTGATCTATTTATATATTTACTTCGGCAGAAGGGAACTGAGTAAAACTGATATTATTTCTATTCAATTAGGGTGGCTCCAAGATCCAGGAAGCTTATCTTATCTTCCAAGATTTATCAGAGAGGTATCAATCAACCAGTTTGCTTTTAAATGGTAAGGCTGTTTGCTGCATGCACATGGGGAACTTTGACGAAGCTGAAACCCTATTGGTGGAAGCACTGAACAAGGTATGTTTAAAGTAATCAATAGTTCAATGTTGTTGCTCTTTGAAGAAGTCCTGATATATCAAACTATTTTTTTTAATATTCATTTCTAGATTTGACAAAACACAGCATTGATACAATGCACTCATTTTATTGATTCTATTTTGGATTATTTCTTTGAATTTTAGTATCTCATCAATTTTGGACGGGACTTTCAGGTTTAACTGAATCTCAAATCTCCCACCCTTCTTTTTGTAGATATAGTTATTGAACATGTCAGTTATTTTGAATCAGCATATGATACGACTTTCATTTTAAATCTTGTATGTATTGAAAAAGATTTTGTTTATTTGTGCAGGATGCCAGGGATCCTGAAACTCTTGCCAATCTGGTTGTTTGCTGTCTTCATCTTGGCAAACCATCTTCCAAATCTTTCAGGTGAATATGGGAGCATTTCTTTCATCAACTTCTTATCTCTAAATTGTTATATCTCGAACTGGTAATTGGCCTGGTCTCATAAATTTCAACAAGTCATTTAAACTTCCAGACATACAGATAAAAAATGTATGATAAACCGTTGGTTAAATCTACTTTCTATGTTATTGGACCCAATTTTGTTAGAGCCAGCAGTAACTGGGGTATTTTGTTATACGATCAGTGACCCTTTTGTGTCCCTCCTCTGTTCTCACTTGTATGTTATATCTTTTTATTGGATATCTTGACTTCTGATTGAATTTCTTTCATGATGTCGCACTTGCATCATCAACAAGGTGGCCGGATTTTTTTTTTTTAATTGTTCATGCAAACCTGGTTTTGAAATTCTAAATGAGGTCTTGTGCATTTCATGTGAGTTGTGGCCACTCAGGAATGTGAGATTGGAAATAGTCATGCTAAATGAAATACTTCATTATCTTCACTGGTCACTCGAGTCATCAATTTTGAGTGGTGAATGTGAGGAGAATCATAAAAGGATCTATATAGCTTTTGACATTCTTCAAGGAATTTCAAGTTATTATTCCAAAGAAGCCTAGCTCCTTTATATATTTTTTTGAAACCCTAAATCAGGTCCTGTGCGTTTGGATGAGTCAGGGCCGCCCAAAACATGTGACGTTGGGTCTTGCTAATTGGAATTCTTAAGTTATTTTTAACTGTTTACTTGGGTTAACAATTATGATTAATGGCAGTCTGATAAAAAAGATTTAGGCATTTTGATACTCTTTAAATGATTTTTAAAGGCATCTCTCAGAAGTCTTGTGGCATGTAACATAATGCTAGATATTTTTTATTCGCCTTTAGGTTGTTGCTGTATTTGAGTTTTGACTGGTATTGTTATCTGTTATATCTCCACGCAGTTGAGTTGGATCCTTCAAGTAAGGGGGCCCGAGGGTTAGCATAGCGGCCCTATACCTTTATTGACATCAAGAATATAGTTCTTGTCACATCTTATGTCGGTTTTAAATAAGTTAGAACTTGGATGGTCTATTTACTGGGTTCATTCGCCAAAGTCTTTCTTGAAATACTTACCGTTGACGGTTTACCTGTGTGCTTTGAGACGTTGAGGCATTCACTTCATCCTGTTTAGTTAGCTTGTTTCTCTGTTATGGCTTATTTATTGGTTAATGCTCCTGCATCAGTATGGTGCCATCTTGCGGCACCCTATTTGTAATGTAGCTAGCACTCATAAAATGATTTAATTTATGCAGAACTGTTTAAATTTTGCGATTTTTACTTTTTTTAAAGTCTTCTACAAGTAGTGATATAATAGCATTCTGAATTCTTTTCGTGTCTTGAACCTTTACTCCATGCTGCTTGTGTTTTTGAGAGAATTGGTAAATAAACAAATAAAGGAATCTTAGTAAATTATTTTAGCCTGTATTGGGATTCAATACTTTAATCTCCGACTGTTAGCCAAAAAATGAAATTATAATTCATATTAGAATTTTGTTAATGAATAGTAAATGGCCTTTATTATTGTGTTGCAGCCAATTGAAACTTTCGCACCCGGACCATGTGCTTGTTAAACGGGTATCAGCAGCAGAAGAGAGCTTTGATAGAGCACTGCAATCATTTACTTAATTAGTGAGTTGATGATTTAGTTTCTTTTAGCATTTCAATGTTGTTATGTTCTGCTCATGCAGTCTTAATTGTGGCTGTTAAATGCACTAGTTAGAGCACAATGGGTTTGGTGCCCTGTATCAACCAAATTTCATGGCATTGATTGGTTTTACTTTAAGCTTGATGTTGTAACAACTACTTCTCATATTAATATACAAGAAGTTTCTTTATTTTGGATTTTAATTTGACCTGAAATGTAAGAAATTCCATTTATACAGAAACACGCCATAGTTTGGGTCTCAGCGAGATCATGACCTCATGAGACGAAGAGGCTCTTTTAATTAAATTTAATGTCAAAACATTTCTCTTAGCATTTATAATTTTTCTTTGAAATTCTCTTCGGACATATGATCTGCACATGGATGGGATACATAGAGAATTAGATTAATAGATCAAGCCTTGTTTATTTTTATTTTTCATTTTAGTGGCCAACAAGCATTATTCGATATTATAGAGGTTGACTTGGCCAAAAGAAAAAAAAAAAAATCAGCTAGTGGTGCATGTCAAATGACAATTTATGTTAAAAAATATTAAAAATAAAAAATGTTTTGAAGATCTAACCTTATGGTCGGTATATTTTAAAAATTATAAAATATTTTTTGAAGGTTTAAAATTATTTTAAGATATGTAACTAACGAAATTCTGTTTTACAAACCGACTTAGCAACGTAAGATTTGTTCTAAAAATTCTGTTTCTTCTCAAAAAGCACTGGCCACATGAAGATTTGTATTCTTTGAGATCCTTTCCATCTTCAGGCTTGCTTCCAAACCTGATCCGTACCAGTGGCCGAGCCGGATCTGGGTGGGAGAAAATTCATTCGCATATTAATAATTGAAAAAACAATAATAAAGAATTATTTTATAAATGATAATTGTTTTATAAAATAATATATGTATTTGGGTGTGACGAAATCGTGTACTAAAATTTACTGAACTTTAAGTTTCCAAATTTTAAGTTTGAATTTAGATTAAAAAGTAACATGAAATGGATTTAAAATGTAAAATATTAAAGTAAGAAGGTGCAAAATATAAAAAGAATAGTGTAAAATATGAAAATCTATATTCCTGTGCTTGTAATTTTTTCGGATCAAATGCATGTGCCCCCACCCAAAAAATAAAAAATAAAAAAATAACTGTCTGTAACACTTGTGGAAATAGGATTAAGAATTTTATACCTGGGAGCCACCCAAATATGATCACTCGTATTAAGTAACCATCTAATACCATTATCATTAACATCCTTGCTTGTATTAGAGTTTTATATTAATAAAAAATTAAGATTTATCAGTTACACCAAAATAATATTTTGGAAGAATTGAAGAACTCACCACACACTTAATATAGTTGCGTTTAGGGACGAATCTAAAGTTTCATGGTTGGAGGCCAAACTAAAAATAAAATAAGAAATTGTGGGGAGCGGGGATCTAGTTTAAACCATTTTACAAAAAAATAAAATTTTTACTAAAGGTTGTGTGATCTAGGCGGGATGAACCCCTCCTTGCCTCCTATAGATTTGTCTATGATTGTGATTAATTCTCTAATATTTCTCTTACTAACTTTTCCTTTTGTTCCTTTTTCAATGTCAATGTAAACTTTTTTTTCCAGCCTTCTTCAAGTCCCAAATAGGCCCGGTTCTTATACCATATTATCATATTATACTAATTACGAAGTAAGGATTATCACTTACACCAAAATAATTTATTTTACAAGAACTCACCACACGTCTTTATAATTGTGACTAATTCTCTAATCACTCGATGTAAGATTATTATGCATCTAATAATTCGAAATTGCAGGGAAAGCTCTGATTTGTTGAACCACAGAATGAGACAGATAATTATTGAGGTTATCAAGATTCCATTGGCCATTAGAGTTTACCATCTCACTTTCTTTCACAATGGCTAGCTCAACTGGAAGAGAGCCTTCAGCCCTTCACTATGTAGCCGCTTGTCTTTCTAGAAAAAAGTAATATAACCATCACGAATATCTTTGCCAATATGACACACAACTTTCAGCCACAAATCCTCCTCACTCTTCCGCAAATTAGAGTCCCAATTCTTGCTAATTGCATACTGAAGCCAATTTGCTTCCCTACAGTATTTCCCTTTTTGATTATTCTAGCACAAAAACTGTTTGAATTTTCAAGAAAGCACCAATTTCATATCATAAACATAAAAGTTCATAATCGCAAATACAATCATATATTAAAATTAAACTCCTGATTACCCACCTCTTTGACTACCACCCCAAAGTATGAATTTAGATTTCCAAGGGAGCTTTCCAACAACTTCAAATGCTCCAAGAGTAGTCAATCTACATATTGGATTAACAAATATCATTAATGATTAATTATCATTAATTAGCCCTTAATCATGATTAACACCTAATACCTTCCATTAATGATATTAGCTATAAACAACCCCATTTTTAGCTTCCATTAACGTATTTAACCTTCATTAAGTTTAACTAACATTGTTAAACCATTTCATTAGCTTAGTCTAGCTTATTTAATACTAGGGTTAACTCTAAACTTGTCATTAACACCCATAACCACCGCTATTAGCATAAACCTAATATTAGAAACATAAAACAACACCTTTAGCCTCCATTAGAGTCATTAGAGTGGAGTAACTTGGCTGCCATTTTTGGACAGCAGCTTCCATACCCAAAACCCCCATGAAAATGCAAGAAGAATGGAGGAGAAGGGAAAAAGAACCTTACCTAAGGGTTGATTGCTCCAATAAGCTTCTCTTGAATGGAAATGCAAGCCCTAGCAAAGAGGAGGTGCTCCTCTCATAGTTACTCACTCAACTTTCCCTTCTGTTATGTTTGTTACACATTTTTGGTGATTTAAAATTTAATGTATCTGTCGCAGTGCATAGAGCAATCTACCATAGCAAATTGCCTAAAATAGAAACCCTACTAAAGCCCAATAATTTGGACTCAAAGAGGCCGAATAGCTTCCCAAGCCCTATTCCATGGACCATATAGGGTTTAATAGACCTAAATAGCCATCCAATTAAACTTTCTAATTAATTCAATTCTCAATTTTCATTATTAATTAATTAAGCTTCTCACTTAATTTAATCACTTTTTGAATTAAATTTTGAGATGTTACAACTCTCTGCTCTTATAAGAATTTTGTCCCAAAAATTGGACAAACTCAATAATTAATAAATCACAAGTATTAGATAAATCAATCAAAATAGCCACTAATCAATTATTCAAGCAATAAACACTCAATCAAACAGAACAACATATCAATCAATCACTTAATCATACCTATGCAAACAAATGTGAATATTGCTAATGTATCTTCTTCTTGGTTTCCCAAGTGGCATCTTTAGGTCATCTCATGTCTTTTCACACCACTTTCACTAATTAAATTATCTTATTCCTCAGTCTCTTCTCCTTAGTGCCCATAATTTACCCTGGCTCAATCCAATATATGAGATTCTCATGAAGCTCTATGTCTTCTAGCTTAATGATGTGCAATAGATTAGGATGATACTTCTTCAATAGAGAGATGTGAAACACATCATGCATACTCGATAGGTGAGGTGGTGAGCGATCCTTCAACTAGCCTATACTTGTCTAAAATCTCAAATGGGCTGATAAACCTCAAGGTCATCTTCTTTGCATAAATGGACTATCCAATTCAAGTCATTAGTGTCACTCTTAGGAAGACATGGTCCCCAACCATGAACTCTAGTGGTCTATGCTTTTTATCTACATAGTTTTTATGTTGACTCTGGGCAGTCAATAACAAATTGAAACGGAGAGGAATGAGATTGCAACAATGGAATGGTGAGGCTAATAGAGAGAAGGACACATGTAAAGTTACCTTACCTCATCTTTAAACAATAAAAACAATATCAAAAATTGAGAAAAATTGAATCAATTTTTTTTCGTTTTCAAAAGCAAAAAAATAAAAAATTGTTTGGTTAAGTGTTTTGGATTTAAGTATTTCCAAAACCATTCTCATTTTTTATCTTTAAAAAAATAAAAATGGAAATAACTTGGAATTTTTTTTGTTTTCTTTTTTATTTTTAAAGTATAATATATTTGACTATTGTAAATTATCTTCAAATATGGTCAACTATTATTATAGGCCATCATCATTAACTATTATTCACCACCATTATCAATTTTTTTAACTCTAAAATTACTTTCAAATTGACATAATGAAATGAATTTTTATTCTGTTTTGTTTTCAAAAACATTTTTTAAAAATTAGTTTATTTTTTTAAAAAAATATAGCACAAAACCAAACAGGTTCTAAGTGTCAAAAGTTCTAGAACAAGGGATAATTTTATTTACTCCTTCCATTCAATATTATAAGGCACTTTGACCCAAATTACACCTCCAATGAATTAATTAATTAATTGTTTCATGTTTATCCTTATTTGATAGGGTGGCTCAATTAGAAAACTTATTGATTATATTGTTAATACAATAAATGAAAGTGTAAAATATGTCCAAAGTTAAATATGGAAGAATTTGTGGAGATAATAAATCATCAAGTGAAATGGATACTAATTAAGAAAAAAAAGTATTCCTCACAAAAAACTTGTAGAATAAATAAAGGGTTAAGGTATAATTTTGCAAATAAACTATTTTCAGAAGAGCAATATTGCCCCTAAAACTATTCATCGTAGCAATGTCGTCCCTAAATTAATTAAATCAGAGCAATGTTGCCCTCATTGTTTAAAAATCAAAAACGTCTGTTAGCTGAAGCCAGTAGGATCCACTTTTCATTATCTCTCTCTACTCTCTGCTTTCTCTTCTCTCTCTTACTTGATTGATTTGTTCCACATGGAGAAGGAAAACAAGAACCTCTTTAATAGCTTTTAGAGTAGCATAGAAAGCATGTTCATGACCAAGGTGCACAAGACAATGGTATCCTTTACAATGATCATAGAATGCAGGGTAAGAAGTAAACCCTTAGCTATTTTGTCTAATAGTGCAAGCATATGATAGAGCACTTCCATGTCCATTAACATTGTCTATCTCTCTTCACTTTTCATAATATTCATGTTTGTCTTGCTAAAATTAGTAGCTTTCATGGCGGCGAATGTTAGAAGGAGAAGAAGAGGGGGTGAAAAGAAGAAGAGTAGTAAAATTAGGGAAGTTGAAAAGGGTAAAAGATTCTCTGAGAGAGAGGACAGCAACTTTGTAGGTAGTAGCAACCATTTCAAGAGTGGGGTAACCATATGAGAGACTTGTTAGGTTAGTTCACTTCACAGACCTATTTGTTAATATTTCTTCATTGAATGTCCTTGTACATGAGGCACCTCATCTCCTTGAATTTTGTTCTTCTAACTTTTTATAGGGTGGTGTAGGATGGATTGGTGGTGGCGTATGTACTAGTAGATTGAAAAGGACTAATAAGGCTATATAATAGACCTTGGATTGGGACATAGTGGAGATAACTTAGAAAAGGAAAATGTGTAACACACCTTGTGGTAGGGATGATGGACAATAACATGAATAAGGAAGTGTAGAAGATGTTGTCATACAAGAATGAGATTGGGTTAGTTGTCATGAGCAAAGGATCAAAGGTGATTCTGACCTAACACCAAATCATGATCTTAAAGACAGTGGCTGAATTCAAGAAGTGGAAGGAGTTCATAGTTAGAGCATCTTCCTTATTGCTAATTGAACATAAAACCATGTTCATTGGCAGAGGCATAACTAGCATCCAAAGCATCTTCCTTGTTAATGCCATTATTATTTAAGTCATCCTATAGACAAGCTTCAAGGTGGCTCTATTTTTCTATTACCAATAGGGACTTTAATTGAACAATCAAGTAGGAAAGTAGAGAGAGATAATGAAAAGTAGGTTCTATTAGCTTTAGTTAATAGAAACTTACAATTTTTAAATAATAAAGGCAACATTGCTCTGATTTAATTAGTTTAGAGGGATACTACTATGATGAATAGTTTAAAGTCAATATTAATTCTATGAGAATAGTTTAGAGGTAAAATACACCTTAACCCGTAAATAAATAATAACTCATATAGTTAATTCCATTTACAAGCTATATATGAATGATATATTGCCATCTTATTAATGAAAGGCAAGCAATGTGCTTTTGAATTAAAGAACAAACTTATTATCAAAACAATCATTAATGGATATAGAATTAATAAGGATAATGGATAAGCTAGAATTGTTCATTCCATAGTTGTCTAGAATAAGACTCATGTAAATTGAAATGTTAAGGTGGGCAATACTACTATGTTATAGTGATCTCCTTAAAGGTTTTATTGATCTTGAAGCTACTACTTGCCTTTGCACTGCATCTATGGTTTTATATGGAGAAGAAGGTGCTAGTATTGATTATGGCGGTGTACATGAAGTAGAAGAGTTGACCATGTTGAAGAAAAGAAGGTTAATGAGATTAAGAAGAAAAGGGATTATGAGACCCTTGAAACAAGACACGTTGTTTACAAACACTATTAGTGATTACTATTATAAAGATTATTGGCTTGAGGATGAGTGATTTTTGGATGAAGATTGATAAGGTACTGAAAGGGGATTTATATAATTAGGGATCTGTGGGTTTCTTTTATATTTTAGCTTCAAATAATTAGATGTATCACATGGGTCACGTTAGGATTAAAATTGTCATGTAACATCAAAAAGACTAGCATAAGAATATAATTATAGGCACAAGACTTCTTAAGTGAGAGAGGGTTACCAATTTTCTGCATCAGCGGCTACTTGCACCGACTAATGGATCAAGTAGGATAGAAGAACAACCACATCTCCAGAGGTTAAGGCACCAAATGGGGTAATGGTGAGAGAACACTATTATAAAAGGACATTTTACATAAGTGTAAAAACATGTTGTTCAGAATGTCTACATTACTGGTATACATTATATTAACATAACATGTATAAAAAGTCAACTTTCTACAATGGCTTTAATGATAAAAGGTGTAGAAAGTTTTTTTTTTTAAAGAATGGTTATGGGGAACATTTACCTTTTTTTTTATATAAAATGACAAATAGTTGAAATACAGTTAAAAAGATGAAAAAGAAATATAAAAGAAAGAAACTAAAGAAAGAAGAAAAAAGATAGAAGATAAATGTTTGCTTGAATGGGGGTTGATTTTAAGCTTTCTACACAAATGATGTTGAAGTTTGTGAGTAGAAAATGAATGTCCCTTACTATCACCAAGCTGAAACCCTCTAGTTGAGAGTTCATTCATAAAACAATTCGGCCAACATAGCTAGATGAGATCATACAAACAAGTATTTATAAGATCAAGAGTGATGGATATAACCCATGGCAGAGTAGATTAAAGGCATAGAATTTCAAAGTTGCTCAAGGTAGAAGACTTGCATTTTGACTAGGAGAACCTGACAACCTATTGCCTTTGATAAAGAACAAGAATGCCAATTATTGTGAAAACACTCCTTTTTTTATGCAGATGAAGTACCATTCTAATTCATAGAATAGATAAAAGCTCTTATTAAGGGAATTAGTTAGAATATGCTTGCTTGATGGGTTGCAAAGGCTATTAATATATCATATGCATGAAAATCTCTTTCATCCTAGGTAGAAATATGCTTCAAGAAATGATATGAGTGATGAAATTCTTATATAGCTCTGCTCAAATTAAGCTTGTAACCATTATAAATGATAGAATTTGGGATCTTTTAAATACTATGGGCTAAAAATATGAATTTCTCAAGTAAATCCATTTCTTTATCCAAAAGTAGTCTTCTAACGAAACCCTTATGAGGCTGCAAAAAACCTAAACAATTCAAGAAATCTATCTTGATTGAAAGAGAGCCAAATTAGATAGCCTTAGGAGAGGGCATTCGAAAAAAAAGGTGGCAAATTGATTCCTCACCTTGACATCCAAATGAACATTTATTGTTAAAAAACAAATAATGCCATTAGAGAATGTCATTGGTAGGCAAAGCTTCATAAAGAAGCTTCCAAAAAAAAAGACCAGTATTTTAGAAGGAAGTTTAATCTTCCAAAAAAAGCAGCTATAGGAAATTATTGTCGTGAAAGTTTCTCCATTCCCTTAAAATTCATTTAAATCCATCCTTAGCATTGTACAAACTAGAGGCACATCCTTGCCATATGAACTTGTCATGTTGCCTTGAGAAAGAAATAGGGGCAAAGAAGATCTTCTTAACAATCTGACTCGAATAAATTAAGTTCAAGGCATCAACATTCCCTTTGAAATGGAGCCAAGAGGAGTTGGAATGAATGATGAGATTAGATACTTTAAGTTGCCCAAAAGTTAGGTTATATGAAAGAGAATCTTCCCAAAACTTATCAATGACTCTGATATTCTCCTTGTTTTTAATATTTCATTCAAGATGCCTGATTATGATGTCTAAACAACTGAAAATGCCTTTCCACATCCAAGAAGTATTATGAGGAATTTTGAAAAGAAAAAGTAATCTAAAATCCAAATATTTCCTCTTCAAAGAAAATCCGACAAGTGAATTATCAGGAGATTGAATTAACCTTCAAATATGTTTTGTTAGAAGACTTTTGTTAACTAAATGAATAGGCTTAAGACCCATTCCTTTTGATTGTTTATGAGAGAAGAGGAGATTCTTATTTTCTAGATTCATCCTTTTTTTACCATCTTGAATACCCAATTTTGAATCAATCTTGTTATAAATAGTCAAAAGGTAGTTTAGCATGGGTGAGTAAGTAAATATTTGTAACAGAAAGTACTGAGTTGATCAAAATTAATCTAAAAGCTTGAGAAAGAGTAGATATCTTCAAATAAGTCAATATTTTGTCAATAGCTTCCTTTATTTGGGAGTGTAAGTCAAACTTATCTTTACCTAGATCAACCCAAGTTTTAAGATATTTTTCAATCTTGTCATCTAGGGGAAAACCTAGGTAATCTGCCCATTCTTCCTTGAGAAAATGACAAGTGTTAGCACTCATAATAAAAGAAGACTTAGCAAAGTCAATTTTCTGACTTGAAGTTCTACAAAATTCCTCCAAGGTAGCTTTAAGGGATTCTAAATTTCTTCTTGTACACTTGAAGAATAGTAGAGAATCATATGCATACAAGAGGTGAGAAATTGGTTTTGCAAAATGACAAACCTTAATTCCTTTACAAAGACGTCTCTCTTTTTGATTCTGAATCATACATGATAAAACAATAGCAGTTAAAATGAAGAGATAAGGAGATAAAGGATCCCCTTATCTAATCCGTCTAGAAGGCCGTATAGTCCTTGATAGGTTTCCATTGAAGAGGAGCTACTATTTGACACTGGATATGCATTGATGAATTAGGTTAATCCATTTTTGTGGAAAATTCATTCTGATCAAGATTGTAGAAGGGAAAGACCATGAGACTTTATCAAAGGCCTTAGAGGAGTCTATTTTAATAGCACCCAATTTAGTCTTGAATATGCATGATGAATTTGATACATAATATTTGAAGCCAAGAGAATGTTATCAATAATCAATCTATCCTTCAAGAAAGCACTCTAATTTTGAAGGATTAGAAAATTAAGAATACCTTTAAGATGATTGTAGAGAGGCTTTGAGACAATTTTGTAGGTAGTGTTGCAAAGACAATTGGGCAAAGATCCTTGAAACTCTTAATTTGACCACCCTTCAAGATTAAGGTAATATGACTTTTATTTAAGGTTTTAAGAATGAACTCATAATCCCAAATATGCTTTGCCCTTAAATTACAAGTTCTGGAATATTTGGGACCTCTGTACTCCTCTTTGGTGTAATATTTTGTTTTTTAAATTTTTCAAAATGGTGAAACATTGTCCCTACCATAAATGTTACTTTGACCGTTAGTTGGCAAAAAAATTACAAGAAAACCTCAAAAATTATGGAAAGGACCAAGGAAATTATAGAAAAGATACTATAAGAAGATTAATACCGGTTAAGTTCTTTAAATTACAACAAATATCAAAAGACACGTTATTTTTTTCTATGTAGAGACCAAAATACCATTTTAACCATCCATTCTAGCCAACTGTTAGGTGATACTATTACTAACAACAATACTAGTAAGTAACTAAAAATATTGTGTTTATTATTATTATTATTATTATTATTATTATTATTATTTATAAATATTCTCCCAAAATTTATAATTCTTCTTTTAAAATTAACAACTCAACTGGCATATATGAGATTTATAGATAAATGCTTTTCAGCTAAACTATTATATTTACATAGGAAAATGATGGTATGAATTTTCTTACTATAGGATCCTTTCTGCAATTTTCTTGATCATTTTTTATAATTTTTAGGTTTTTTATAATTTTTTTGGTCAACTAACGATCAACACTAACATTTGTTAAAAGTTAGGGCAATGCTACATTGTTTTGAAATGATGAAGGGAAACATTACACAAAAATGAATTCAAAGTCTCAAACACTTCAAAACTTATAGTACAAGAACAAATTTGTTCTTTAACCGAAAAAAATAGGGGCATTTAGCTCCAATAAAAAAAAAAACCCCATAGAATACCACAAAAATGACTTTTGATATGCTACATTCACTCAACAAATGTGCATAAATGAACATGGAAATATGAGAACGAAACCAAGACATCATAAACTCAACTAAGATATATAAAAGACACCAAAATAATAAAAGGAATACTACATTTGGTGGTTCTGTTTAAACAGAACACATAAATCATCATTAGCGATGATAATACTGCTCAGTTTCATTGCGTGATTGCAACTTTAACACATGTAGTTCCCAATCCAAGAATAAATTTCGAAACTAATTAAGAACAAAACATAAAATATATTCAAACTGTTTATAAGGCATTGTATATAATTTTTTTTTTCAGTAGTGATTTTGAGGGAACTAGAATTAAGTTAAAAGTTTATGGTAAAAAAAAAGAATTAAGTTAAAACTTAATTTCTTGCTTAATTATAAATTTCGACAACTAGTATCACGTGTCAAACATGGATTCTCCCTTGTTGAAACTCACAATTATAGCTTTGTTACAATATTTCTTATAAATTTTAAAATAATTATTTTTCGCAAATATTGTATATAAAGAATTTCAAATCCTTTTGAATTTCTGTCATATAATTGTAAAAGCAGCAGAGGATCGAGGCCCGTGTCACCACTTCCTCCCTCATTGTCCTCAGAAATTTGCACCATCTTTGATGTCTTTTTAAATGAACATAATTACACTAATTAATTTAATCAACAGAAGGCCAAGCAAGCAACTTGTTAATACAATAATGACAATAAAATATATGTGTCCAAAGTTAAATGCGGAAGAATATGTGGAGACGATAAATTGAAAGTAAAACGAATACTAATTAAAAAACAGTACAACTCAAAACTTGCAGAATAAATAAATAAATAATACTCAGACAATTAATCAATTCCATTCACAAGCTATGAATGACAAATTTCCATCTTAATGAATGGCATGCAAGTGCCTTTGAACCAAAACACACAGAGAAACAAGAAAAACAAACTTATTGAAACATATTACATCAATGGAATATAAAAAAAAAAAACAAGAAGAAAAAAATAAGATTGACCTAAGGACACTGGAAACCAGAGTTGTTCATTCCACAGTTGTTAAGAATGAGACTCAAAGAAATTGGAATGTTGAGGTTGATGCCGAGAACATTAGCCTTAAGGGCAGTGCAAAGGCAGGCAGCAACTTCAAGATCAACCAAACCCTTAAGGAGACTGCAGCATGGCAGTGTTGGTGGTGATCCAACCTTCACATTCACCAAATTCAACACATTGGCACATACACCCAACTTCAGGGCATCCAGCGGACAACGCCGATTGGACGAGGAAGGCGATGACGGAGAAGAAGGCGTCGTCGGCGTGCACGGAGCAGCAGAGCTGACCATGGTGAAGAAAAGAAGGTTGAGAGTGAGGAGAAGAGGGACTGCGAGACCCTTGGAAGCCATATTCTTCACAAACACTATAATTAAGTGATGTTTACTATTATGAAGATTATTGGCTTTGAGAGTGAGTGATTTTTGGATGAAGATTGAGGAGGCATTGGATGGGGATTTATAGTTGGGGATTTGCAGGTTTCTGTTGTATTTTAATTTGAAATAATTTGATGTACCATGTGGCAATGTTGGGATTAAAATTATCGTGTAAAATCAAAAGGCTGGCTAGGAATATACGCTAGTTGTCCAATTGTCGTGTAATGAAATTATACATCTGGTCGTTTCAATGATTTTTTTTTTTTTTGGTGGTAGAATGGCAATTTGGCTTATATTAAACTATAAGACTTAAGAGTGTGCATGCAGGATCCTAAACGAATTTTTAATTCATTTTCACCTCTTAACATTTAATATCACAGCAATCTTCTCCCTATCGCTAATTTTGATTGTTAGTTAATAAGAAAAATTATATAAAAAATTACAATAAAGAATCAAAAAATTACATAAAATTATAAATAATTAAGTACCATGTAAAAAAATTAATAGTGATTAGATTCCCTAACAGTCCTTTTCTGGTGATGATTCAATTAAAATTTTAAGGAATTATAAAACGCTTTATCAAGAGAAGATTCTATTGTGGAAAGGCATTTGGACTTTAGAATTAGTTCTTTTTTATTAATATATTTGCTGCCAGATTCATCTTGACTTGTTGGCCAAAGCACAGAAGCTTCATTATTTAAATGCATTTCTTCCTTAATGGAAATTGTATGATTAGACATGGAAAAATGAAATTTTGATATGATCGACTATCACGGGTTAAGTTTTATGTTGCTTGAATTTTTATTTTTGAACATAAGTGAAATTATTAAAAAGAAAATGGGTCTATTCTCTTGTTGAATTGACGTATGAGAGAGTTTTTACGTCCCAAAAATGCTACCAAAGAAGCTACAAAGGGAGCACTTCTAAAACAACTTTTAACCACTATTATGGTGTTTAACCATTATATATTTGGGATATATATAAAATTATTTTAAAATAACTATTATATAGTTTGTTTCAATTTTTGTCTCTAGTAACTTTTCAACAAACTACATAATAATTTTTTTTTACAAATAGCCAGTATAGCTTGTCTAACTATTTAACGGCTATTTTACAAACCCATTATATATAGTTTAGCCCAAGTTTTGGTCAATTTGAATAGTATTTGAGCTAACT
Source organism: Prosopis cineraria (assembly GCF_029017545.1). Taxonomy (NCBI): domain Eukaryota; kingdom Viridiplantae; phylum Streptophyta; class Magnoliopsida; order Fabales; family Fabaceae; genus Prosopis; species Prosopis cineraria. The sequence goes on along the minus strand of NW_026555334.1, from coordinate 4,715,362 downwards.
GCTATATAGTTCTAATTATATAGTGGTTATTTAATTTCAAATAACTATTATATATATTTGAGTTTTTTTTTAAATAGAGGGTTACATTTTTAACAGTTCCTTGCAATTATAATATAGAAACTGATATTTTAGTAGCAAATCAAGCAATAGAATTCTAAAACCATCAAAATTTGCATGTATATTCATAACCAATTTTGAAATCCATAACAATCACCGCTACCAAAGTGAATTGCAACTAGCTCTACTTCAAATTTTCCAAATTAAAAATGCATATATCATAAACTATTTACAAGAAAAATTGGTCAAGCTAGACTTATTGCAACTAATTAAGTTGGCCAAAATGAACCAATAACCTAAATTGGCCATGCAAAGAAATTTTCTCAAGTTAAAAAGCTAGAATATTAATCCTAAACTATTAAATTTCATGTACAAGAGCATTGATCAATCATCTTGTTTGGCTTTTACCCACTGCTTGAAGATAAATTGAGCAAACTTTTCAAGGACCTCTAGTATGTGTCGTAATATGCATCCTGGCAGTATTGTACGCAAAACCATTATAATATAAATCAAGCTTACTTAAGTATATGTGTGTAATGTAAATTATTAAAATTAATAAAGAGGAGATAAAAGACATGCATATATATTTTTTCAAGCATAATCCTGTTGGGGTTATGTTCAAATATATTTTTCATGTACTTCATGACACTGTGGTCACAATTTTTAGCCTTGTCTTATTATTTGGCTCTAAGATCAAACCAATAAAAATTATATCGGTTAATGATTTAATATAAACTCTATTTTCTAAAATAATTAAGGGTAAATGTATATTCTTAATATTGTCCATGCAAACGCGTTCTGATAGCTAGTTACCATTATGCACATGGCCGCAAGGCGTACTTTCATTACTTTAACAATAGAACACTTCACACGAGAACCCACATCGACCTACATGGTGTGAGTTGTGTTGAGATCTTCCAAGATTATAAAAAGTAGGTTATTTTTTATAGTATTTTATTTTCTCTTGTATTCAAAAAAAAAATCAACAAGCATGAAGCTTAATTAACCCGTGAAACTTAATTATTCCCTAGCCAGCCTTTTGATGTTACACGACAATTTTAATCCCAGCGAGACCACGTGGTCCACCAAATTATTTCAAGCTAAAATACAAGAAAAACCCAAAATCCCCAACTATAAATCCCCTTCCAATGCCTCCTCAATCTTCATCCAAAAATCACTCACTCTCAAAGCCAATAATCTTCATAATAGTAAACATCACTTAATTATAGTGTTTGTGAAGAATATGGCTTCCAAGGGTCTCGCAGTCCCTCTTCTCCTCACTCTCAACCTTCTTTTCTTCACCATGGTCAGCTCTGCTGCTCCGTGCACGCCGACGACACCTTCTTCTCCGTCATCGCCTTCCTCGTCCAATGGGCGTTGTCCGCTGGATGCCCTGAAGTTGGGTGTATGTGCCAATGTGTTGAATTTGGTGAATGTGAAGGTTGGATCACCACCAACACTGCCATGCTGCAGTCTCCTTAAGGGTTTGGTTGATCTTGAAGTTGCTGCCTGCCTTTGCACTGCCCTTAAGGCTAATGTTCTCGGCATCAACCTCAACATTCCAATTTCTTTGAGTCTCATTCTCAACAACTGTGGAATGAACAACTCTGGTTTCCAGTGTCCTTAAGTCCATCTTGTTTTTTATATTTTCCACGATGTTTGTTTTGATGAGTTTAATTTGTTTTTCTTATTTGTTTTTGCCTTTTGGTTCAAAGGCACGTTGTTGCTTGTCATTCATTAAGATGGCAGTGTTTGGTTGGTTGTCATTACTTGTTTATTCTACAAGTTTTGAATTGTACTTTTTTCTTAATTAATGTTCATTTTAATTGCTTTGTGATTTATTATCTCCACAAATTCTTACAAGTATTTTTGAATTGATTAATTGTGTCTGAGTAATTCGTAGCTTTGCTTCGCCTTCGGATGATTAAATTATTTAGTGTAGTTTTGTTCATTTAAAAAAGACATGACAAAGTTGGTGTAATTAAATTCCTTAGGACAGTGAGGGAGGAAGGGGTGAAAATTAATAAGAATCGAGGAAGCCTCATATATCAAAATCCTATACTCTTAATTTATATATAAAAAATTATCGCTTGTACTAAAAGTGATCTTCACACTTAGGCTTGTTTCGTTTCTGTTTTCAAGTTCAAACATTAGTTGTTTTTTTGTTTTTAAAAGCTATAAAAATAATTTAAATAAATGTTTTGAATTTAATTTTTTTAATTATTTTATTTTTATTTTTTAAAAAAATAGAAACACCTTATAACTATTTTTTAAAACTGTATTTTTGTTTTATTTTCTTATGTTCAAAATATACTCTATTTGATTATTGAAAATTATAGTCATTTTGACCAATTATTATCTTAAGCCCCCACTGTTAATTGCTGACAACATCACTATCAGGCAATTTTACAATTTCATTAATGCCAAAAATACTTAAATTTTCAATTATTTCCACCTTTTGAGTTAATAAAAAGGGCGCCTGTAGGCACAAATCAAATCCAAGCACCCACTTGCTTTGAGAGCTCAAGAGAATTAGTCTATAATTTCAACAACTCACAATCATCAATTCTCTATTATAATCACAAATTTTCCTAACTGCCCATTTAACTCAAAAATTCCAAAACTCATTTTATATTATCAAATAACATTGCTATTTAATTGTTCGGTGTTCCATTAATTTCATTACGCTCCAATGAATTTAACTAAACCCATTATCTACTTATTTACTCTCCAACCTAAGGTTTACTCAAATAAACAAAAAAAATTGAACATATATAGTGCCCAAATAATTTTCATCCACTATCCTAGTAACAAAAACAGTCCCAACAACACCATTTCATCCATCGATTACAATCAAAACCTCCCCATAATTATAGACAACACAGAAATTTGAAAATTCAAGAAGAAAGTCCAAAAACCTAACTGAAAATTAGCTAGGAAGGAAGAGAAAGAGGCCTGAAACTTATCCCAAGTGATCTCCAGCTTCAAAACTCTTCCAAGGCTTGAAAATCCTTTGCCTTATTAGTAGAGCAAATATCACTCTCTCTGTTTTTCTCTACTCCTTTTTGCATTTGATCTAATTTTCAAAAATCAAAATCTGATATAGCGTGGATGTCTGCGGGCGGTCATGTCTTTCTTATTTATGTCTGCGAACGGACAAAGCCATTTAAAGTGGGGCGCCCTTATTGTGCATCCACAACACAAATCGGCCTCGTTCGTGGACGGACATGAACAAAGAGTTCAGCCCTCTCCTATAAGCCCTATCTGTGATCGGAGACACTGCCTTTTGGCACGTCCGCGAGCAGTCATCCACAAAACTTGATTTTCTCCTTCCAATTTACATTAATTCCCAATTTCTAGCCCAAAACAAATCTTATATTATTCCTAATTAACACCCATTTTATTCTATACCCTTATTTAAAATTTTAGGATGTTAAAATATACATGTATACAAGTTTTCCATGTGATGATGTTGAATTGACGATGGATTATACTGGTCAATTTATAAATGAGCTAAAGGAGGAGATATGGGAGCGCTCCTACAGGGAAGGGACTGGGGAGCCCTACAAAAGTGCTTTTAAAGCTCTCTTATATGGATATGAGAGTATTTTTAAAGTATGAAGAATAACAAAGAGGTTTCAAAAGGATTAATTAATTTAAGTTAGGTCTCAATTGTTAAATTTTAGAAATTTATAACTCAATCTTTCAATTTTACAACTTTGTTATCATGTATTTGTAACTTGTATTCTAAATTTTGGCAAAGAAAATAATTTTGTTATTCTTCAACTATATTAAAATTTTAAAAATAAATTTTAAATTCATCATAACACAATTGCAAAATTGAAAGATTGAATTGTAAATTTTTAAAGTTTAACACTTAAAACTTAACGTGAATTGATTGATCTTTTTGAAATATCTTTGTTATTATACCTTCAAAGTATTTCCGTAGGTCAAAAATAAACACACTTTGTAAGCTTCTTTTTTTTTTTGTAATAGTGATTTTTAGACATTATGGGCCTTCTTGGTGTTTAGCAAAAGCACTAACAATATCACGACCAACAACATTTTTTGAAAGCGCAATTGAAAAATCACTGTCGGTACATAGTTTTTGTTTTTTGTGAAAGATGAACAAAATTTTAATTTAGCGATTTCTAGCTAAATTTAAATTTAATAATAACATCCACTTTTTACATTCAAATATTTTCCAAAAAAAAATCCAACCTTAAAATTAAAAATTCACTTTCCCAATAAAAACGCTACTGAGAAAATTATAATAAGATTGAAAAATATTTAAAAATAATTACTTTAAATTTTTTTATTATATTAAATAATTATATTGTATAAAGAACTAAGTTATTATATTACTCCCTCTATTTCACACTATTTGTTCTTTATGGTTAGCGCATGCGCACAGATTGAGAAGTGCAATTAACATATTAAAAAAAAATGATATACTTTACTAAATTTGTCACTCATTTATTTTTATTTATCCCATCAATGTACTATTAAAAATATTTTAATTATTCTAAATTTAAAATAGGAAAAGTTATTAAATAGTGCTTTGAAAATCTAAAAACGAATAATACAAAACAATTTTGTGCTTTAAAAAGATTCTAGATATATTTTGAAACGGTTGCATGGGGTATATATTTAATTATTGCCAGACATTATTTCTAAAGGGTATATATCATGGCATTAACCAATCCAAAGCTCTTGGAATTAGGGTGAATAAATAAATAAGTCAACGAAAACGGACAGAATTAATCAGAAAAATTCAAAGAACACGAATGGCGCTAAATTTAATAATATTCTATTAATTGAGAACTCTTAAACAAACAATATCAGGGAAAAAAAGTCTCCCATACAGTTTGACAAGGATTTGAATTAGATGAATCACATTCATTTAAGTGTTTCAATTATAGTTATTAAATTTTATCAATACTTAAAATTAATAAGATACATTTTTCTTTTAAAATTCAAAACAATTTTCATTATCAAAAACACTATTCACATTTGTTGTTCTCTCTCAAAATATACTTCTTCCATTAAAAAATATAAAGTATTTTTAATCGAATCTCACATCTCAATAAAGTAGTTACCTACTTTCAAACTAACCCTATCTTTTTATATTTACCCCTATTAAACACTCTATCATAAATATAAAATCATTATTAATGGGTGCACTTTTGAAAAAAAGATAATGATTACACATCAAAAAATTAAAAATGCCTTATATTTTTTAATATCGACCTCCTTAAAAATACTTTATATTTTTTAAGAGAGGGAGTAAGATTTAAGATTTTTTGAGTATTATATGGCAAAATCTCTAATAGCAATCAAACTATTATTTTAGTATCATGGGACACACTCATTGTGTAAGTAAATTTAAACCACTCACCAGGTGTTTTGAAACGGATGCATGGAGTATATCACTGCATCAACCAATTCAAAATTCTTGGAATGAAGATGAATAAATAATGAGTCAACAAATGAAATTGGACAGAATTTATCATAGTATCGAAATCCTGTTAAATTGTACAATTAAATCAGTACACCGATAAATTAGTGTCTTGACTAGTTTAATAAAATGCTTTACAGTTTTATAATTATTAACTTTTAAAGCAGTGCCTTAACAAATTTAATGATTCATTTCAGTACCTTAAAATTAACAGAGAAATTCAAAGGGAACATGAATGGCGCTAAAGTTAATAATATTTTATTAAATTGATGAGAACTCTTGCACAAACAATATCAGAAAAAAGAGTCTCCGACGGTCTGACAAACATACTAATCCTAATAAATCAGACCGAAACAATGCTAACCGATGTAAGACAGTCCTCATGATCTAAAGAAAAATATTCACTTAGAAATTAAAACAGTAATACTCTCATATCTTCCAGAATGATCCACAATACTGATAACGATATGATGAGATACAAAATAAATACGACATATCTGAATAAAAACGAAGACGCAGTGCATATATATATGCTTGAAAGTGAAATGAGGCCGTCAATCCGAAGCGACGACGAGGAAGATGACGACTGCGACAAGAACTGCAGGGAAGACGATTAACAGTGGAAAAGTTGGGGGTGAAACTGTACCCATGAAAGGTGGCGCAAGAAAGAGTATCGCAACGACAAACAAAAACGCCATTGCAGAGCCATGTCCCCAAACGTCTGATTCCGCCATTGTCTTATTTTTCTCTGAAAGGCGTGCGGGAAACACAGGAAGAAGCATTTGGTTAATTTTGACATATATATATATATATATATATATATATAATGGAACGTTTTAAAGAAGAAGGGTTGCGATTGGCGGCACTAAACCACTTCTGCAACCGCTTTCATTCGAATTAGAATTTCAAGTGAGCAGTAATATCGTGTTCCTTTTTTTTTTTTTGTTGGTAGAAATATCGTGTTGATTTATTGTTGTTTGTTTAAGATTAAAAAAAAGATTTTTATACAAGGTTAAAATGTATAAAACCCACCTGAATTTTAAAACAATTGCATATAATCTCCATTATTTTAAAAAATTTAACATTAACCCACTAATCTTTAATTTTATTTTCAAAACACCCTATTGTTTATTATGTTATTTTTTTCAATGTCATTTAAGTAAAAAATATTAGTAAATAAAAATATTATATTGTATAACTATTTATAATAAATTTATTATATTTTTTGGATAGTTGAGGCATTAATAACAAAAAAAAATGTTATTATCACTGTATAAAATTTTAAATATTTATATTTATATTAGTTTTATTCTTTTTTTCTATCAATGGTGCATAATTTTATTATTTTAAAAGATATTTTTTTTATATTTTTATGCTAGATTAATGTAATGCACATGGCTAAAATATTTAAAATTTTAAATATTATTATATTATATTAATTTATCTTTTAATAATAGAAAAATATGCATCATTGATAACAAAAAAATAAAAAAATAACACAAAAGTAAATATTTAAAATTTTATATGGTGATAATAACATTTGTTCTGACTATTATCAATGCTTTAACTATCCAAAAAATATAAAACATTTATTATAAATAGTTATACAATATAATATTCTTTTAATAAGATTTTTTAGTTGAATAAAATTTTAACTCTCATGAAAAAATAATATAATTAACAATAAGGGGTTTTAAAAAATAAAATTAAATGTTAGGGGCTAGTTTTAAATTTTTAAAGGTGACGAGAATTATATGCAACTATTTCAATGTTCAGGGAGTTTTATGTATTTTAACTTTTAGATAATGTAGAGATTTTATAAAAAGAAATTTTGTAAATATGTTATACTCTATCCAATAAAATAGTTAGTTGTCTCACAACTAACATCATTTTTTTATCTTTACTCCTATTTAATAAGATGTTTTACTTTAAAATAAAAAATAATTTATTTATTAGAGGCATTTTTGGTAAAAGCACGTTAATTATACTTTAAAATAATAAAAATATTTTATATTTTTTTAACATCTAAACTTTCAAAAAATGGTTTACGTTTTTTGATGGAAAGAGTAAAATATTGACATTATTTTATACATAGTTATAATATAAAAAAAGCACTTATTAACTAATTATTTTTAAATTTTATAATACCTTCCTTGATTTCTATTTTATTAAAATAATTTATTATTTAATTATTTTAAAATTTTATTATATGTTTGTGTATCAAGCATTTTTAAGATATTCTCTCATTCACGGGGGATGATTTTCTCCTCTTCCTTTTCCATTCTCTTCTATTTTTTTCCTTCATCGATCATTAGACCAAAGCAAAGCATGAATGGCTCAAATTTGATCTCTTATAAAATTATTATTTAAATATTAAATTGTACTAAAAGATAAATAATCTAATTCAAATTACTAAAGTTTAATTTGAATATTTTAAAACTACAGTAAAAATGAAGTAAAAAGATATATTTTATAAAAGATCACATTTAAACCATCCAAAATGTCAATCTTAATGGTTAGAAAAGGAAGAGGAGGAGGAGAGGATGGAAAAGGAAGTGGAAAGAATTTCCACCTCTTACCTATTGCATCAGATTTTATTTTCAGAAATTACTTAACTTCTTAAAATAATTAATTTTCTTTTCAAATTTTGATTATTTTCAAAAAATTAAATAAATATCATAAAAATTCACAAGGTAATTTTTTTTAACAGGTGATATTTTCATAAATTAAGCTAAAACGCAGTGACCTTCATTTTGATTTATTTTGGAAGGTCTTAATTGGGATTAATTAAAGAGTTAATATGTAATTTGAACTCTAAACTATAGATTTAGGAACAATCTGAACATTAAACTTTTATTTTGTATATTATAAACCCTAAATAATTAAAGTTGAGACAATTTTTCTCTTACCATAAAATTTAAACAAATGTCCATTAGCTTTTTAATAAATGAGACCTAATGTGAGAGGAAGACTTGAATTTAATGAAAATTACACATTATGCCCCCATATTTAAAAAAACTAAGGACATTTAAGGTTTCAGACACTCATGGACAAAAAGTTTAAGGGTGAAATTGCCCATTACTCTTATACTAATTGGGTTGGACATCCTATACTAACAAGCGAAACAACATTCTCCTTAAACAATTTTTACAAGAGCATAATTTCCTTTCTATTAGAGACCTATTTTCTTTTTCTATTATTTGTTGATGTAAAATAGTTCTGAAATCCACTCACCATGATAGTATTGATCCATTTTGCCATTTTTTTTTGTTGTTAAAATGAAGCTTGGTTCCTACAATTGCATTTACCACTTCTAGCTTCTTTGACCCATGTCAGATGGTCAAAATATATCAAGATGCCTTACTATCATTGTGAGTAGACCCTATAATTATTTTACACCAACAAATAATAAAAAAGATGATGGGTCTTTGATGAAAGTATAGTTTTGCTTTTGAAAAAAATTGCTTATGGGAAATATTATCTCATTCTTTATTATAGAGTACCCAACGCTATTGCAAAATAAGTTTAGGAAGAAAAAGATCTTTAATCCTTACTAATTTTAGTGACATACGTAATTGAGTATAGTAATTATGGCTTATTATTCTTGTACTCTATATTCTTGGCACCTTTTACTCCCTGATAGGCCAAAATGTCTCGCATCCAAAGAAGGACTTCGACCTTTGTCTGTGGGTGAAGTGTTGGATTTAGTCCACCATTGGTGGATTTGGGCAAAGCCCATTTTCTGTTTGGGGTCTATCCGTATGGACAAGAACTGCGGCCTTGAAGCCTAATAATTTCACTATCCACACTAAAAACCTCATTTGGTCCAAACGCAAGATATTGGGCAGCTTTTATATATATATATATATATATATATTTTAAATTATATTTTTATTTGATTATATTCCACTGAAATAATTAATAAAACTATTTTCAATAAATCAAATATTACATCTGTTATCCATTGAAAAGTACAATTGGAATGATGTAAAATTTTTTAGAAATTCAAGATTTTAACTAACACTTTTTTATAAATGTAAATTAATTAATAATAACTTATATTGTAGTTTAGAGGAAATATTCTTCTTAGAATTGGAGGGAACGGTTATTTTCCTAATGTCATGCACAATGAAAATTGTGTGTGTGGGTGTCAGTTTCAATTTCAAGATTAAAACACATAAGAAACAAGTTCTCTCTCCGCCTCAAGTTCTCTCTTTTTTCTCAATCCTGTGTGATTTTGTTGCGAGCCTAAGATTGAGCTCTAAGTGTAATTCAGTCTCCAACGTGATTCCAAGTTTTACCGACGGAAAAGTGAGGGAGAGTTTTTACAGAGGCTTGAACAGTAGAAGTAAGGCATTATTCTAACCTCCCAAAATCCTTCATGAAGTGAGGAGGTGAAATTAATGGAAGAACTTCATTTGCCCAAAATACTATGCGTTGCAAGAGCACCATGCTTAGCTTACAAGCATGTCATAAAATTGATCACTTGGTCCAAAGCCACGTATTAGGGCATAACAAGCCTAGTCATTGCCCTTATTACTCCTTCTCTTGACATGTAGCATATTGTGCAACTTCCTATGTTATTAAATGAGGATATGAGTTAATACATATTGTTGACCGAAAATGAAAGAAGAAATTATATTATTCATCAAGTACTTAATCACCATGATGGTTTTCTTGGTGCAAGGTTGACTTTGAAGCGGTGGTACATAAACTGTGAGAAGAAGAAGCAGGTTCTTGGATGGATTCAAATCATATCATACTTTTATTTGTTGAGAGAATCGGTGGATGAAATCATGAGCGGCATTTTGAAGGAAAAGGACTCACCCATGCTTGAAAGTAGGCTTAAGATAAAAATACTTAAAAACCTTTTTTTTTTTTTTGGTTCATGTGCTTATGGTATCGTAAGTTAACAATGGTACATAGGTCTTACATTAACTTTATGAAAGAGGTCAAGCTATTTTAATATATTGGGGGAACGTTGGCATCTTTTATATATAGTTAATGAAATTTCTAATTCTTCAAATTTTTTTAATTATCAACTTGATCCTTTAAGTCTAATTTTTATTGATTTGAACTCTTAAATTTGACTAAATTATCAATTTAGTATTTATTATTTAAATATGAGGTAATACTGTTAAGATTATCTGATATAGATAACAGAATAATGATGACATCCATGTAAATTAATGAAACAAAGGGTGCTTAGGTAAAAAAAAAACAAGATTAGAATTTTTAAAAAACAAAATTAAAGAACAAAATACAATGTGAGGAACTTGATTAATAAAAATTAAACTGATTGGAGGACTAATTTGTTCTCATTCACTATATATGCATCTTACACAGTAGATTAATTTGATAGTAAACTTATTTTTAAAACATAAAGGATTAATATGATAATTTAAGAAAATACAAGTAATCAAATCAATAATAATTAAATTTGAGAAATTAAATTGATAACTGAGAAAAATTTAAAGGACTAAAAGTTTTATTATCTAAACAATAAATAAACAATAAAATCAGACGACAATTTGGACAATTATCATATATCCACTCTGCCGTTGGCACTACATTTTCAAAGCTAACATTTCCACGTAGTCTCAATCCTCATGCACCATTGAAGCTAAAATATAATACAGAACAAACCCTCAAAATCCTCAATTATAAATACCCTCCATTGCTTTCTGAAACTCCGTCGATCACCCTCAAGCCAATATTCATAAAAAAGCATTTTCAGTGTGATCTTTGTGAAGATGGCTTCAAAGGCCCTTGCAACCTCTCTTCTTCTCACTCTCAGCTTTCTCTTCTTCACCATGGTTAACTCATGCGCTCCATATTGCACGCCGCCGTCATCGCCGACACCAAAACCTCCGACTACACCAACTACCCCTTATGTTCCAAACCCTAATTCTCCATCCCCTCCTTCTTCCTCGTCCCAGGTCCATTGTCCTATAGATGTCCTCAAGTTTGGTGTGTGCGCCAACGTTCTGAATTTGGTGAACTTTACAATAGGTTCTCCACCAACTGTCCCATGCTGCAGCCTCATTATGGGCCTCGTTGATCTTGAAGTTGCTGCATGCCTTTGCACTGCGCTTAGAGCTAATGTTCTTGGGATCAATCTCAACATTCCAATTTCCTTGAGTATCATTCTTAACAATTGTGGAATGAACAACTCTGGCTTCCAGTGTAATTAGTTTGAGGGTAAAAAATTTAACATTTAAACTATAGATTCAGAAGCTTTTGAAATCTTAAATTTATTTTTAATACGTTTTTACCTCATCATGGCAATTTCTCCATGTCATTAACATTGATAGTTAGTTAACTAAAGAAAAATAAAGTAAAGGGCCTCAATATATAATTTTTGATGTCTATTTAATTAATTTTCTAATTAACTAACTATCAAAGTTAATGGCAAGGAGATATTGCAACAATTTAAAATGTTTAGAGGTAAAAATGCATAAAAAATAATAAGTTTAAGTTTCTAGACACTCCTAGTTCTATAGTTTAAGAATAAAATTATTATTTTACCCTTTATGATTTTAATCTTGTTTTATAGAATCGTGTTGTTTGTTTCACCAAGTTTAATTTGCTTGCTCTTATTTCGTTGTGTGTTTTGAGTTCATATAAGTAATCGTAGCTTGCCTTTTAATAAAATGCCAATAACCATTCATAGCTTTTGAATGGAATTAGTTATAATTATACTTATCATGATCTATATGTTGATTATCTTCAGTTAGAATTGACTTCACTCATGATTCATTATCGTCTTTGCATATTCACTCGTATTCACAGTATAATTATAATCTCTAATGTTTATGTTTAAAATGTCACTTGAAATAAAAATTTTACCATTTTCCATTATCCGAATTTATATTTTATGAAAGAAATTAAAATGTGGTTCCTTAATATGCAATTTACTTAATTATCGTGTGGAAAGAATTGATTCGAATTTATATTAAAAGAGTAAAAATACTTTGGCTAGCTTCCTTTCTATATTATCTTAACTATGGAGACCTTACCAATTTAATTATTACTTTGTCATGCCGCTTAAGGTTTGCTAAGCATGCAAGACGAGCTAAGTCCTTGAATGAGTTAATGTTCCAACAACTACAAGTTTCCAAAATCCTTTGACGCAAATTTTCTTGGAGTGCCAAAGCAAATCAGAGTTTAGAGGCCGCAAGTGTACACAAGGAAATGATAGTACATTTCTTGAAAAGTGAGTATCAAGAGAGCACTCTCGATGATTGAAGGAAAAAGCAAAGTAATGGACCTAGATAACTTAAATCGGAAGAAAGGGGCCATGCTGGGTGAATTTGGGCTTGACATAGAGTCAGTCGAATTGCTTGATGCAGTCTGGTTTGTTGAGAGTGCCTGGAGAGACTTCTAGCGGTGCGTTCATTACCTTTTATTCCCTCCGTCTCTATATATAAGTATTTTTAATTAAATTTTATATATTAAAAAATATTTATTATTTAGTTGAACTCACATAAAAATATAATAATTTTTCAGTTTTACCTTTAATCATATCATAATTAATATCATGATGATGGTAGGAAAAACATATATTAATAATCTATTTTATTTTTCAAGACAAGAATAAAATTGTCTAATTACTTAAAAATATCATTGACATTCCTTATATTTAGGGACAAAATAATGTTTTTAGAAAACATAAAGACGGAGGGAGTATATAGGCAGACAACAATGCTCTAATTCAAATTAAAGTTTTGCCCACCTAATGGAGTGATAACTGTTCGCGCCTATCCACGGAACGTGCCAAAGTAGGTGCTCTGCGTTTCTCGGGTAAAGAGTTATGGCCTTAGAACTTGGTCACTGCTCGACCTGAAAACAGCGGTTTATTACGTTCCGAAAGGTCCAACCTCTTAAGGCATAGGCTTCTCCAGTTGGAATGTTCTTGGTCGTCGGCCCATAGTGTAATTTCGGTCAAACAATATGGATAGGAGAATCCTCGATTGACAATACATTTGGAGAATATAAATAAAGCGGAGAACAAAGATGACGAATTAAAGGGGAGACTATAAATATATTTATTAGGGGAGTAAAGATTTGCTTTGTTTTCATTTGTGAAAGCCAATGAACACAATTTCATTTTACCTCAACATAATGAATCGATTTTATTGCCTTGGAAGACCTTCCAAATAAACCAAGTCTTAAGAGACATTATAGACTCGGATCGATTCAAATACGATTTCGCGGTTGTGAAAATCGTTATTACCACAGGCCGGTCGCGACCCTTCTGCATGAGGTAATAATCTTGACGTCCTATAAATATTCACAAATCATATTCCTATACTTGCTTCATACATTTTTGTATATGATTCAGAGAAAAATAATGGCGCAAGCAGCAGTTTGGGGAAATGGGTCTATGATTGTGTTTTTGATTATAGTTGCGATACTCTTGATTGGGCCACATTTGATGGGTCCAATTGCACCACCAAGTTTTGCACTGTTGATTGTGTTCCCAATAGTTTTATCTGCACTTCTTATCTCCCTCATCATCGCTTCCAAGTGAAGGCAGCTTCATCACTGTCATATTGCATGCATGTATTTACGTCGTATTTTGCAGATTTTTCTTCTTCAAGACTTCACAGTGTCGTCTTACTTGTGGACGTGAATTATTTCGACCAACAGTTGACTGTTTAATTTATTTTCGTCTTCATTTTCAACTGATCCTTTTCTGATTAGTTATCAGATCCTGGGATCCTACGTATTGCGTGAATTGTTTATGCAAGAGCTCTCCATCAGTTTAATAAAATCCTCTGTCCCAGTTTGTAAAATATTTTGGAGGTAATTTGAAATATGAAACACCTTTACTGAAATGAAGTTTTATTAATTAATTATACTTATTCCAATATTACTCTTTATTATTTGTCTCCCTCCATTTAATGTAAGGAAATTTATATTTGTATTTTAAAAATATAAAATTATAAAGTATATTTAATGAATTTTATTAGTATACATAATTTTATTAAAAAAAGTGTCTTACAAATTGAAATAAAGAGAATAACATTCTTGCCAGTTAAATTTATTTGGTGCATGGCCTTCAGGTTCGCTCTGTTTTTCATGACTAATTTGGTGTACTTGCAAACTATCAATTTCGTTTACGTTCTTTTATATAAGATGCTTGGAAGAAGAAAGTGATGAAGCGCAAACATTTTCGCTTCTGTTGGAATTATTATTTTAACAATTTTAAATATGATCAAACCATTTATTCGCCATGAAGGCTTTTGGGTAAGGTTTTTTTTTTTTTAATAGCACAAGGAGCAGGTTTATTCTCATTAAATTACTACATGTACAATGACTGAAATTTAAACTTCTAACCAATTAGTTAAATGATGAGAATCACTACCAGGCATGTCAACTTTAGTTGATTTTTGAATCAGTTAATACAACAATAATAATTTGGAATTGATAAAAGTTGACAAAACTTAAAGAAAAAGAAAATTTGTAATCAATTTTCTCGCTATACAAAATTTAATTATTCATTACATATATCAATAACCATAAGTCTTGAAAAATATGACTTATAATTTATATTTCATATATAAACCATTTGCTTATTATTATAGTGTATTATATCAATCAGATAATAAAAGGAATTGATCTGAAGAAATGTTTATAAGAACTCAACCATAAACTTTGAACCAGTAAAGACCAAATTAAAAATTAAATGCAATATCGGGGATATTGAAAATTGCAATGGTCCAGAAAATAAAACAAAATATAATTATTTCTTTCTTTACCACATGTACATTTGGGCCTTGAGTTCGACTCCAGATAGTGCCATAGGATAGAAATTTTTGTTTCTCCTTTTAGGTATAGCGTGAAGAAGAGGAGGGGAAGAAGCTTAAGGAAATCAAAATCAGAGACAACATTGACGAATGGTTGCCGTACAATCTATATGACTCTGGTGCGGGTTGGTGCTAGTGGCTTTCATTCTTCGTTCTCCTTTTGTTGACGGTGTGCTTCCATTTGCTGCTACTAGAGGTCATGTGTGGGAACAACTTCATCCTTCTCTCCTCTTCTGCTGTGTTGAAGAGTGACTTTTTTTGGTGTGAGGTGAATGGAATTTGTGTTGTGAGTCTCAATCTTTGCAGATTATGTGTGTCATGAATGAAGTTTACTTCCTTTTAGTCTATTTAAAAATCATTTTTAATATTTTTATTGGAATTAAAAAAAATCTTAAATTTTATTAACCCTGTTTAAAAATTCAACAAGTTTTCAACTTTAAGCCTATCAAATATATCTACTTTAAAATAAAATATTGGAAGAATCATAATTAGGTCCCACATAAAAAAATTAATTATTGTAAGATCCATTAACAACTGAACTAAATTGCATTGATAACATGTAGTTGTGTTATAAATGCAGTTTAGTTCAGTTGTTAATAGGCCTTACAATAATTAATTTCCTTATATGAGATTTCAATGTAATTCTCCCTAAAATATTCTAGCATTTAATAAATTTTGTTACATTTAATGGAGCTAAAATGATAAAAATGAATATAATAATTAATGAGATGCCTTATAAATAGAATCAAGATAAACATTATCTCTCTATCCTGTCAATAGGGCCAAAGGAGTATATAGAATTTTTGCTTTAAAAATAGAGAATTTGAGTAGCACTTCCTCTATAAAGAGCTACTTTAAAAAAAAAAAAAAAAAGAAACTTGTTGTAGCAATTTCATTAGGTAAGCACTACTACATGTTAATGAAAAAAAATACAATACACATGCATTTCCATCATGTAAGCTCTACAATTTTAAGAGAGATTTGGTTTCTCGAAATTATAGGAATAAAATAGATTAAAAAACTAAGAATAAAAATGAATTAAACTATTTAATTTTTCATAAAAAGCATGATGAAACTCAATTATATGTCACAAATGAGAGAATCACTACACTCACCACATATCTTATAAAACATGATTCTCAATTTCATAAATTAAATTACCATTCACTTCTCATGGATACAATTGTCTTATCTCTGCTTCACATCTTAATCATTCTTTTTTATGTTTATTTTTTAATCTATTTTATTCATTTCCTTTCCAACAAGCAAACGAGCCTTATTGTACTACCAAGATACTTCTTGATAATGAGGATGTACAATGCTTTTTATTATTTGTAGATCTCCCTCGTGGAAGTGTAACTTCTTTCTTGAATCATGCATTGGATTACAAATTTCTGGGCAAATCATCATAGCGTGGTATCTATTAAGGATAATATGATAAAAAATTATTTAAAATGATTTAGACATATATAAAAAAGATTGTTGGAAGATACTAGTGAGAAGAATGAAATGAAGAATATTAAACCTTATAAAGAGGGATTGAAAAAGACAAAAAAAAAATATTTGCAAAAATTATTGAACAAAATCTCCTAATTAATAATATTCTTAAAAGATTGATCAATAATAAAATATAATAATATCATGTAATTCACACAGTCCACTTCACATAATAAAATATGATTTTTTTTTTTTTGTTGTATTATCTAGAGGTGAGAATATGTGCCAACTCGATTTATATGGGTTAGCCCATGTGGGTTGAGAGAAATATGAATTAGGTTGAGTTCAACCCATTTTCATATAAATTAAAATAATGTTAACCCAAACCAACAGTTAAGGGTTGACAGGCTAAATGGGTCAACTCACCAACCCATTTTTTTATTTTTTTAAATTTATTTTTATGATTTTTTTAAAAAATGTACTTAAATAATAAGTTTTAATTTGATTTTTTTATAATTCATTCTAAATGTACTAAAATACTATTTTATAATGTCTGTACAAAATATATAAATTAATATAACTAAATAAAGTATGCCTAATATGGTTTAAATTTATAAAATTTTTTTCTTTTTTTATTTTTTTAACAGTAATATAGGTTAAACAGATCAATCCTAACCCATCATAATTAACCCATATGATTTACGTGTTATATGGTTCGGGTAACAAAATTTTATTTTTATTTAAGTTAATTTTTTTAATCCAACCCGACCTCTATGATCAATTATTCAGATCAACTTATATAACCCGATATATATTCCCGCCCTACTATCATCACGGCGCAGTAGTAGAAATTGGAGGGAATCGGTTCTTCGACATCACCAGAAAAACCCTACCGTAGATGATATTGTTTCTTTGATGCAGATTTTCAGCAGTTCAAGCGTCATGTCAGAATTCAGATGCAGGCCAAGTGAATATGTAGCTGACTTTTTAAATATTTAGTACTCTTTTCCTTTTTCAACTATTCTCTTCTAATTTTTTTTATAAATTTTTTCTACCAACTTCATTAATATTAATATAAAAATATATAAAAAATAAAAATATATAAAATTTTAAATATATTTATGTAAAACAAATTTAAAATATGATGTTATATTTTTTATAAAAAATAATTTTAAAAATATTTTTTAAATATTATATAAAAAGTCATATTATAATTTATAAAAATTAAATATATTTTTTAAAACATGCTTTATAAATGGCATGGGAGGAAATAACTCTCTAATTTCTCTCGTTTTATTTTATATATATTTGTTGCAAAAATTGTAGGGGGCTACAACATGTTATTTTGATTTTTTTAAAAAAAAAACTGCACATTACTGCACGATCTTTCTTCTGAAAAATAAAAATATTTTTGCATTGTTTTGGAAGGCTACCACGCTTTGCTATTTTTGTAGGTTATCTGTAATATATCCTCACAGTCGAACGATTATGAGAGTAGTTTTTTATGAAATTTAAGCGTAATTTAAAGAGTTATTCTCTTTTAAAAAATATTTTTTTATACACGCCCCCCAAAAATAAAACTTGGAATGATGCTATTTTATTGTAGGGGTTTCCTGAACATTATCTTTATATTAGATAACACTGGCTTTTGTGGTGCTTGATGAAAAACGCTGCTAGCTAGATAAAAAAAGAAAAATAAACTCTTCAACTTTTGTTGAATTAGTAGTATCTAGATTTTTATTTTTATAATTGATAAATTATATTTTAAAAATATTTGACTTAAATAAAAGGGAGAATGGCAACTAAATTCCAAGGAGAGTAAGTTATGTTTTGTCATTATTCTAAAAGATATATGGACATGCAACTTTGTATTTTAATTTTGCAATTTCATTGTGATAATTTTTATAATTTTAACAAGAAACATAATTTGCAAGTTGGCTTCCAATGTTGCAATTTTAAACTGATGAATTTATAAATTATTTTTCAAATTTTAAGAGGGAGCATAAATGTTAATGTTTAAATTTGAAAAGTAATAAAAGAGAATGACAATTGAAAAATATCAAAGGTCTTTTACCAATGAAAAATCAAGAATTTACAACTAATTAAAATATCTACAGAGTCTTTGTTTTGTATTAATTTTCTTACACGGTATTCAATTGTCTTCTCCCAAGCAATAATGTTATTATTCTAATAACTCCATAAATTTATAAATTTGACTCTCAATTTTATAATTTTAAATGAATGAATCTGTAACTTATGTTTTAAATTTTAAGAGAAAACACATATGTTAATATTTAAAGTTGAAAATAAAGCTATTATTCTAATAACTTTATGAATTTGCAAGTTTGAATCCTAATTTTACAACTTCAAATTGATAAATTTATAATTTATTTTCTAAATTTTAATAACTTATTTTAACTTAATGATATTTTAGTTAAGTTAGATTTGTCGAAAAAAAAACGCATGGGACTTTGTTAATATTTTGAAATTGATTGAAACTTAATTTAAATTAATTGGTCACTTAGGACTTAGTTATCATTCTTCCTAAATAAAAATTAAAAGGACAAGACTTAGACACTTAATTTTATATATTTAATATATTTTTATCCATTCAAATTCAAACAAATGATCAGGAAAAAAAATTAAAACAAATGGATTTTAATGTATTGATAACATTAAAAACAAGTGTTTATTATAAAATAAATTATATATAAAGGTAATCTAAATGTTTTAATTTAATTTAAAACAAGCACTTCGAGTATATTCCCAAATTAAAATATCTTTTTTCTTTTACCAAAAAATACAAGTATCCTTTTTATTTTAATGTCTTTCATATTCTTTTTTTTTTTTTCAATTCACGCATATGCAAAAGGTGTTAACCATCAATGAACCAATTCTTATAAAAATAGAGTGCTAACAATCCAAAAACTCCTGGAGTCACGGGGAATAACTTGCTTCATCTTGTCCAGTTGATTTTCTTTTCTTTTCTTTTTTTATTTGACAAATTGTCTTGCTAGATGGTTAAATTAATCGTAACAAAAGTGAATAACGTTTCCAATAAATCATAAAATATCAGAAAGAAAATACTGAATTACAGATGAATAAATCTAACGGAACAATATTTTACGAGGCTGAGAACTTTTATTCATGTAAAACATGCGGGCTCCCAAGATCTGATTAGCTGTCCCAAAATCTCATACCAAAGTTAAAGCAGAAAACAGTACTTAATTTGACAGTACAGAACATTCTAGTAACTAAACAGATAACTCTTGCAGAAGCAATATTTCTCACATGGAAGACATAGTCTTCATGTTGAAAAATCTGCCCGAGAAAACAATAATACACGTTTATCTGATTGATCCACGGCATGAGACACGGTATATATATATATATATATATATACAGACACACACACACACATGCAAGCATGATGGTGGTGAAGCCATCAATTAGAAGCGGTGATGAGGAAGATGAGCATTGCAGCAAGAACGATTGGGAACACCATTATCAATGGCCAAGTTGGTGGTGAAAGAGGACCCATGAAAAAAGGCCCAAGAAATTGAATGGCAACGATGATCAAAAACGCTATTTTAGAGCCAGGTCCCCAAAGTTTTGGTTCCTCCATTAATTTCTCTTCTCTGAACTGTGAAGGAAATAAAACAATGTGATGATCAAAATGGTGAGGGAAGCAAATAGACATGTATTCTGATTATATATAGAGCTTGATATGTAAAGTGAATAGTGCCTTTTGGTGAGGGGTCACGATTTGGAGGCGTTAAATGATTTCCACAAATGCTGGGTTATTGTATTTGAATCTACCCATTTCATTCATGTTCATATTTATCTTGTATCTTTGGACTTTGGTTTATTTTGGAAAGCCTTCAAAAGGATTAAAATCCATTGATTCAGTTGAGAAAAAAGAAAATTATATACATTGACGCCTTCACAAAACAAATTA
The DNA here is from genome assembly GCF_029017545.1 of Prosopis cineraria. Lineage (NCBI taxonomy): Eukaryota > Viridiplantae > Streptophyta > Magnoliopsida > Fabales > Fabaceae > Prosopis > Prosopis cineraria. The sequence continues at coordinate 4,694,640 of NW_026555334.1, read as the reverse complement.
ATTAAAAAATGAATCTTGACTCCTACTGTACATCGTTCCTCGCCCTTTTTATCTGATTGTATTCTTTTACTTAATTCAGGTGGCCATCTCGATCCGATGCCTTACTTTATCATCATAAAAAAAAAAAAGTTCAATTTTAAAAAAAATGGATAAGTAGGATAACAATCGATTTAATGAATTTGAACACCAAACTACATACCCTTGCCATTTGAGTTATAGCTTCATCAGATATATAGCATATGTTTTTGTATTTCTCTAAGAATATGTAAATGAATGAATTAAAAAAATAAAACATAATTTAGAGGTTATATGTAGTATGGGTTTTGTGTGTGTTATGTAAGTTAATCTAACTAATGTCTTCTTCCTTTGCTCCCCTCCCCCAAAAACAAAGACATTGAAAGGGAGAACACTGAACAAAAATGCAAAAAGTTTGTATCGTCACTCATAAGTAATACTGCAACCTTTAAAATCAAACAGAATCAATCCCCTACACTTTTACCACCTGAACTTATAATTCTTCTTCCATGCCTTGTATTTTTCACACCAATCAAGTTGTTTTTCCCCTTTCTTTTTGCCATGAGAAATATGGAAGAGATAATAAGTTATAAAATAATTTTTTTGTGAAATTAAACTGGATTCACTATCTATTTAAATGCTATTGGAATATGTTAAAAACAAAAGAATATATAAAAGCAAATTTTCATGTCTAACATATCGTATCTTTAACAAATGATTAAGAGTCGGAATCTCCATTATTATGGTTATTTCTAAGATATTTGACATTCAGGGGCAAAGAAGCCTTCGCCATGGCAAAGAAATATTTCATTGCGGCAAAATGTCACGCCTCGCCTGGTTGTATAAAAGTAGCAAGACGCACAGAATCCAAAAGTAGGGTTTTTGTTTAGTGGAGTTTATTTTCTATGCCTAAGGATTTTTTGGTCCTTTGAGATCTTTTGCATGACTTGAGGCACATGTTTTGAAAAAGGGATGTCATTTTGTTTTTCTTGTGTCTTGAAACAACATGTTATGTGGTAAATTTTTCCTTAAAAGGATAGGCTTTGTGGGATGAATTGTGCACTGAAATGACATGCTTATTGTACATTAAGGATATTTTACATTCCTATGTTTTGGAAAATATGTATGTGGAATATGTTTTGGAAAGTTGATGTAAATATATGGATTGTGTTGGATATTATATGTGTATGTGGTATGTTGTGATGTGAACAAAGAACCAGATTGTGTGGAGAATAGGAAGGTGAACATGTACACTAAAAAGGGATTTGTTGGCGAGGATAAGATGGTTTTGCTTTTCCATCTAGAAAGTAGAGGAAGACCGTGGTCCATAAAGAGTTGAGTAGCCTTGGCTGGGCACTCAATTAGTTGGTAATAGTTCTTTGTTTGAGGAGATAAGAGGGAGAATAAGGTGGATGAAATAGTGCAACTTCAGTCACTGTGCGTTCTATGCGCAAGATTGTATGGCTTTGTATTGAGGTATTGAATCTCTCCTCTCGTGCTATGTTTTCAAAGGGATTGAGATGGTTTCTCCAACTGAGACGATATTTATTGTGGATTGAGATGTGTACCTCTTCATTAGTGTACTTTCCTATGTATTATAGATTGGACTGATAGTCTCTCCTAACATGTCAAGTTAAGAAGGTGATACCCACTCAAATTATCTCACTAACATATACACTGCCTGAGTTGGGATTGTGGCATCTCTCCTTTGCCATGCATGTGTGTGTGTGTGCAAACTACTTAAGAAATTATCACTTGCTTGGCCTTGTGTGTGTGTGGAATCAAGTTTTGACATCGGTTTTAAAGAAAACTTATGTTAAAAATGTTCCATTGAATTATGATTTCACCATCACCTTTTTTTAAATGACGGTTATTTATGCAATTTGACATAAAAAAAGGCGACATAAAATGCACTTTCTATAGTAGTGAGAGGATAAGAAGCCCAATCTAAGAAGTCTGGAGAATTTGGCCTTGAAGTTTATAAATGAAACACTACATTTCACAAGAGTGATGACCAGGTCCAAGCCATTAATTCCCCGCATTCTTGAGAAACTCAAAGCAACTCAAAAGGCACTGTCTCTACGTGCAACGCACCCAACTCTTTAAGATGGCACAAATACTTATTGCTCCCTTGCAAGAAAAATTTGAATTCAATGAAGGGGTAACAATCTAATCAGATACAAAGGAGTAAGATTCACATAATGAGGGAATCATCACTCAATCAATCAAACTCAACAGACTCCCAAACAATAAAAACCTCACCTTATGAGATCCTTTTCCAATTTGGGCCAACTAGATTCATCTTGTTACTTTTTGACTCTGGTCACATCACAAAACCCTAGGATTCTGTAGACTTATATTTTCTTTCCAAGTGATGAAAGGTTATTTCCTTGCAAACACTTTCGTGACCTAAACTTATACTAGCTCAGGTACTTCAAGGGAATTGTGGTAAGAGACGTTGGCAACTCATAATTGCTAACACTTGAACGCATTGAGGATATACTCCTTTGGCATGCCTAGTACATGTAAGGGGCGCAATGCTTCCATTTTACACTAACAATCTCTTTTTGATATGCCTCGTGAGACTTGTTCACCTTGGGTCTAGATAACGGTGCGACAAGAGCAACTTTCAAACCTGTCTTATCACAATCTAAAGGAAGAACTCTCTATACCAGAGTCACATCAACCTATTTTTAAGCCACGTGTGCACCCCTTCATGCCATATCACCCACCATACATGTACTACCTCATGCCATGTTGATTGTCACTACCATGTTACATATTCGTTACATTTATGCCAATGCCATGATTTAAACTCTTGACCTCAAATTATTTTTAAGAAAATAATTTATAAGAAATATCATGCTTAATCAATTAAATGAATGATTTTATAAAATTATTTAATAAATTTTAGAATTGTATTTAATTTTTTACAAAAATACTTTTTTTATTTTTCATAGGTATCCTCATATTAAAGGCAATGATGTTTGAAGTATTGTCAAGAAATTAATGTGAGTACATCTACCATCAAAGATTCAAATCTTGATTCATCGTGTTATGAAAGAATAGCCCCTTTTTATTAGACCTAACTTCTATTAGTCCAAAAATACTTTTCATCAAAATATTTTTGATAATGACAAATATTGCTACCAAAAGTTATTTTTGGTGGTGACTATTTAATGTTATCGCTAAAAGTTTACTTTAATTAATGGTAAAAAATAAAAATTATCATCAAAAGTCTACTTTTAATTGTGACTTCATGTTATCTCCAAAAGTTCACTTTTGATGATGATTTTATCGCCATCAAAAGTGGACTTTTTAGCCTCAACTTTTCTTTCATTTTCAAGAGCTTTTTTGTAAAAAAAAAAAAAAATAGTGTGACAAATGCAAAGTATTATATTAAAGTCATCCATTTCTAATTCTATTTTGTGCATACCAAAAGAATTCAAATCCTTCGTAGATTATAGGGTTAAGGGCAAAAATGCTTGAAAGTTTTTTTAAAAAAAAAAACACTAAGTACCGTTACCTTTTAATTGAAATAAAGTTGCTCCGAAATTAAAAAAAAAGGTGCAATGTTACCCATGTCAAATCTAGAAATGGTTGACCATTAAAATTGAAGTTTGACCAAGGGTGTTTTTTTACTTTCCTCCTTTCTCCTCCTCCTCCTCCTCCTCCTCCTTCTTTTGCTTCTCTGCAGAAAAATCCCTTTCTAGACATTCTAATATTGCTGAAGCTTAACAAAGACTTATTAGAAGCTGATATTCCCAAAGAAACAATGTAGAGCTGATACATTCACAACACTTAACAACCATCATTGTCCATCACTCACTCCTCGCAGTCACAAAGCTAGCCACTGCCATCAACCATGGATCCCAACCCTGGAAGCTTCCCTCTCCTCTGCTTCAACCAAAATGAATCACTCCTTCCGGTGACCTCGAAACCGTAGGGAAATAAAGTTTCCATGACCAGCTCAAATCGAACATGATTGCTCACCTGAAGTTCGACCCAAACACCAATGAATTATTTGCCTTGAGTTCCAGCGTCATGTCGAAGCTATACCACAGCTATATGAGGTTCTCACCAAATGGAAAGAAATCACGAGACATGGAAATTTATTTGCCAATCCCTACAATGACGCACGACTTCGCAATTATAGAGAACTTCCTGGTGATTTGATCTGGATTAGCAAGTGGTGTTCAAGCTCCAAGATATGATCAGAGGAGGATCTTCAATGATCTGCGACAAGTCAAAGAAATCACAGTTCGGGATTCTCTAGAAGAATGCGAAAAATGCACCAAATATAATCTGAATTGAATGCCCAGACAACTTTTGCTTTCACCTTTGGAATGCCTAGGAACTAGAAAGGAAGAAAATTGTCGTCGTCAGCTCGCTTATCTCTTGATAGCAGAGCCATGGCCGAAGTTGAGTGGACTTTCCAAGGTGGATGTGTTGATTTTTTTTTTGGGGGGTGGGGGGGTGAGAATACATGTATGGTGAGGAAAGATTTGGAGGAAAGCCATTTTTTTTGCCAAGGAAGAAGGGCAGAGGAGAAGGAGGAGGAGAAAGGGGGGAAGTAAAAAACATCCTTAGTCAAACTTTATTTTTAATGATCAATATTTTTGGACTTATTAGTTAAAAAATATTGTACTCTTTTTGACAGTTTTGATATGATATTGCTCCAACTAAAAATAAAAACACTTAATGCTCCTTTCAAAAAACTTTTAAAATATTTTTATCCCTTAATTTTAAATTATATGACATGATCATGTGTTTTTGTTCACATTTAAAAAAACTATATGCACGTTTTTTTATAATTGGTCTCCTAAGATAAATGTCCCCATATTTCTTGTTCTTTAAATACATTAAATAGTTTCCAAAATTCCAATACAGGAAAACACGGTGAAAGATCAAAAGTGAGAACCCATTTCTATTCTGATTTTATTTAGTTGCAAAATTTTGACCTTGAATTTAATATTTATTTACTAGTAACCATAGCATCAAGGAGTCCCCTTTTTCTTTAGGTTAAATAGCATTTCTATCCTTAAATTATTAGTCTAGAATTCTAAATTTTGCTACTAATATTAATAAATATTAACTTTAACAATTACTTAACTAGAAAATTACAAAAAAAATAAGTAAAAAGGTATAAGTTTTCATATATAGTACATATTTGTAATTTTGGATCTTTTTCTATAATTTTTTGATATCTCTTTTATAATTTCTAATTAAATAACAATCAAGTTGTTAACTATGTAGGGGCAACATTGTATCATTTTTAAATGTTAAAAGTTAATATTATGCTAAATATAAATTTAGGGTCATATAAACTCTTAGACCTATTAACCCTTTTTTTTTCCTATTAACCCTTTTTTTTTCATAACAATCAAGTAGTCCTTTTGACACAACTCGTTGCAACAAAAAGATAGCATGACCTACACATATGATGATCTTTACAGGGGAATTATTCATTCAATATGATCTCAAAAATAAAAAATTACCTGCACCATGAAAGATATAACAAATATTGATGAATCGTAATGAAGATCGGAAAAAGCTGAGAATTGCACAAACACCAAGAACAAAACGTAGAGAATTACAATCTTGTCAAAACGTGCGCGCGCGCGATATATATATATTACAATCTGTTGTTTTCAGTGGATCATTTCTGTTTCACTTAATTGTGCTCAATTTTCTATTTATTGACAGTTGACCAACAACAAAGTTACTAGAGCTATGTTTGGATCGTCCTCGACGAGAATGAGGGAAAAAGAAATACATGGAAGAAAAATTGTAATCTTCATCGATCACTTTCATTTATTTGAATTTTAATCTCACGTACACATTCTTTCTCTTATATTCATCTTTCTTATTTTCTGGCCATTCGAACATACATCAAGGAAGGAAAATATGACACATAAATCTAATGGAAATAAAACATCAAAATCATTGCTTCAATTCTCCTCAATATAGAGATCACATTTAACCATTTGGAGATAATATAATCACCAACTCGGCCGCATAATGGCTGGCTCAACTTTATGCAAGAGAAATTAAAGCTTCACCAAACAAAATTGAAAAGGTAAAAGGCATACAAGAAGGTGATGATAGGCAAAGAACAAAACCAGAGAAGCCAATACAATGAAGGTTCTGGACTCATGAAGTTAGGAAAACCAATGATAGCAGAAACAAGAAGCAAGACCATAAGCATTGATGCTACAAGTTTGTTGTTGGCGCAACAATGATTGTCCATTTTCTTTTCTTTGTTTTGGCCTGAGTTGTCCATTTTCTTTTCAGAGTAGAGATTTCTATTTTCTGCGCGACTCACCGTATAACTGCATGCATCCACATGGTTTTATAAATAGGCTGGTGAATACTGAAAAATGGTTCTTGTCCATTAAATTTGAGGGTCTAAATTCAAATTTTAATTAATTAATTATATTTATCCAGCAAGTTTTGAATTGACATTTAAACCTTTGATTCTATGTATCTCCTATTCGGATTTTATTAACATTTAATAGGTGAATGCATATCTTGTAATTAGAGAGATAGAGATCAAAAATTGCCTAAATACACTCACTTTAAAGAGAAGATCTCCTCTCCTAATCTCATCCAAACTCTCTCTCTCTCTCTCCCTGTTTTTTTTTTTTTGATACAACGGAAAAACATCCAAACTCTCTTTTTATCTATCCAAATAACAACAAATTAAAATTAATTAAGAAAGGGAGAAAGTGAATACCCATTCATATGATCTTTCTCTCTCATACAAATACCATGTATTGTCATATAAAATTCATTGAATGCATTGAATGACTTCTTTAAAAAAAATTCTTTTCTAATTTTATAACGAATGTTTGTAAATTTTAATGTTAAAATAATATATGTTGAAAAACGCCACGTTGGTTTTGAAAACGTAATCTCCAGATGATTTGGCTTTCTAAAAAAATGCATCAAATAAATTCAATAACATTGAATCAAAAACGATACATACAATTTTTTTTTGGTACATAAAAGACACAAATAATTACAACAACACATGAATATCATAGTTTGGTTCAGGTAAAACAAGCAACGTATATCAGGCCCAACTAAATCCACTAACTCATTGATATCAAAAGCAAACACACAGTGCCCATATGCCCATATATATGTTTGTAACCCGTTGCTTCGCTGGAAGCATTTTCAAAGAAATGAAACTGGAAAAGCATTTGGAATTAGAATAGAAAAAAGAATTGGAGTTCAGCTCAAAAATACGTTTGCTATGACTGAAAATTTGAACAGAATCAAGTATAGAAAAGAAACATAATATATTAAAAGACAAGAATGCCCTTAGATGAAGACACACCATAGTCAGAACACCACAATCAACAAAACTTATCATCTCACGCCATCGCTTGGTCGAGCTCACCGTAAGATGCTGTCATAAATTGTGAATCGTGTGGCAACCGCGCATGGGTTTTCTCCATCAAAAAGCAAGAAGGCAAATTTTGGTCTTGATCATCGAAAGGCAAGAGATCTTGAACAAGAAGAAAAATCGAAGAGGGAGATGATGGGAGCTTTTAGAACTGCGAGGCTTTAAAGAAATGGTGTTGAGTTCACAGGAAAATTTAAGAAAAAGTTAAGGCCATTTAGGTCCGTAAAAATAATTTCCCAAGAAAATTACATTTTTCATCGGTCAAATTCAGAAAATTAATTTCCACTCTCTTCCTTGAAAATCATTTTTCAAGAATCCAATTTAATGCCCAACAAACCTAGAAAAATGTAAAATCACAGTCTCTTTCCTTTTCTAAAATCAAAATTTCAGTGAAGCAAACAAACCCTCTAATAGAATGTGATGGCTTAGATTGGAATGCTATACAATGATGATTACAATGAACTTGTTTGGTACAACATTAACTGTAGCAAACTTAAAATTGTGGGAGACATGTACTCTTCATATGACAATCTAGGATGGCCCCATTCACATTTACATAGGTAATTCATCGCCACAATTACATCCATGTCCATTCAATGACAACAATAAGATCTATGATAGTCGTGTGATTCTCAAACCTTACTTCTACATTCAAACAGGCCTTGGTAGTCATCACAAAAGCCAATTCATCCTTACAATTACATCCATGCTATTTAGTGACAAAACAATAAGATATATGGTAGTCTTGCAATCATCTTAGGATTATTGACTATTTTCTGCTGAAAGAGAGTAAAAACTTTATCAAGAAAGGTAGATCTCTGATCAATGCCTTCTTCTATTCTCCTCAAAATTTTGGAATAGCATTTTCCAATGTCGAACCTCCCACATTTATCACAAGCGAGATTGCTAGCACAAATAGGTGTTGGGCCCCTTTGAGATCCATAATTTCACTATCACAGCTTCTCTAACCTTAGCCGCTTTGATATGAGCCCTTTCTCTTTCCAAAGCTCCTCTTTCCAACTCCCCCAATAAAACCCTTGTAGGCGGAGGGTCTACAATGAGAATCCCTCTTCTCTTTCTCAAACTCCCTCTTCCTTCAGGAGATTATTTAAATTTTTAGGCACATCTCATCAAATGTTTTAATTTCAAGAGAAACCAATTTCTTCTTCACCTCTAGCCTCCGTCTTTTATAATAATCACTAAGCCTTTCATAAGTTTCTGAATTTACCATTACAATCTGAATATCTACAACATTTCACGTCACAAAATCCAATTCTACTCATGTTGCAATTCCAGATCCAAACAGTTAGCAAGGAAGTATTAAACTATGTGTATATTTACAACTGCAATTCAAATGTCAACACCATTGAATTGTGTTTTACACAACACAAAATCCATTTCATCTGCATCGAAGTACCACATGCAAACCCCATACTAAATACCACATTAAATGCAATAGCACACCGTTAATATAATAAGAAGAGAGAATTTCTTTCACCATTTGTGGAACTTATATGGAATTTGACAAAATCCGATCCATACACATACTTGACAATTATGAAAATTTTACTTTTCATTTTTAAATGGTAACTTTGAAGTTATTTAAAGATTAAATACATTCATGTGACAACTATATATTACTTGTCAAAATTCGAACACACACTTGTCAATATATGAACTTTTACTTGATATTTTAATGGTTTACTTGAAATAATTAGAATTGAATGCAACATGTGACAACTGGAGAACGTTATAAAAATTTGAATGTCTAGTTGTCAATTCAACAACTTTTACTTGATTTCTATGGGTAACTTGAAAAAAGATAATTCAATATCACATGTGACAACCAAATATTTGTTTGTAAAAATCCAGACACGTACTTTCCAATATTTGAATGCCTAATTGTTAAATATAGAACAATGGCTTGCATATGTAAGGTTATTTTATACAACCTATCAGAACATGGTATACCAAACTTTTACACGTGAACTTTCACTTGTCAATGAAATTGAACACAACTACTGTACATAAAGTAACTTTCTTCTTCCGATTTGTTCTCTTCTTCTTCTTTAGCAAATTTCTCATCATCATGATCTTCTTCTTTTATGCTATTCCTGCTCCTCTTTTTCCATTTTAATCGTCTTCTCCTTCCCTTCTTCTTCTCTTAACTATTTTCTTCCTTCTCCTCTTCTTCTTCAAATTTGTTTATTCCTTTAGATGACGCTACCAAGGTGAAGAGGAAGTTAACTATAGTCGCTCGTTTTTGTGTGATGGAGTGTTTTTGTGCATGCCCATTTTTCTTCTCCAAAGTAGGGGCATTTTTATCATTTGATCTTAAAATATATTTGCACACTACTCCTTTGGGCTTGTAGAACAAATTAAGATTCCTTTATTTTTCTCCTGAATAAAAGAACATCTAGAAGATGTTATTTTTTACTTCACATAACACACAAGAATTTTTTTTTCTTTAGAATATTCTACCAAAAACATCTTATCAAATAAACATTTTTTATTTTTGTTCTAAAATACAAAAATATCAGGAAAAGTAATCAAACAAGCCCCACATGTGGCGCCAAGGTTGCTTGTTTTCTTTAATGACCAGCTCACCTAGGTTTTTATTTGAGAGTGTTTTTTCACGCTTCCACTCTTATTTCAGTTTGCATTTTGTTTTGGGCTCTTTCTCGATGAAGTTTCGGCTTGGAAAAGCAAGAAACTTGCCACCAATGACTGACACCTCACGTGACAGTCTTTCCAACCCAGGCCTGTCGGTCAAGTCAGCTTCCCCAACACGCCAGGTAATTCTGCCAAAACTCATATAGACTCAAGTTTTGCTCTAATATTGGGCTTTTGATTTAATTACTTGAGTGGATCTAAATAACCGAAATATTAAAAATTATTCTTCATTAATTTTAATTTTTATTCTAAAAAATTAAATTTTTATTTTATTAATAATAAAAAAATTTAGTCATTCAGCCTTCTCCCGAACTTCTTGTAAAAAAATTATAAATTTTTATCCTAATTTTAAAATTTTTAAGCTTATTTGAACTAGCCCAACTTAGCGAAAGACTTGAAGGGAAAATGACAAAAAGAGCCTTAAAATGATCAATTAATTTAAATTAGGTCTTAAATATTAAATTTTATAAATTTATAACTCAAATTCTCAATTTTATAATTAGATTATGATGAATTTATAATGTATTTTTTAAATTTTAATATGGTTTGCAATTTATTTTTTAAATTTTACCATGATTGAAGAATAAAAAAATTATTTTTATGTTAAAATTTGAATGCAAATTGTAAATTTATTATAATAAAATTATAAAATTAAGAGATTAGGTTGTAAATTTTTAAAATTTAACATTTATGATTTAACTTAAATCAATTAATTCTTTCTGTCATTCTCTTGACCACTTTCACCGGCTATTGCCAGTTTGGCAGTTTCCTCGTTCACGTCGCCCACATCGACACGCGTTATCTGCAACTTTGAGCACTATAAATAACAGACACTTGCCAAGTACCTCCAACGTCTAATAGTTTCTCTCATTTTCTCTCTCTCTTCAGTTCCCCAGAAGCCCCTCTCCTCTTCTTCTTCGCTCATTCCTTCCTCGTCTCCTTGGCGTAGCTCCAATGGAATCTGGAGGCTTTCATGGATACCGCAAGATCACTAATAACACTTCTCCAGGTAAAATGTCGAACGTGTGAGTCGTCATTGGATTAATTTGCTTCCATGGCCAAGTCTGTTCCAATGAAGTTATAATTATTCTCACATCAAGGTGTCGCCTCTGGATTTCATCGTCTCTTGCATGCACGATATCTCATGACATAAACAGAGACAGACACAGAGTCTGTATGATCTCATAGTTTTTCTTGCTCATGCAAGGAAATTCATTTAAGTTTCCACCTTCAGTTCACACACACACACACACATTGTTCTTTCCTGATCTGATCATCCGTCTGATCTTTGTTTTCCTCTTATGAATTAATCAATAAGTGTTTGTTTGTTTGTTTTTGTGTGTTTGTGTGTGTGTGTGTGTGTGTTTGTCTCTAGCAATGTTTTTCTGCATTGTCCAAGAACAGTAAAGTAAATGGAGAAGAAGAAGACATAAATTGGCTGTGTAGTGTAGAAATGAACAAGTGGCACGCATGCATGCATGTAAGCTTATGACTCAAGACTCAAGACTTGAGACTTGAGACTTGAGAATAACAAACAAGTGGCGTTCATGCATTGTGATCAATGTATTTATATGTGTCTCTACTTGAGAGATTTTTTGTTAAATATAATATAGAAAGACAAGTTATTCGATCTGTAATGATAACTTATTGCTGGGCAAGTTATTTGTTAAATTACGAATTACTAATAAGTCAACAGAAAGGAAAAAAATTGGTTACAATTAAGAGATAAAGTTGACTGACACATTTTGAGTTTTTGTTGACTCTTTTAACGTGTTTCTAAGAATTTCTGGACACTATCCTCTCACTGCACTTTCTTCCTCTTCGTTTTTTTTTTTCAAAACCTCCAATTGCAATTTCTCTATTTGCCTTTGTGTGTGTTTTTTGGGGGGTTGGGGCGGTTTCACTGTTTCTTCTTGTGTATTTTTATTTAATAAATTTTGTTTCGTTCAAAGTCGTCTCATTATCAAATGAGTTGTGTTTGAACGTGATGTGAGTCTCATTTAATTCTGGTCAAAAAGAATTCTCATTCAATTCATGAATAAGGTGGAGTCTTTTTTAATAGTTCGTTCGATTTGTTGAGTCATGAAGAGTTTATTGAAAAAAAAAAAATACTAGTATTCAAACATAACCAACACAGATTTCATTACATAAAATTTGAGAAACGATGTGTGCGTGTGTGTGTTTATCATATTAATTACAAATATTTTTCATTATTTATTTTTATTATTTTTTGTTATATTAAGAGGATTAAAATATTTCACCTCTGTTTTGTTATTCACTTTTACCAATTACCACAGGATGCGGCAGCCTTTTAAAAGTATCTTGAAAGCTTAAGAAATACTGAGAATTTATTTTATGTGCATTTTAAATAAATTTTTGCCTCCAAGTTTGAGATTTCATTTGACAAAATTTATGTACACAATAATATTTATGTTTATATTTTTATTCTACTACTACAACTAAAATAATATTTTTGGGTAAAAAAAAGTAGTTAGGACCATATTAAGTTTATAGGTTCATTACGACAGTCACCCACCCCATTTTTGAAATGCGTTTCAGTCTCAGACTGATCAGTAGATGAAGCAAGACGACATGAAAATGAAAAGCAGTTTTCATTCGTTTAATCACTTTCAAAACGCGGGGTTCTATTATCGCTGCCTTCCTGTCGTTTTCTTCAGTTTTTTCGTCATATCCTATTTACAAATACATGGTCTGGTCTCTGATCCTCCCCCCCCCCCCGGGTCGTTTTCATCATTATTCACAAGATTATTTATACTGATTCTCATTCTTATCTCTATGTATATGTGTCTACCCTCGAACTTTATTTTTCTCATTTAAGATCCACAAGAAGCAATGCACACAAATGTACAAATTAATTCGTTCTTTTTTCTACTCATACACAAATTCAAGTCTTGTTAGTTTATATAAATGTTGAATATGAATAAAATTGTCTTATGGATGAAATCTTACAATATTGAGTTATATATAATCATGTTCGGATTTTCTATAGCTATAGATTAACTCTATATAATATGTTAAGAGGGAGAAGAAAGGATTTTCCGGCAACCTATGATATGTATAAAGGTAATATTATTGGGGGTGGAATGTGGTTTGATTATTAATTTATTATTATCATGCATAATTAAATTCTTTATATAGATTAAAAGAATTCAAATTTTATATTATTTTCATTTTTTATTTTTTTAATATAACTAAAAATAAAGAAGCTTCTATGTTGAAGCATATGGTGGTTTCATATAGTTATTAACGTCATGACAGTGTTGAAGCTATCTTCTTCAGTATCAGCATCAGAGACCATGAACAATCACAACCACTCGTCGTCCTCGTCCACTGCGGCTGACGACAACGAATGCATCGTGAGGGAGCAAGACAGGTTTATGCCGATCGCCAACGTCATCAGAATCATGCGCAAGATCCTCCCTCCGCACGCAAAGATCTCCGACGACGCCAAGGAGACCATACAAGAGTGCGTGTCGGAGTACATTAGCTTCATCACCGGTGAGGCCAACGAGCGGTGCCAGAGGGAGCAGCGAAAGACGATCACCGCCGAGACGTGCTGTGGGCCATGAGTAAGCTTGGGTTCGACGACTACATCGAGCCCCTCACCATGTACCTTCATCGGTACCGCGAGATGGAGGGTGACCGGGCCTCCATGCGTGGCGAGCCACTCGGCAAGCGCACAGTGGAGCCACCGTATGGGGCCACAGCGGCCTTGGGAGGTTTTGTGCCGCCGTTTCACGTTGGACATCCCAATGGGTACTTTGGAGCCATGGGAGGGTATATGAGGGAGCATGCACAGAATAATAATGGAGGGTCTTCATCACAAGCTGAACCAAATGGACAATACAAGTGAACCTTGAAGGAGATCGTCTAATAATGACGACGCTAGCCGGCGGCGATTCTGGCGATTATAGTTGGTTGAAATGATGAGGGAAATCTAGGAAGAATGATGATTGTGATTATGCATGTGTTAAGGAAGAGGGGCTTGCCGGGTTTTCTTTTTGTTTTTTTTTTGTCTTCTTTTTTTTTTTCTTTTTGGTTTTTTGCCTCTTTCTTTTTTTCTAAGCTTTTTTCAGCTTGTGTTTGGATTTTCTGATCTAAAGAGATATTGATTAAGTTTACAAATTGGATAAGATATTTGTTTTCATAATCATCATGCGGTGGTGATAAAAATGAAAGCAGATGATAATCACCTATTCGAACTTCGTACATTCAGAATGTGCAGCAAAAATGTATACAAAAGCTCCCAGCGAGGATCGAACTCGCGACCTTTCGCTTACGAAGCGAACGCACTACCACTATGCTATGGAAGCTAATCGGCATTTCTTTTCAATAACAATTTATTTAAATGTTTGTACGAATTTAAACTCAAGTTGCCATGCAAATCAATCATAAGAAATATTTTGCTAATATTCAACGTTGAGAGATAATTCGTGGTTGTTGAAGTCAATTATATACGTATGTACCACTTCCTTCCTTTAGATCCAATAATCATTTTTTAAAAAAATTAAAAGAGCAAGCATTAATAATTTGAGATTATAAAGGAGATCGAAATCACGACCTTTCATTTATAAAAAAGTTCTCATATCATTAAACTATGAAGTCATTAACAATTTAATAATCATTTTACACACTTTCATTACTAAGTATTAACCATATTTCCTTGCATAGAATAAATTTTTTTTTGTACTGTGAATATTTATTTATTTTTATGTTCTGAATAATTTTATGATGCTTTTTGAAGTAGTTAATCATATCAATATTCTTAATCCAACTCCTATGGTTATAATTGCAATAATCATAAATCATAAATGCTGAGAAAAAATTGTAGCAATCATAAACATGCATGCAACACACCCACACCCTTATTTTACTGGGATGGGACATAAAACACAAGAAAAAAATTAAATCTAGGTTTTACACAAAGAAACTTATTGTCAATAAGTCTCACAAAATTCATAAAATATTTTAAATCTCATATTCTATGTATTTGCAACTTAACTAAAAGCATTAATAATTGGGCAAAGGTCATTCATGTACAAATGGTGAATGGCTGTTACCCAATTATCAATACTCTTAATTAAATTGTAAATGCACAAGATATAGAACTTAAGAGTATTTTATAAATTTCAAAAGACCTCTTGATAATAAATTTTCTAATGAGTCCTAGATTTAATTTTTCCTGAATAAAATCTTGTTTTAATGGCATCCTAAATTAAGCAATCAAATCCCTGTAACTATTTATATATACAATTCGACGAATATCAAGCATTTTTCAATAACTTTAATCGTGTATTAATTTTAAAATTTCTAACACATTAATAACTCATGGCTGGATGGAAGCTTGAAGCAGAAGCAAAAGCAAAACATGAGTGACAAGGTTGTGAGATTTTTTTAAGTGTATTTCTAGGAATATTAAAAATTAGGACTTAAATTTTCTACAGTTGATATTTATAAATTTGTTGAAGCTTTCATCCTTTAATATTTTTTCTCATTTTTTATTTTTTATAAAATAAAAAATATTCTCTTTCTTAAAAAAATTCATCAAATTCACATATTCTTAATTTTGGAAAATCCATTCCTTAAAATTTTATAAACATATTTTAATCATGACAAAATTTAGCTATGCCCCTCCATTCTAATCTCTTGAAGGAAAGAAATTGAAAAGATTTTTCCTTCCAGGCCCTCAACATTTTTTAAAACCAAATGAGGGGAAAGGAGGAAAATCTTTCATTCCCCTCTCCTCCAAATCCAATAAATCAAATCTTTACAATTTTTTTTTGGTAAAACGTAAATAAAATTCAAATCATATATGACCTCAACCATTACATAAATTTTGAATTCAAGTACATTTTTTATAACTTATAAATAATTTTTTTATAGATTATATATATATATATATAAGAAATATTGATATAGTGATATCGATTAATAATATTAAACAAAAGAATTTTTACAATTTGAGATTATTAGCGCACTAAAGTTATAGTTAAGCTTTAATTTAGTAATAAATATCTAATTATCCAAAATTTAATGCCCAATTCAAGGATTTTATATGAGCAAATTAACCAAGCATCAAAGGAATGGGGGGAAAGGGGTGATTGACATATGAGTGCCAAAGAATGTAGGACATTTGCCAATTTTCAATCTGACCATTTTATATTTAAGGCAAGCCCTCATACATAACTCAATCTCACCCGAAAAGATAAAAACAAAAAACAAAAACAAATGCCGAGAATCATTTTCCGAAAAAGATATTTTTCATTTCACATCCAAATCAAGAGGGCACGACATTTAATGCAAACAAGAACAAAGCTCATTAACCCACAAGGTTGTGATTTTAAAGTTCACTGCTAATGTGAAAACCTTGCTCATGTGCAATCTGTAAACGCTTGAAAGTATGTCTTAACCTTGATAAATAACCGGAACCTGATTTGCCTAAACCTTTTTGTATAAAAAGAAGAAGAAGAAGAACGAAGCTCATTCTGCGAGCCTGCTGAAGAGGATGCGCATGGAATTCAAACTCACATTGACGCGTCTTGATTTTTTACGGGAAAAATTCGAGGCAGAATCTCTAACTGTTTCAGAGGACTTCAATATTTTCCCTTTTACTCGCCAATTGATCATTTTTTGATTCATTTTCCTCCTCTACCTTATCTTCTCACCGTCTTCTAAATCGCCTAGACATCTTTTCCTTTGCGGGATAACTTGGAAGAAAGAAGTTTTCCAATCCTTTGTCTCCAAGAACTTGAGTAGTATTTCTAAAACTTGATTTACCGTGAGAACCTGTCAGGTCAAGTGAGAAAAGATTTGGGCTAAGAATTAAGATGAAAGGAGAACAAATGCCATCACTCTGCCAGTTATGAACAAAAATAATACTCTCTGCCAGCTAAGAGCAGTCTCAGAAGAAGATCACTGTATGTAAGCATGCAGCTACTCAGGTTGAGATCTTAAAACACATCCATTGATTTTTTATGTACACATTTTGTTGCAACCAATTCAACAGTGAAATCAATCCAATGTTCAAAAGGCAATGCGCACAAAATATTCACCGGTGGGCAACAGAAGCAATTCACGAAGGGTGGATCAACGCAGAAATGTTATAATGCGCACCAAATTTGACATGTTCTGCTCTATCAGTCGCTCTTTCTATGCTATATGTGGGCGTATAAAGAAAAATTTGAATATTAACTCAATTTTTGTATACCAAATGTGGAGTGAAAATGAGTTTAGACAAGTAATACCTGAGAACTAGACATCTTCAAGTAGTTTCCAATTGGGAGTTTAGCTGTCTGGATTCCTTGCTCTTCGGCTTTCTTCATAGTTATGCCTTTCCACCTATTCCGATCCACCAAACCACCAATAATATAAAATTTCTTTAAATCAAGTTCTTCAAGAACATTTTCTGAATCTGCTGTGAGATACACCAAATTTTCCTTGTGTTCTTGTAAACCTTCAATATAGGATTTACTTTCTGTCTCAATAATCCATTTATCAAACCCCGGAAGCCTTCTAAGTTGTTTCTCCATTTCCCCATTGCACCCCGTCAGCCAGAGATGAGCGGGAGAAGTACATCTTGCATTCACTGCGTAACAATACATAATCTGCAGATTCAATGAAAATCAAAAACAGATCTGAGAGTTAGTAAGGACATGATTACTAAGATTGCCCCCGTACCAAAAATCAAAAGAAATAAATGGGATTCATAAGGTTCAATACTTTTTCTTCGAGTTAAGACGGCAGCACAAGGAGGCTAGATACACCAAAGGTGTAAAATAACCAAGAATTGGAAGGAGATCAAGGAGGAAATATGCATATGAAGTCCAAAATTGAATAATGGAGAAAATAATATTATAATCATGAGATGACATCAAGCTGCTTTTGCTAAGACCCATGATTTTCTAAAGTCAAATGATTAATGCAGAACGCACAACTTAACTCATTCTCCCATTCAAACAAATTCCAAAGCCAGAGTATTGAAATGGTTTGATCTTTAAACCAAAAACAACAAAAATCTCTGGACAAACAATCAGGCGCAATTTCCTTGTCTTCAACTCATCACCTTAACAAACAATATTAGAAATCAAAATTGTCTATATCACCCTGCATATCATAACCTTACATCTATCTCTGCACTCAGCTACAGTAATCAATCACTTGAGTCTTGACTTGACTAATTAAATCGAAACTAACCCAACAGATCTCAAAGACTGCCTTAAGTTTTATGCTCATCAGCAACAGATGACCAAGGTCTATCCATCTCATCATCGAAACTAATTGACTATTTCCTTCCCAATGCGGTTTTTCTCAGTATTACAGTGATTAGGCAGGCCTAACCTCATCTTTCAAGGATGAAATCTACACTGCCCACCACTGGCACAGTTCCTCACTTTCCATTTCTCCCAGCAGACATTACCACGCCCATCTTTTCTCAATCCCAATCACTACTTTTCGTCCACATGGCACACATGCCCTCCCACGCACGCTATCCTTTGGATGAAAATGTATTATCCACCCAATTGAACTCGATTAGGATACTAATGAACACTAAATTAACTGTTCCGTACTTTATTGATTTCACAACAAAGCAATCCTACTTGATCCATTCAGAACAACAGAATTTGAAACAACCTAAAAAATAATCCTACACAATCTGTAAAGAATACTAGAATTTCAAAGGCCTAACATAATAAAAAATTCGAGATATCAAACTTGAATGAAATAAGAGAAGCAACATGAAGAGAAACTTATACGGATGTACCAAAATGAGAAGATAAAAGAAATTAAATCAGTAAAAGTTCACTATAACAAAATCCAATGATGAAGGAAAATAAAAAAAAAAGGAAAGAAATGCGGCTAAGTTATTAAGGAAAAAAAGACCTGCTGAACAAGGCTGTTGATTTCAGTAGGAGTCATGAGATGCGAGAACTCAAGATCAATGACGACATTTTGCCCGCACTCTTTGGCCTTCGTTAGCCTTTCCTTCTTCATCTCTTTCTCCTCCGACCTCTTTTCCATTCTCTCTTTCCTAAGACTCTTTCGCGACTCAATCAGCTTCAGTCTCTCCTCTTCAGTGACATTTTCGAGATTTTCCTCCCACTCCTTCCGCTTCCTCTCTGCCTCTCTCTTCTTCAGCTCCTTTGTTAGGGCTTTCTTCTCCGCCTTCTTCGCTTCGTACCTCTGTTGTTTCAGCAGCTTCTTCTGGGCATTCTTGGAGAGTGGCTGCTGGGATCCGCCCTCGGGATTCGTAGGATTCTCAGCGTCGTACTGGTCGTTTTCTGCCGCCTGCATCGTTGTAAGAGGAGCTCCGTCGCAATCGCTGCCCGCTTCAAGCATTAAGGCTTTGTTTGGTGGCGGGGAACCGCCAAACCCCATAACTACTATATTTGATTGGGAAAAACACAATAAAAACCTCGTATGAAATTTTTTTTAATTATATAAATAATATTTTGATCATAATTTTACTTTACTATTATTAAAAAATAATATAAATAATTAAATTATTTTTAATTTAAACTTATAAATTGTTGTTGAATTCTTGTGTTTTTAAGAAAAAAATTATGAATTTTAAAACAAAACTTATGAATAACAGTTGATATTTGCAACACATAAGAAATATCATGATTTAAAATGTAAATTTGTGAATTAATATTAAATTCTTGTATTTTAATAAAAAAAGTTATGAATTTTAAAACCAAACGTGAGAATGATAATTGATATTTGAATTAAAAGCAATTTAATCATTTATATTAATTTTTTAATAACAAAAAAAATTTCTAGAGATTTTAAAAAAATTATGACATTTTAAAAGATTAAAATATTATTTACTTAATTTAAAGGAATTTTATTATTATATTCCCTTCTAACTATCACATGATCCTATGCAATACATAAACTACTATGGAGTTTCGAATTATTTATTTAAAAATAAATTTTATGTGTAATTATTAAGAAATTTGCTCAAATTTTATATACTCCCCCATCCTAAATATAAAACACTTTAAAAAAAATTAAAATTTTATTAAACAAGCTTATTCTAATATTACTCTTTTTCTTTTTCTAATTTTCATTCCTCTCTTTTTAATATATTAAATAAAACATATTTTTTAAAGTTTATATTTTTATTTTAAAAAATAAAGTTGCTGAAGGTATTTAATAAAATTTATTAGTATATAAAATTTTATTTAAAAATATCTTATAATTTAAAATAAATGAGAAATAATTGTTGGGAATGTGAGGGGAAGAAGGTATCAAAATTTGAACTAGGACACTAGATATTTTTAAAAATGAACTAGTGTCTTGCCCCATGCAATACATGAGCAAGATATTATCTAATTAGATTAGTTCATGTATGTTCTCAAAGTTAACTTCTTAGCTTATAAGATAGGCTATTTCATGGAGCATGGTTGTTTCTACGTAATATGTTTTTGAAAACATTAATGCGATAAGCACTTTTTTTGTCCTATGTGGTCTAGCTTGCAATATATCTTGCTCTAGCTCACTTAGTAACACAATATGCAAATGTTCATTTCATTTGTTTATGTGGCTCTTCCTACTTATTGTAGTGGGAGATTCTGAAAATATTGATAAAAATCTAATTATCAATTCTTGTACATTGTTGATTCTAGCAACACATTGTCATGAGTATAGTTAACAAATAGTTACCATATTTCTTGACCATCTTGTGATGAAACAATAATGTGCTAGTTCTGGTAACACTGTATTTCCCTAATTGAACATCTAATTCCACTGTAATGGCAATGAATGTTGGCTGCAGGGGGAAAAAAGTGGTAATGTATATGTTGTACTCCTAAACTTATGAGTTATATGCTTGAATTATTATTGAAAGTGGATTTGCCACTTAAAATTTTCCAAATTGTTCTAGACTTCTTGTTAAATGTGATAAAATCAATCATGTCCCAGATTTCCTTTGCACTTGACTTGAAATGTCCAGCGGACTCCATATGAGGTATGGATCACGCAGTCTCTTATGGTCTTAATTCTAACCTCTACAAGTCCTTTGCTTGATCAAGTTTGTGGACAATAACTGGTGGCAATGCTGGACCATCTTATCTGAAAAATAAAGACCAAAGCAAGTAGCAGTTGCCAAGGCAAGGAAGATTGGGAAAATATTTCTCTTTATAGAATTGACTTCTGTATTAGGCAGTTTCCATCAGGTCGACAAGAGTAATTTTGCCACATTGACTATTGTCCAATGAGTCAAATAGTTTTCTTATTTATTAAATGTCATTCTCAGCTATCTTCCCCATCTCCTTAAGCTTATACATGACAAATTTAGACTTGCTGCAAGCATACAAAGAAAAGGTTATGCAAAAACATAAAGCATGAATGTGATACAATATGAGCACTTGGCAAATATTAGTATACTAATTGCAGTTGGTATATCATCGCAATTCACAATCTCTGAAGTTTTGCAGGCTATGCATCAAGAATTTTAGAAAACATGATAATGATCTAAGAATATGGGTTGCATTGCAATTGTGCATCCTATATAAAGGCCTATAGGCAACAACAGAAATGAGGCATACAATTCAATCTCCGTCTTACTGTTAATTTTCTGTCCTTTAGTTGTAGGCAGTGGTCTGATGGGCGATGGCTGAACTATTAAACTAGGTAGACCCTCCCCCTCTATTCTTTATCAGCTTTACATGTTGACGTTTTCTTTTTAGTATTACAAACTATGGCAAAACAAAGAGCTTAGATAGCTACAACAGTAAGCTTCAACAAAGGGAAAGCTAAATTCGAGAATGTATAAGGAGTTAACATAGTAAAGGGAAAACTTATACAAGTGACAACAGAAGCATTTGAGCCATGATATCCTTTGCTTTATTTTCAATAGTCATCCTAACAATTATCCCCTTAATTTTTCAAAAGTGGAAGTGCATTGCTCCTTCGATAGTAGCCACAAAATAAAAACAACCGTTGCCTTCCATAGTGGAAGTGCACTGTTCAACATCATCGTTTGTAATCCTATTACTATCAGAGGCCTGTCCAAATCCAACATAATTCCAAATTATAAGATCAATGGCAAAAGGCAGCACACAAAAATCCCAAGCAAATAGCTATGCTTTATCCAAATCCTCAATTACATGATTACATCCAACGGCACAGGTTCTAAAATAGTGAGTAAAGCCACCGATACATAAGAAATAGAGTGCAAGCCATTATACCATTCTGAATCCATAAAATTTGGAATGACAACAGGAATAAAAGAGATGTACCACAGAGGAGACAATGGAACCTGAAGCAGCATCGAAGGATGGCCAAGATCATTCATCACCCCATTTTCATACCTAAGTAGCACCTTCATTGGCTTGTACTATACATCAAATTCTCTGTCTTCAATTTTGGTTTTATCTTTTCGGATTTTGAATTAGATATCGAGGCATCCTCAAATCCAAGTTGCATCAGCTTCGATTCTTCCATCCTTATTCTCCGCATATAAGAATGAGACAAAAGATACATATCATTAATCACTGCCTCATTCATCATCATCAGGTTGCACATCCTCGTAGATCATAACCTCTTCAATCCCTTATCTTTATCATGGCAGTTGCTGAAGAAATTTAAACTGTTAGAATATGACATCCAAAAATGGCATGTGATTGGATATGCTTTCAAC
Organism: Prosopis cineraria; assembly: GCF_029017545.1. Lineage (NCBI taxonomy): Eukaryota > Viridiplantae > Streptophyta > Magnoliopsida > Fabales > Fabaceae > Prosopis > Prosopis cineraria. The sequence continues at coordinate 4,671,877 of NW_026555334.1, read as the reverse complement.
ACACCCATAATGAATAAAAAGATTTGGTTACAAATTTAAACTGTTAGAATACTTCTTGTGGATATTGAATATGGTAGAATCAGGCAAGAAGTGAATTTCTTTTTCGCCAAAATAATTCTATTATCAAGGAAGCAAAATTCTACCTATTAACCATAGTATTTATTTTATAGTCAGGACAAGATAGGACATCACATCTATAATCTAATAACCCTTTACATAAGTTGACAATAAAAAGTGACTTTCTTTATGAAAAAACCCTGAAAATACCCAAACAAAACAACACAATAGTTTTAAGAAAACATTCCCAAGAATAAAACCAACTTAGTGCGTGTTTGGATAAGGCCCATAATCAATTAATTAGCCCAAAATCAATTTTTTGGGCCAGTTATCCAAACAGTAAATAAAGCCGACAATGATTCATCAGCCAAAACACGTGTTTTCTCATAATCTATCTGACAAGCTTTTGCAAAAAAAGATGATTAAAAGCACGGGGAAAAATTATAAAAAAAAGCTCAAGAAAAAAATTATAAATATAAAATTTAATAAAAATAAAATAAAATTCTCTTCTCTTCTCTTTTTTTTTTTTAGTAAAATGTAAACTTTGAATCCTCTCAAAAGTTATTGATATAAGTTCCTATTAATCACTACTCTCAACTTAGCACTTGCAATAAAACTAATTCAAATAAAATATTAATTAGTAGAGAAAAATTAATTTAATTCAATTTAAAATTTAGAATCATTATAAATATTATTGCAAAGATTTAGAGAGAGAGATTTTAAGAAATTTGTCACATTGCTACATTTTTTATGTTGCTAAAATTTTATTACAATAATTAACTTCTTTGACAGATATGGCTCAAATTCATGATATCATTTGAGATTAATTTATATATTATCATTTTCATTAGTTATTTTAAAATTAATGTTTAGTATTTAGGAATTATTAATCTTCTTCTTTTATTAAATTTATTTGAACTAAGATATTTTAAGTTATTTATTTGTATAAATTAAATTATTAATATTAATATAATTTAAATTTTTATAATTAATCAAACATGTAATTTAAATAATATATTTTACCTTTTAAATAAAATTTAACAAATTTAATAATATTAGATACAAATATATTAATAAATTAATTTTAAAAAATGTCTTTTATAGTAATTTATACAATTAAAATTAATTTTGATTAAATTATCTAAATATTTTTAATTATGTTTAAATTAATTTTAAAAAAATAGTATTCAAACATATTACGTTATAATATAATCAATTATAATTAAAATCAAACATTTAATTAATTATTTTTATAATTAATTATACCCAAACTCCCTTACACAAAATGAATCCTTCCAAAATCGATCTTTGCTTAAATTATTTACTTGCCCAAAGCAAAGGTTAGGCAACCCCAGGCACTAATGCTTGTATGACTTTTACTACTATGGTTTAAGTAAAACTCCTTTGGTGTTTGCTATTAGGTTTTCTAAAAAAGATATAACATATGGAGAATATTTTATAAAATATGATCTAGATATTGAACTGGAAAAAATATTGCCCTCATCAGTTTTCTTGGAATATTAGTAGCAGACAGCACAAAATTATATCGTAGCACTATCTTTTTAGTCAAGGTTAGAGTTTACCCAAGCAGCAACAAAAAAGATGCATATTCATTCACTCCTCTAACAGAGTTATCACACAAGCCAAGTTCTACTTCAATAGGTATAAGAAAGCTAAGGGAGTAAATTGAGTAACAATCCAAGCCAAATCCCTAAGGGAAAATGAAATTTCCTTAATCATTGTGGCCCCTATAATCACAAATTAGAAAATGACAAAATTATAATTATCAATTCCCAATACCCAAGTTGATCCCTCTTTGCGTTGGGCAAAAAATGTAATTATTTAAAGATAAATAAAGGAAAGGCCAAATATCACACGGAAGATGCCAATAAAAAAGGTATGACGAAGAACAGGCAACGAAACACCAACACAGTTGAATTATTACTTTATATTAGCTATATCCTATAAATGTTGATGATTCGCACATTCCTTTGTGACAGATGAACCTTGCCCATGCGATTCTTCTTACACCAACTTATAAAATTTGGCTCTTTTTTGCTGCTTGTATCGATTTTCTTTTTTAAAAAAAAAGAAATAATTAAATTAGGTAATGGAGATAATGTGTGCAAGAAGACAATATTTTAATAGATTATGAACATTGATCCCAAACCTAAGGGCAAATAAGTTTGTGCAGGAAAAGACTCTATCCCCCTAATTTTTCTTTTCTTGTCCACAATAGGAAAAATTTTCAGATGGTATAATGTATAGAGCAATATGTAATATGAATACCATTAATATCAAATATGTGAGATAGGAATGCTATTAACCAGTCACAAAATTGAGTAGAATGTTTTCAATTAAAATGCAGAGTAGACCCAACTAACAGTATTTATGGATAGCCAAAAATGCTGCGGTTCAATGCCGTAAACCAATTCCAATGTGCACATAAACAACTCACAAGCTCTGGTCAAACCCAGAAATCAAATTTTATTTTAGGTAATTCTAAAGGGCTTTCATCAAGCATCGTTAAGAAGTGAAGAATGCGTAAGCTAAGAGTCTTAAGGTTGAAAATAAAGATTTACAATTCCACAGCTTTTAAAAAAACTTCGATAGATTTGATACTGAGAATTTCTAACTCCCTTCTTTAATGCATCAGTTAAAGTGAAAGTTCCAAAAGTAATATTCTTTGCAACTCTTCGTAAGCAAAAAGGCACTTTGACAACAATTCAACGGCCAAAAAGATACAGATATAGCTTTGTCTAATCTTCAGTTTATATTTCAAGATCATAATCTCCCACTTGTTTGTTTTTCGATTGATTACTTAATAACAATTAAAACAGAACTATAGACAAACACAATCTTCAAATTAAACACATTTGTTCTCTTCTCTTTTTAGTATATAATAATTTTAACTGGTTCTAACATGAAGCAGATTGCATATGATAAGGATTAAACTCATTCTAAAGAAAATGGTGTGCAGATTGTTTGAAATGCCCAAGAAAATGTGGGTGTGGATCTGAAAGATACAATATCTCATGTTCTATCCCTTTTCCTGTTCTATACATCAAGCTTTCTGCAGAGACTCCAAAATATTGACTTACTTTGTCTCTAGTTACTGAAAAACTTCAATAACTAAATAACTTGTCACGTGCAACTTGCCTCATTAGCAAACTCCGGCTTCTCTTGTCGGCGGAACAATTGCTATTTTCATCATGAAAATGTGATTCACTTGGCCAACTTCAGAGAAACTGTTACCAATTCCTAATTTGAAAATTTTCCTCATCCTATTGCTATTAATAAAAACATCAGACACAGGATCGAAACCAATAGCATTACCATCGGACCCTTGTTGGAATATTTATTTATAAATTTATATTAATTAGTAAGTTTAAATAAATTAATCTTTATAATTTTATGTAAATCGTGATAGATAAGTCCAATAGATAGAGGCTCAACTTATAATATTATAACCTTCAGTTATTTTCTATTTCTTAACTGACTTAATCAGAAATAATAAAATATAATTAATTAATTTATTTAATATAACGGTTACTGATCTAGTCCATATATACTGATCAGTTAATAGCCACAAGACACACCATAGCTTTCATTTTCTTCATTATCTCTGAACTGGTCTAGTAAGTTGTATATCTGTTTATGCTTGAAGTAATCGAGGTATCTCAAGTAATAATAAATTCTTCAAATACGCACTTATTACTCTACTCAATCTTATTTGATACACTAATTAAATACTATAGCTGGTTTTCTAAGTTTTAGATATGGAATTGAAGGTTGATTTGATGTCTATTATAATCCCAGGTCACCCTTCAATTTAATTATCCCCGTCTTTTTCTTCCGCAATCGGTGGAAGTTTTTAGAACTTTTGAAGTACAGCTCGCGCTTATAACTTTTCGTAATCACGAATCTCAAAACTCTCCTCATAATTATTTCGCTCTTTACTTTTTCAAAAATATTTTTCATTTTAAAATCAAGCTCTCTACACTCTTTTACAAGAAATTCAAAGAATTAAACAATAAAATCTAAGGTCTAAGTTTTTTTCTCTTGAATCACTCCAGCTTGATACTTGTGACGACTTTCTTTTTTTTTTTAAGAAAAAAAAAGTCTCTCTAATAGCTTGATTGTTTTGTTATTGGGTATTCTTTAAATTCTGCAAAACACATTTTCTCATGGATTTATTAGCATCAAAACAAGAGGTATAACAGTTGTGTTCCTTCATGTCATTCTAGCCGAACTCTACTTATATAATTGTGGGTGTCATAGATATTTGGAAACCAATTTATAAACAATTAGGTCTATAAAAATTTCAATGACAAATGAATTGTAAATATAGATTCAGATACTCTAAATTCAGAAAATTTGTAAATAAATATTTGTAAATTATTTTTAACATTTTTAAACAAAAATATCAATAAATTAATTTTTTATTTATATAAGTGTCATTCCCCTAAAAATATTCTTTCTTCCTTCACTTATTTCGATATCTAACTTTATCTTTATTTTAATTTCTAAATATAAAATATTGCTTAATTTTATTTTATTTTTTGCACTGCCTATTTGAAATTGTGTGGCTAGAGAAAAAATAACTGTTTTTAAGTAATCAATTGTGTGTATATGTATATACTTCCTCTATTAAAAATGTAAGGCATTTTTAAAAGAATTTGATGTCAAAAAATGTAAAACATTTTTAATTTTTTAAGGTGTAATCATTATCTTTTTTTTAAATTGTCTCTATTAAATATATCATTTTATATTTTTTAAGATGAAATATCTTATTAAATAAAGATAAATATAAAAATATAAAGTTAGTTTAAAGATAAATAATAATTTTATTAATAATAAAATTTAATTAAAAATATTTTATATTTTTAAAGGAAGAAGTATATAACACATGGGCTTTGAATGGTGGACCTAGCGCTAAAAGTGAGACAACCTACCATTGCGTGCGTGCCATTTATGAAACCAAAAAATATAATTTGTAAAATACTTTATATGAATGTTGAATCTTTATAAAAAATAAGAAAAATATAATATTAAATACTTACACTTTATTTAAATTTTATTATAGGTCTTTATATATATATATATATATATTTTGTGTTCCAAGTAACTTAGAACACTAAAAAATAAAAATATAAGAACATAAAATATAAAAAAAAATGCAAAGATTTAAAGCACAAAAAAAAATACAACAACTTATGAAAAAACTCAAATAAATTGTAAGAACCTAAATTTATATTTTTTTCAAAAATATAATTGAAAAGAAAATAATCAAAAGCGGACCTAAGTTATATGTGGAGGGACCTCCCCAACCTCCACCCTCCAATTTTTTTTTTTTTTTTTAAAGAGGAACAGGTTACATATTTATATCATATCTCTTAACCACGGTTCAATCTTGAAAGATTTTTTGAAGGCATATCTGTAATGATTTTCGCAGGCAGCCAACACAATCTTTGGAGAAGTGCTGCGGTCCTGGGAAAGGGATGATGATAGGAGGCACAAATCAGTCTTGAGCGAAGTTATTATGATTGTTTTATATTGACTTGTCATTGTGCATGCCAACCCACTTTTTTTTATATCTATTTACTAGCTTATTTTCACTTTTTAATACTTTTACTTTTGAAACTTTCCTTAAGTTGAGAATTTGGGACCTTTCCTTTTCACACAATCCTCACATTACTATAATAGTTATTAAGATTCAATGATCATCAGAACCTCACTATTCCTCTCCACCATTTCAGTTGATACAGTTTGCCTTTCTATCAAGCAATCACAACCCTCGCCTGCTTAGTTTAGGCAACCTAAGACAATCGGAATAATGGACTTGAGAACTCCCAATCACAATCACTTATATTCAGGATTTGCTCTTCTGATATGTTTGACACGTCTAAAGGTATAACACTCCCATTTTACACCATCAATTTTTTAAGTGAATATATAACAAATTTTAGATTAACAATTTTTTTTTGTTTTTTTATAAATACTCCTCATGATTCTAATTATAAAATACTTTTAATTATGTTATATATTTTAAAAAAATTATTTTTTTCCTAATATCATGAAAAATGAGATATACGTTTATTTTTACCTTTAATTTTAAATAATGATATAATTATATTAAATATCTTCACATTAATAAAAAACAAATAAAATTGAAAAAGTAATTTAAATATTACAATGTACTCCTCCGGTTCTCTTTATAAATTAATTCTACCAACTTCATTAATATCAATATAAAAAAAGTATAAAAAATAAAAAGTTTATAAATATGTCCCTATATAATAAATATAAAAATTAATATCATGTTACTTTTTTTTCTTTTATGAAAAGAAATTTTAAAAATATTTTTTAAATATAATTTAAAAAATTATACTATGACTTATAAATAAAATTAAATAAATTTTTTAAAATATGCTTTATAAATAGGCGAGAGGCTATGTTTTGAATAAAAAATTTCGAAAGGACTAGACTAGTAAAATTCATGATATTGAAACTTAGACCGGACCGGGCGGGTCAACCTGAAAACTGGTGACCGGGTCCCTTCTCCAGTTTGGGTTTACTCCTAAACCAGTGAGGGAATGAACCGGTGTAACTTGGTCAACTCGAGTTCAACCTGGTATAACCGGTGGGTTGATTGGGTTAACCGGGTTATTATTTTTTTCAGACAAAACCCCTCAAACAATGTCGTTTTGGGAGATTTTTTTTTCATTTTTGATTTTCCAAAGCGCTAAATTTAGAAATAAGATAACAAAAAAAAAAGTAAAACTGAAGTCAAAAAATAAAAAATTAGAGGCAGAGCACGCTAAGTCCAATCCAGATTTTCAAATAGCACTCAGTTCGGCTTTTTGTCTGTGTCTCTCCTCTCTCATCCTCACCTAATCGGCGTCTCTTCTCTAGCTCAGTCTCTGTCTCTTCTCTAGGCTCTAACTCTATCTCCGTCTCTGCTGTCTCCGTCTCTTCTCCAACTCTATCTCCATCTTTACTATCTCCATATCTTTTCCAACTTAGTCTCTGACTTTCCGTCTCTTCTCTGACTCAATTTCTGTCTCTTCTCCAGCTCTGTCTCCATCTCTTCTCTAGATTTTTGAGATTGAAGGGTTGTAATTGTAAAGATAGATATTTAAAGTGTTGTATTTTATTACTGTTAGACTTTTGAGTGGTTAGATTTGGTTAAATATTTTTATAATTAATATCTTTTTATTTAAATTATATTATTTTAATTATGACTGATTTGTCATCAATTCAACCCTCAATTCAACCTTAATTGAATTACTAACTTATGAACCAAGACTGGTTTGATTTTATGGAACTTGGTAAAATTAACCGAGCGTTGTCGGAGTCAGCAGTAAAATACTGTCACCGTGTCACGCGAACGCGCTTGAACTGGCCATGACAAGGTCCAGTCAAACCACCGACCACCCCCTCAGATGCCTCAGACCGCCACGTGCCCGTCACTCTGAAACTGAAATCCCCTCCTCCACCGGTAGTTGCCGGTTCCTACGAGGTTGTCCCGCCCCCATTAAATCCCACACCACGCCCCATTGAATGCTTCCACCAACATTGCCACGCCATCTCCTTCCTGCTCCGTCGGTTAGCTCTCCCTCCCTGCTTTCTTTCGTTCTTCGCTTTTTCGCTTTTCGCTTAAAAAATTGAAAAGAAGATCTCGTTTTTAGTTCTTTCTACTTCACTTTCATACCACCAATTGTAATTTTTCTTCGTCTGTCGAATAACTGAGGATACTAGGAATATGCTCTCTCCAGTTCCTCATTTTAGTTCAGTTTTCTGTAGCTTCTGTTGATGCTAGATTTCATTCTCTGGGTTGTTGCTTTTCTTTCTTGTCCTGCTCAGATTTTGTTTTGAGTGTGTTTACAATTTAGTTGAAATTTGAAAACTAGTTCTCCTGGTGAGTTTGCTAATCTTGCTTCTTTAATGGTATTTCTCTGCAGAGAATTCATTTTTATTCCCTTTACTTAAGCTTATTTACCTTTTCCAAGGATCAAGGTGCTCATGACAAATTAAGACAGATAAGGATAAAGGAGGAAAAAACATGGTTACTTCTGTGTACTGTGATCTTATTTTTGGGATCTATGTTCATTAATACCATCATATGAATCACTTAACTTTCTTACTTCAAATAAACTTGAGTCCGTACTTCTTGTTAAAAAAATTTAGATTCTCCTATGTAATTCTTCCAGACCGTTAGACTTTTTCTTACATGTTGCTTGATGGCCATTGTTGGAATCAATTGTTTGTTATGATAATTTGTTGATGTTCTCGGTTCAAGATTTGTTTTGGGTTATTATCATTCTCATAAGTATAATTCATTTTCAAGGTAAAATTGTATTGCTGATAAATAAATCTGACATGGTTTTAGCATTGTATAATGGGGGAACACTTGGGGATTTTGAAAGTCATAGTTGTGCAAGGAAAACGATTAGTGATTCGGGATTTCAAGAGTAGCGATCCTTATGTCGTGGTCAAGCTAGGAAATCAGGTACCAAGGGTGTATTTTTCATTCTTGACTTGTTTCACTTGACATTATTAGCATTGTGTGGCATACAATAATCTCAAGTGTTGTTGACACTCATTAAACTGTATCAGACAGCAAAGACTAAGGTGATCAACAGTTGCTTGAATCCTGTTTGGAACGAAGAGCTCAGTTTCACTCTGACAGAACCCGTGGGAGTTCTAAATTTGGTGAGTTTCCTGTCAGATCTATGTTTATAATGCTTCTTGAATTAATAGATGCTAATCAGAACTTAAAATGTCTTTTTTTGCCCTTTTCCTTCATCTTTATAGCATGAAAAATCATCAATGTGTTTACTAATAACTTATAACTACAATCTTCCAAGAGTCAACATTGGATGTCTGGTTACATTAGGTCTGTTTTCTCAGATAATAATCTCAACATCATGAATTAATAAATCTTTTGATTCTCATGTGGTAGTTCTGCAGCTTTCGTAGATTCTCTGGCTGTTGGCAAATATAATGGTCATAATTTGATAGTTTGGCAAAACCAAACTTTTGTTTTGCAAAGCCTTTATTGTTGGGTTATCAAATCTCCTAGGTCACCATAAACTTTTTTAGCCATTTTTTGGGTTCATTTCACATCAATATTCTGGTAATGACATGTTTATACCTTTTTTCCAAGTCCCACATTGAATGGAGAGACGTACAGAAAATTGAGAATAGAGTTTGTGTTTTAAGATTAAAGAAGTGATGTTTATGACCTTGGATGAGGACATAATCTATTGGAACATATTTTCAATTGATGGGGGACTATAAATAATAATACTGTTCCAATAAGGTCCTGCTGTTTTTTGTTTTCAAAGACTATTTTCCATTTTTAAAAATAAATAAGTACAAAAATTCGTTTGGTTAAGTGTTTTGGATTCAAACATTTTCAGAACTGTTTTCATTTTCATTTCTTATTTTTAGATCACATGACGTTTGACCGTTGTAAATTACCTTAAGCTATGACCAATCACTATTATAGGCTGTCATTATAAACCACCATCGACCAGCACTATCTGTCTCTTTAGAACTCTAGAATTGTTTTCAAATAAGTATATTACTGCAACTGCAAATGTCAACATAGTTATTTCTCATGTTTGCAAACTATCTAAGAAATCTGGACAGAGTGGCTTTCCCACCCCACCCCTTCTCTCAAAGTCAAAAAGATTGTTGAGGTTCATCTGAGATCTGGAGATTTGATGCTAGTTACCTTCATGGGCTTTACACATGTTAACATGAACTTAATACATAGATTCCACCCCTATCTTTAATTATCCCCTTTTGCAGGAGTTTTTTCTATGCTTTAATAGTTGGGAATATGCTGTATTTTAACACCATGAACTAAGACCTAGTGAAAATTTTGGTACAAAAATCAGTACCAATAATACAATATAAAATCTATAGCAACCTGCATTATTCCACAAACTCTATGAAAAGTAAGAGGGACCGGGATCTACATCTTGTTATAATAAATTTTAATAGGTAACTAAACATCTCCTTGAACTTATGTCTAAAATGATTATACCAATTCCTAGTTAAAAGAAACTGCAAGAGGTTCCATGATTCTCGCACGTTCTCTTTTATCTGTATTTTCATCCCAACCTAATACCATTTCATGAAGATTGTTAAAGTGAGGAAGTGACATCTTGCAGTTAAATTCAGTGTTTTCATGTCAATCCAACGATCTAGAGGGGCTTTGTTGCATTTTTAATGTTGTAATTATGTTGGGGGTAAAATATAATTTCTCGTTGTAGTTTTGTTTTGAAGATGCATATATGTATTTTACTATACTCGCTCTGGTCTCTTTTATGGGCACTTTTTAGAAAGATTTTTTTAGTCCTTAAATTAAGATATTTGATAGGAGTATTGATTACATTGTTTTTAATATTACCCCTATTTATAGGAGTATTGATTACATTGTTTTTAATATTATCCCTATTTAAATTCATTACCTATGAGAGAAAAAGTGATGAGAATTTGAAAAATTTCATTTAAATAAGAGCAAAATTGGAAGTCTATTCTATTTTTAGAAAAAGTTGATGGCTTAACTAACTTTTCTTAGTTCCAATGAGGTAGTTAGTGGTGTCTTATAATAGAGAGATCGGATAGAGTATATTGATAGTGAATTGATCATTTTTGTGGGCAAGTACTGAGTTCAACATCAATTATCATTGATTGGTTTACCAAGTTGTGCAAGGCTAACTTGTTTTTCATATAGGAAGTATTTGATAAGGATCTTTTAAAGAGTGACGACAAGATGGGAAACGCCTTCCTCAACCTTCAACCCTTAGTCTCTGCAGCCAGAATACGAGACATTTTACGGGTTTCCTCCGGCGAAACGACAATAAGGAAGCTTGTACCTGACAATGAAAACTGCCTTGTTCGCGAAAGCAGTATCAATAGTGTTAATGGTGAGCTGGTGCAAAATGTTTGGTTACGGCTTCGGGGAGTCGAGTCCGGCGAGCTAGAGCTGACAATCAAGTTCATCACTCCTGTCACGCCCTCGGCGTGAGACATTAGACGATGAATCAGGGGAGCTAGAATTGACAAACGAGTTCTCCAAGGTTGCTTCCCCTGTATAATAGGGCAGATATTGTGAGTGTTCTTCTTGTGGTAAATCTCTTCACATGATCATAATTGTAACTTTGTGTGTGTAGTTTCCCTCTTTCTTCTGATTACCTTATTAGATATATCGTTCAATGTATTTTAGCAGCTAGTTAGATTAAAATCCACTTCAAGCTACAAATCCAAATGAGCGAGTGGTTTCTCTATGGCTTCTTTAGTCTCTATGTTGTCATTTTTTCCTCTTGCATTACTTTATAACACTTGTAGAAGTTTCGCTTTTGTTTTGAAATGAAAATTTATTTGATGATTGCATTAGTTTCGGTGCGTCTTTATATATGAATTCAGATATTGTTTGTTATTTTCATTGCTTGAAGCAACACGATAACTTGGGGACTTGAAAAGAAGCTATCGACTCTAAGGATAATGAGGTCAAAAGTAAGTAAGAAAATAACAGCTAACCGCCCCCTCTCTCCCTCCCTCTCCCTCCCTCCCTCTCTCTCTCTCTCACATTTCCTGAGATTGGACCTTAAAAAAATATAGGATATTTTTAATATTTAATGTGTAATTAAAGAATTTTTTTAAAAAATCCTTGATAAATAAAATATTTAACTCCTATTTTTAAGTGAGATTCTTTCAAATATGAAAATATTATATTAATATAAAGGTATTTTGGCAAAAAAATACAAGACATTGAGCTTGTTTTGTTAAAAAAAAAATGGGACATTTTTTGAGATAATATATTAAAAAAATGTAATGCATTTTAGATATTTTAAGATATAATAATTGATTTTTTTAAAGGATAAATGAGCAAATTATTTTTTAAATTTTAGGTTTAATAGTATTATAGGTCCTGAATTTATTTATTGTACAAATTATTCCTTTAACTTTTGAAATAATACAATTTGATTTGTACTGTTAATAAAAATTAATGATTAATAAAAAATAACAAAAGACCTTATAAATTATAGAAAATAATAAAAATTACAATAAATGACCTAAAAATTATAAACAAGGGCCCCAAAAAATATTAAAAAAATTTTTTTTTATCATTTTTAAAAAATTTTGAGGTTATTTTTTTTTATCAACTAACTGTTAAAGTTAACTTTTATTAAAAGTAGAGGTTAAGTTGCACTGTATTTAAAAATTAAAGGAACAATTTATATAATAAATAAATTTAGGATTTATTGTATCATTAGACCTAAAATTTAAAAAATAATTTATTCATTTATCTTTTTTAAAAAATACATTTAAGGAGTGTAATTAATAAAGTTTTTTAATTAAAACATTCAATTAAATAAAGCTAAATATAGAAAGATTGTATTATTTGAAAAATAATTAATTAATTCATTGGGAGTGTAATTTAGTTTAGAATAATTAAACAAATTAATAAATAGTTAATATATTGGAGATATAATTTCATGAAAAATAACTTGTATTTTCATTCGAGGAGAATGTATCTTATTTTGTCGCAGGGGGCCTTTAATTTAATTTAATAGTGCAATGTAAATCTCCCAATGAATTAGGGGATTTGTATTCGGTGTTGATCAGGGCCAAAGCAAACTTGGCCCCTTCATTTTAATTTAAATTAATCTCTTCCGTTTATTTAAATTAATTTTTAAAAATTTTTAATATTATATTTATTAATATAAAAATATAAAAAATTTAAAATTTTAATAAATCTATTCATTATATATATTGCCAATACATATTTAATTTAAAAGTTTAATTTAATATTAAAAAATTTTATAATTTTATAATTTAATTATCTAATAGACTCTAGACAATTCAGATATAATCTAAATAATCTAACTTAATATTAAAAAATTTATAAATTTTAAAAATTAATTATTTAAATTTAAATTTTTTATTTTAATAAATATAATATTAAAAATATAAATTTTATAAATAAAATATTTAAATGTATTTTAAATAGTTCAGGTTTAATGTTAAAATTTTTTATTTTAATAAATATAATATTAAAATATTTAAAAATCAATTTAAAAAATGACAGAAGTCATTTTAAGTTGAAATAGAGGGTAAGGAGGATGGATGAGCACTCGGAGCGCACGGAACGCAGCAGACGCTAGATTAGGACCTGGTGGCCGGTGGGTCCGTTGCTTTTTCTTCTTATCCATGCGCATTTAGCTTTCCAACGAGGAAGGGTGATATGAAAAGCGAAAATGACAATAAAATAAATAAAACTCATCTAATGCCTTTCTCAACTTTTTTAATGTCTACTACAGTCATGTCCTAGTTTAGAAAAAAGTTTCGATTTAACATTTTAGTAAATTATAACATTGACATAAATTATAAAATAAATAACAAGTTATTACACTATCCAAAATCCTGAAAAGTGTGACTTATTTTTTAAGATAAAGGTATAAATTTAATCATATATTATTTTTTAAGAAATATTTTATAGTTTAAACTATTAAATATTGTAAAATAAATCATGAAGTTTCAAAAATGAAATATCTAGCGACCTACCGTTAACTTTAGTTGATAGACATTATGTGAAGCTCACAATAACACATGGCACTACACGAGCACGACACGTTAATTTAGTTACAAATTATTTTTTAAAAAGTACTAGATAACTGCTACTATAAAAAAAATGGACTATTCAACATCTTTCTCTCAATTTTGACTAAATATCATTTATTTTATACTTATAACGCTCATAAAGTATCAATCTCTCTAATTTTCTTACTTTCATTCTTGATCTTAGCTCGAGAAAAAAGATTCAAGGGGTTCTTATTTGAAAATATTTACGAAGATAACACTAACAAAGTAGAAGAATAATTCGTAATTAAATTAAGTTAGAATCAAACTTCTTTCATGCTTAATAAAATCAAGCTGTTACTTTATTAATATCATCCTTGTAAATGTTTTCATATAAGAACTCTTTGAACTTCTTCTCGAGCAGTACTGAGAACAAAAGCAAGAAAATTAAAGAGATTGATGCTTTATTGGCTTCTAAGTATAAAAATAAATGGTATTTGATCAAAATTGAGAGAAAGATGTTGGATGATCCATTTTTTTAAAGTCAAATTTACCCACTGCTCCTTAAAAAATAGTTTGTGACTAAATTTGCACCTTTATCATATTGATATGTCATGTCTATGTCATGTCATATATTATTATGGGCCCCGCATAAAGTTTGTCAATTGAAGTTGACAGCGGGCTACTAGATGCTCCATTTTTAAAAGTTTATAATTTGTTTTGTATCATCTAATAGTTTAGACTATCAAATGTTTCTCAAAAAATAATATATGATTAAATTTGCTATTTTATCCTATTTTTTAACATCTATACAATGCACTTAAAATGTATGTCATTGCAATATTAAATTATGATAATATTCTGGCATTTAATTTGTGGGTGATTAGATATGGTACAATTTACAATTTATTCTTACAATTATTTAAAAATATTCTTGCTATGTGATTTAGGTATCAAACTCGAAGTCTGCCTTATCAGGTATGGTTTTATGATATATTTTTTAAAAAAATATCAAATTTATTTATAATAAAAAATAAAAAAAATTAATTTTTTAATCCTTCAATTTTTAATTTACTTGTAACTCAGTTCCTCAACTATGACTCACTGTGAATTAATCTCTCAATTATGACTTGCCTATGACTCAATCTCTCAACTTTTGAATCACTTACAAATTAGTCCCTCAACTTTTGTTAATTTTTTTTATGTAAGCTTATATCTCACATCAATGAGCAAGAAGAGGGTATTTTAGAATAATATATGAGCATTTTTTTATCCCTCTTATTTAATAAAATTTTTTTAAAAAAATTAAAAAATAAGGACCAAATTATAGGTGAATCAAAAGTTGAGAGATTGAGTTGCAGTGAGTTATAGTTAAGGAATTGAATTGCGGCGAGTCATAGTTGAGGGACTGAGTTACAAGTAAGTTAAAAGTTGAAGGATTAAAAGATTAGTTTTTCCTAAAAAATAACTACTCTACTAAAAAATATATGACATTTTGTATTTTTTAAGATACAATTAATAATTTTTTTTAAAAAAATCCTTAATTAAACTCTAATTAATAAAAAATTAATAATTTTTTTAAAAAATTTAATTAAACTCTATTGAACAATAGTAAATATTAAAAAAAATATAATTTATTATTTTAAAATAAATTAACTAAGTTTGAGTAAATATTGAATTATAATATTCAACGGAGCAGTTGCTTCCAAACCATATTCATGGATACATGATACATACATGATACATGACGCCTCTTGCTCCAGCTCGTTAACTCAGTATCTCCGTGATCATCATTCTGTATTATTATTACTAGTTTCATTGGCAGATATATTCGGACTCTAATGTCTTCACTTGCCGATTCCATAAAACCTCGAGGTGTGCTTTTATCTGTTAGAAGTTCTGAATCTCTCTGTAGCATAGTTTATCATTAATATTACAAGTTCAGATGATCTTCTAATCATAAATTCATGCTTCTGGTACTTTATTTAACTCGGTAATTTTATCCCTACAGATTCATATATTAGGGTTTGTTTTCCTTCATCATAATCATGGAAATTTAGAATTTTCGGGCCTGGAAGGAAATCAAAACTTTGTATTAATTGTTTCTAATCTGCTTTTCACGGCGCCGCTTTGTTAATTACAGATGTTTGTATTGTTGGCGTTGCCCGGACGCCGATGGGTGGCCACCTTGGCATCCTTTCGTCTCTTTCAGCGACGAAGCTTGGCTCTATTGCTATTGAGGGTAATGTTCTTACTTCTCATAATAAAAACTTCAGCTCATTACTCATGTCTTATACATTATTTCTTGACTAAACTGAGAATTTGGGAATCTGGAAAAATTGATGGCCTATAATGGAATCCAGGGGACAAGGCGAGATGAAGGGGGAGGGAAAGGGGAGAGAGGAAAAAACAGGTTTAAAGAGGAAAACTGAGTCCCATAGACAATATTAATCTCTCGTGTCACTTTGTTTTTGATAAATGCTAAAGGATATAATTTAAAGGATTTTGACCCCTTTGAAATTATTTGCTCTATCTAATGAGGTTACAGTTAATCCTCTTTGCGATGAGCTATGAACTTGGTTATATTCAAAATCTAAGTCAAGCAATGCATCTATAAATATCTGTATCTTTTCTGTTTTAAGCTATTGAATAAATCACTAAATCTGCAGCTGCTCTCAAGAGAGCAAAAGTTGATCCATCTCTTGTGCAAGAGGTAATTTTTGGGAATGTTCTGAGCGCAAATTTAGGGCAAGCTCCTGCTAGACAGGCTGCATTAGGTGCTGGCATACCCAATTCCGTAGTCTGCACCACTGTTAACAAAGTTTGTGCATCTGGGATGAAAGGTAAGTTCTTTTTGTTGATATGAAAGAAGATTCTTCGCCTCAAAAAACTGAAATTTTATTTGGTCAGTTGTGACTCCATGCTCCATTATTTTCATTGCAGCTACCATGCTTGCAGCACTGACCATACAAATGGGTATCAATGATGTGGTTGTGGCTGGTGGTATGGAAAGCATGTCTAATGCTCCTAAGTACATTGCTGAAGCAAGGTTTCATTTATTTCATGAGTCACTGACACCTTAATAAATGTTCTCTTGGAAAAGCATGGTTGTCTTGATATCTGCAGAAATCATGAGGACAATAGGGGAACTTTATATTTTATTCTTTAAATCCCCTAGTTACATTTTCTTCTTGAAGACCAAATATAGTTTGCTGATCTTGCTGCTGAAGTCTAACTGTTCTGTGTTTGGCAATATGGACTTTGTACCATATAGTTGCATTGTCTACTGTATTAACCTAATGAATTTATTTAGAATTTGTTGACGTCTGAATTTCATAGGCCATCATTTCATTTACTGAGTGATTGATGTTATTATTACATTATTAAGTTTATAATTATTGTATCTAAACCAGGAAAGGGTCCCGGTTAGGACATGATACTATCATCGATGGAATGCTCAAAGATGGCCTTTGGGATGTTTATAATGATTTTGCTATGGGAATGTGTGGTGAAATATGTGCTGATCAACATGCCATAACAAGAGATGAGCAGGTATTGGCTCTTGGTAAACTGTCTGTTCAAAGTTTGTAATTTATATTACTCTTTGTCAAACATAACCTTAATTAGTGTTCATTTAAGCATATAAATATTCATGAATCAATACGCCTTGCTGTTTAGTTTCTTATGCTGTGTTCTGATTCATCATTGGCACTGTCATTGATCTTGAGAATGGCCTAGAATGCTTTTGATTGAAAGTATTTGTAGGGATATAACTATAGATCAATATAGCTAAGCTCATTGAAATTTGTATAACCATTTTTTATGACATTACTCATCTCTCCCCCTGCCCCCTCTTTGTGTGTCCATCTCCTCCCAAACTGCAGTCATTTGGAACCTAAGGTTTATATGTTTGTTCCATGCTACATCTGTTACCTCACAGGATTCTTATGCTATTCAAAGCTTTGAGAGAGGAATTTCTGCACAAAATGCTGGTCACTTTGCTTGGGAGATAGTTCCGGTTTGATTTTCAATTCTTGCCCATGAAAACTGTGGATATAAAATTATTGATGATTTATGGGAACAAGTTGTTTGTGGTTTCAATTTCACTCATGCAGGTCAAAGTTTCTGGCGTAAGAGGAAAGCCTTCCACGCTTGTTGATAAAGATGAAGGTTTGGGAAAGGTAAATAGATTCGACAGACACAGTAACTACTCTAGAAAGGAAGAGTCACTCCTGTAGGTTTTTAATTTTACATTATTAAAAATTTTTTTGTTAGATAATTAAGAAATCTGAACCGTTTGACCCTTGACTCTTAGCAATAGCTTCACCAATTGAAGTAAAGAATTTTTTTTGTATATGTTAGTTGTTGACCCCATTTCTGCAAATTTCTTTAACTTTTGCTCTTTTGCACATCAGAGGAATGAATTGTCTTGAGTGTGCATCTATGCTTCCCGTGACTACTATATCCATGTTATTTTGAATATGAAGGATCAAAGACTAAGGCATTCAAACAACTATCAACGTTCATGCATTGATATGCTTCTGTCAGCTAATTTTAATCCATAACTGCTTTTCCTGGATGTTTAATTTCTTATATAGAATTTACTTTCTCCATGTTCTTTGACTTGATTTGCTATGGTTGTTCTGTGGAAATTTTTGCTTTTGCTAATATCTTTCTTACATGTGTTAGTTTGATCCAGTAAAATTAAGGAAGCTTAGACCAAGCTTCAAGCAGAATGGGGGTTCTGTTACTGCTGGCAATGCTTCTATCATAAGGTCCTTTCTTTCTCCCCTTACATGGGTTTTTCTTTATAATAATGAATTTAATTAGCTAATATAAATTATTTTTTGAAGTTTGGTGACATAAATTGGCTTTTGTTTATTTATTAAAATTTTAAATTAACTGATTGGTTGTGATTCTTAAAAATTATTAGCTGGTTGGTTGGTCAGATTAATCAGTCCATTTAATATAATTTTCACTTGTTCCAAAAGTGTATTCTCTTTTATTGATGATGAGCGGGAACATCAACTTGACCAGTGATGGTGCTGCTGCCTTGGTGCTAGTGAGTGGAGAGAAGGCACTAAAGCTTGGATTGCAAGTGATAGCTAAGATCAAAGGATATGCTGATGCAGCTCAGGTACATTGAGAGGTTAATGTAACCTGTTTGGTGTTAGTTATTATATGATATAAGCAACTTTAGAGCTGATAGAAGATTGTCTGTGCAGGCACCTGAATTATTTCCAACTGCTCCTGCCCTTGCAGTACCTAAAGCAATATCAAACGCTGGTTTGAAGGCTTCTCAAATTGATTATTATGAAATTAATGAAGCCTTCTCGGTATGAATAGACACAGATCATCTTATACCATTCAGGATTTTATGTTACTTGTATAACATTGTCTATGCAGGTTGTAGTTCTTGCAAATCAAAAGCTTCTTGGTCTTAATCCTGTGAGTATTGATATGACACAATTTTTGGCTGGATATTTCTGTCATGCAAACTCATCTTTCTGCTTGTTCCTTCTGCATATGCATATTGTTTTTCCTCCATTCTTTCCTAGCATGAAGCATAGCCTATTCATGTCTGTCTTATCATATACAGGAGAGAGTTAATGTGCATGGTGGAGCGGTATCATTGGGCCACCCTATTGGTTGCAGCGGAGCTCGAATCTTGGTTACATTATTGGGGGTAATATGTGACCTTGATATATTGATTTATCTAGAAACCTCTTCTTTAGAAGCTTCTAGTATCATTTAGTCAACAATGATACATAAATACCTATTAACTTTATGAAAGAGATCAACCTTTCTTAATTCATTAAATTCTATTCTTAGAACTTAATGATCAATGTCAGGCTATTTTATACTAGATCTCTTGGAAATATATTGACTAGATTGTGAATACTTATTTTTGTTGCTTTCTGTGGGTATTTTACAAAATTCATGTGTTGCAGGTATTAAGACAGAAGGGTGGGAAATATGGTGTTGCTGGAGTCTGCAATGGAGGTGGAGGAGCGTCTGCCCTTGTACTTGAGCTAATGTAAGCCTTTCTCTATTTTTTTCCTTGTTTATTTGTCAGGGCATGTTGGGGTTGAGGGGAACGGAAAGAAATGGTAGAATAAATAAATTTGGGAAAATACAGATTTTGGTTCCTAGAGTTGTAGTCAATTATGGCCAATGTCTTTGTAGTTTTCTTATTGAGAAATCAATCCTTAAAATCATGGTCAACTTTGGTTGAGGCCCCTCGAAATGATGTGTCGTTAATGTGGAAATAATATTTGGTAATAGAAAGGCCAAAATTGACTACAATTCTGGGGACTGGTACACAGGGTGACCATAAATTCAAGGACTAAAGCCTACGTTTTCCCAATCAATTTTGATTGGACATTTTGTTGTTTATTAAATCTTCAAATATACCTTTTCTTCCTTCTTCTTAATTGACCTCGATCCAAACTCACTTCTATGGAACAATATAATTGAAATACTTCAAATGTAATGAACCCTTTTTGAACAATGAGAGATCAGGTCCTATGTTTTCTTTTACGACATGGAAGATCCTGGTAAGTCTCTTAACACTTAACTGATATAGAAGGATAGACTAAATGAATCTGTTTTTGACATTTCTTGCTTTCTTTTCATTTTGTTTTTTTTTTGTTTTTGGTAAAAGGTTCTTCTGATATTTCTATTTCCACTGAGCAAATGTCCTAAAAGAAATGATATACTTTAGTTTCTCTGCATATCTTCAAGCACAAAAGGCTATTGAGGATTTTGATTTTGCAGGCCAGATGCCAGGGTGAGGCGTTCTTCATTATGAGGATCATCTCTTTGTACTGTTGTACACTCCAATAATTATTAAAAAAAAAAAAGAAGTATGGCTTTTCTTGTTAATGTTGTAGCAATATATGAGACAAAATAATGATGTGATAAACCATTAAATAGTGGACATCCAGCTTGATCTCTTTGGTGCTTTCTTATGTCTTTGTTTGACGTTAGAGGCTCTGATTTGGGACAAAATTCTAGGGACTATCACGTTACGTGTGATAAAATTTGATGCTCTGTTTGTTATGAAATTTTATATTTTTATAATGATTAAAAATCATAAGGCAAATTTATTACCTTTATTAATGTGGGATGGCCAGCTCTCCAGTAGATGAACAGTTCTCCAATTAACGACAAGTCTCAATAAAATTATGAATCTTCTGTCTATTATAATATTATAATATCATGTTAGAGATTCGGATATTATAATATCTCCCTTCTACATATTTCGCATCGGACGCAAATGTTTTTCTTTTATTTTTTTATAAATTAAAATTGTTTAAAAAATTAATTTTTAATAACATAAATTTAAATTTAAATTATATTTTATGTTTTAGCTTTTTAAAATTTAAATTGTACTCACTTATTTAAAAAATATAAAGCAGTTTTTGAAGAGTTGAAAGTTGGATGTTGAATTTTGAATGTTAAAAAATATAAGATTTTTTTTTATTGTTTTAAGGTGTAATTAATGTGTTTTTTTTTAAAATGCTCATAATAAATAAATTATTTTATATTTATTTTAAAATAAAATAACTTATTAAATGAGGATAAATATGAAAAGATAATATTAGTTTGAAAATAATGGACTATTTTATTTAGGGGCAAAATTTAGTTCAAAAATACCCTATATTTTTAAAATAAAATGTTAGTAATATATTTTGTGTATTATGTGAAAATAAAATAAATTATTATTTATATTTATATTTATATATTCTAATAACTAATTTTTTTAATATTATATTAGGAATAAAAAATATAATTAATAGAAGTTATTAAAGAAATCACGAACTATGATTGTTTTGTGTCCTTTTTAAAAAAATTAATAAAATTTAACTTTCACTCTTCTTTTTCATTTTATTAAACAATGTAGATTAATGTTTCTTGCACGGGTATAAAATCTAATTTCTACTTATTCTGTTTTTTTTTTTTTTTGACCAAACTACTTATTCTGTTTTAAAAAACTAAAAAAGGGCGGGGGTGTCTATACATGGAGCAATACAATGTTTTTTTTATTTTTTTATTGTTACGTGAGTATGGTTGAGGACGCTGCCCTTTATCCCTCAGGATGTGTTTAGAATAGATCCATGAGAACTTAAATTTAAACAAAATCCTCCGTTTAAATATATAAAAGCCTTTGTTATTTAAATTTAATTTAAATCTAAATTCATATTTTAACTTTTTTATAATGTTAAATTTTCTTTAAATTTTAGTTATTTAAAATTTTATCTATTTCAACTCTCATTTTTTATTATCTTCTCATTAATTGAAGAATAAAGGTAAAATTATAATTTTTTATTTTTTATTTTTACTTTAAATCTTAAATTCATCTTTAAAATCATCTATACAATACAAACAAAGGATTTTAAATTTGAGATTATAAATTTAAAATTTAAATTTAAATCCATCAAGTTAAATGTTACCTAAACAAATAAGGAGTGTTCAACTTAATCATGACTACTATTCTAATCTTATTTATAAGATACTTCTATCATATTTTTATCATAACTAAAGAAAATTTTAAAACTCATTAACTATGTCTAGAAATTTAATAATTTTTTAATTTTATTCTTATTAAATATACATACTTTGACAATGTATTTTCTCTCTCTAACATTTAATGGAAGTCAAATAAAAAAATTTTCAATGAAAATTTAATTAGGTAACTTATAAATAGGACAAAAAAAATTCTCTCTCTGTCTTAAAAATAGGATTGGAGTACTTTCATTTTCGGGTTTAATAAGTTGATAATACATATTTGGTTGTTAAAACTCCCCAAATTCGATGAAACTTAATACAGATAAATTATTTAAAAATTTTATTTTTTAAAATAAATTTATAGCTATATTCATATGTCATAAGTAATTTATTGCAAAAAAGTTAACAAAAATTACTAAAAATGTTCTATATTTTATTGAAATTATATGTTTTTGTTGGAACTCTCTTTTTTTTAGGGGAGGGAGGAGAGCGTGAAAGTAAACTCCTGATTTCAATTGACTTTAATGCATAAATTAAGAAACATAAATAATGCTCCCTTTGGTTTTATTCTATATATAATTATAAATAACTTCTAACACACGTTTTACTAGTATCAACAAAAATTTAAATTTTATTAATTATATTTTAAAATTTAATAAATTTTCACATCTATTTTCTAATAACAACAAAGAGAGTTACTTTTAATAATTTTTTCTAGTTAGTAAAGGTAAGAAGGTAAAGATAAATATAAAAAATAATAAAGTATCATATAAATAGAATTAAAATTAATCTTCTCTCTTTATTTTATTATATAAATAGGATTAAAGGAAGAAGAGTATATCAATTTTTTTGAAAAAAAATTAATATGTTCTCGAATTATATAACTTCAAGCAATCTCAACGTCACCTCCCACAAAAATGTAGGCTAGCCGAAAGCCCAAACGTCTTTAGCACAGTGGCAAGAATGTCTCTCAATTAAGGCTCGTTTGGTATCTTAAAATTTTTTTTGATAAAATTAAAATTAAAATTAAAATTAAAATTTAAATAGAATTAAAATTTAAAAGGATGTTTGATATAAAGATAAAACTTTAAAATAATTTTTTTCAAATAAAAAAGGCTTCCTTATGCCTTTCATGATTTCATCTTTCCCTCTCCCCATCTGATGCGCAAAACCAGTGATGGCTGCCACTAAACCCACCTGAACCTTCTTCCACCATCGCACAAAATTTGCAGCAATCATTATATACAAAAATCAAGTGAAGATCGATGCCTGCTATGCACAATGAATACTGAAGGAGTGGTAGCTAAGGGAGAATGACAGTGGAGATCAAAGAAGCTCATCTGGTTGTTCATTGACAATGTTGTTCATTGACAATGAACAAGTCATTGCCTGGCTTTGATTCCAGCAACCCGCGATAGAAAAAATAGAAGGGGAAGAAGACAGAGGAGAGGGAGCTGTAAATCAAGAAAACAAACCTCTTACACTCCTGAAATGGCATGTCGATGGCACAAAAAAGTTGGAAGCGATGGCGATGGCAAGCGGCAAAGGCAGAGGCGGTGGTTGCGAGTTGCGAAGCGATGGTGTTCAGGCAGAGTTCGACGGCGGATGAGTTGAAGGGTAGAAAAGAGAAAAGATTGAATTTCAGGGAGTTTGTTCGATTCTATAGATAGAATGATGGAATCTAATTTTGCCGTTTTTTATTGAATCAGGATTTCTAAAAATCTTGATTAATGTGTACCAAACACTACTCTATTTGGATTCCCACCCAAATTCCATTTTTATATTCAGAATTCTGTACTACTAAACAAGGCCTAAGAGAACACCGCAGGTTCGTGCCCCTCGTTGGCCATGTGCTCCTTTTATTCAAAATAGAAGAAATTTTTAACAATAATTATAATTTGTATATCAATAAAAAATTTATTCTTATAAAAATATATGTTAATTTTCATTTTTTATCCTTAGTTATAATTTATGATAGTGAGAAAAAATTTACAAATTTACCGCACAAGAATTTAAGGTAAAAAATATAAGGGGTAAAAATTTTTTTTTACAAATATTAAGTTATTTATATTTTGAATCAAAATTAGCTAGAAAAAAATATTTATATTTTTGAGCTAGAGGGAGTGTGTGAGTAAAGTCCTTCCGTTTCTTTTGTGTTTTTGTTTTTTTTGGGGCTAAAGTTGTGGGTAAACCTTCCTACAGGAAAGGAATGTATACACGCATGATTATACAAATCACAAATGATTATAAAGGGATAACCCTCAGCAAAACTCTAGTTCAAATCTTACTAATGTGGGGAGCCACGAAAAAGAAACAAGACAAAAAAAAAAGACATCGAAGATGAATTACACAGCACTCAAATGCAATATTATACAATGAAATCCAAATAATTAGCACTCAGATGCAAAATTATACGATGAAATCCAAATAATTCGCCATCTAAACAATTCAAAGCATGTAGAACCAAGCCATAGCAAACTCTAATGTGCACAAGAGTGAGAGCAAACTAGATAATGTGACAATTATAATCAATTTTTTTTTAATACAAATTCACAAAAAACCATGCAGAGAAAAATGTTCAAATCCTTTAAAAAATATACAATTTCAGCATTCAGAATAGATTGTCAAAAATCTTGATACAAAGTTGGCATTTGAAACTTGACAAACAACCCAATCAAAGGATTTATTAGCTTCTTTAAAAATATTCAGTCTCTCATGACAAGATCTCTAATCTCATTGATAGTATTAACAAAGGGATGATTTGACATTAAGTCAAAATAAATGTTGACTGTGAACTATATTCGAATATGAAACTGCAGAAAAGACACGTGAGTTTGGATATGCTTATTTATGGTGGAATGAGGAAGACGTCTATTCATCAGAAGAGCTATAACGTTAAAAAGAATAAGGTCTTTGATTACTAGGAAGAAAAGCAGGTATAAAATATTATATTTGACATTTCTCTACTGCATTCGCAGCATAATTTGAAGATGGGAACTGTATTATGCTGACTACGCCCTGAATTTCTCAGACTTCCATAAACAAGACTGACTAATTCTTCACAATACTCGTAGAAACAGCACAAAAACCTACAACATTAGCACAGATCATTTTAGATGGGCAAATACACCATGAGCTGCTAACTCATCATCAGTTCAAATCCTCAACCCCACAAGGGTTTCAATCACCGTTGATTTTGAGGTTATTTAGTGAGTTAGAAACCACATTTCCATTCCCAAACTTGTTTAACTCGGATTGTATAGTCTGAGCAATTTCAGATTCTTCGGCTTTAGGCTCGGGAAAATCCACATGAAAAGATCCCTGCTTGATGGGTTCAGCAGATTCATGGAGTCTGGATTGCTGCCTGATGAAATTGTAGAGCTCTTGATGGAACGGATGATCCAAGGAATAGCAGTTTTGACTTCCACTATCTGAATGTCTAGATGATCCAGACCCTTCTTGTCTACAGAAATGTGGCAAGCTAGAGTAATCCATGATCTACACACGAAATTTTGATGGTTAAATTCAACTAAACAAGGGAACAGAAGATAAAAATATAAAGACAATCTCATAATCAATACATTCACTTCGAAAAGAATGACTTCTATGCACACCAATTTACCACAAAGCACCACTTCCTTAGAAGTGAGGTCAATAATTGGCAAGTTTTTATTTAACCTCGTAGACAAGAGCTTCACTATCCCAGCCAAGAGTTGAATGCAAAAAACAAAAGCCTCTGCATATCCGTTGACAGGTCCTATTGGCTTGCAAGGACGCATCACTTTTTGAATGATTGATGATTCAATTAAAAAGCCTTACAATTTGCATTTTTATGGTTTGTTTAAATAATAAATTTCAGAGGGATATTAGTCAATTCCACACTGGCATGCGTAGGCCTATACACTCACGCATGCAAGCCCGCCCACACATAGAAAGATAAACAAATAGAGAAAGGGGGGGGGGGGTAAACCAATAAACACTGGCGTGAAACTTATCACATGACTGGTCTTGCTTTCCCTATAAGGTAGCTTGTTAGATTTTTCTTTTCTTTTTTCTTTTTGTATCTTCTTACCTTTGATTTCGTTCTTATTCTCCACTAGAATTTATTCCATTAGGACAACTTCAAAAGAAAAATGCCACCTTACCTTCAACAGTTCATCTCGCCCACTACCCGGCAAGACCTGCACTTTTTTCCTTGTTCTCTCTTGTAGAAGTGGCTTCACAACCTGCTGATGCCAAGTGATTAGCATAAAGCTGAGGCCCAACTCCCAATAGGTATTCGCATCAGAAACTATATCATAAAGACCAAAACATAATTTTACCTTCCAGCAAGCTGAAAATATGTATGGGACATTCACAATGTAATAAGTATTTGTCTTCTCAGGATAGTTGAGATCATCAATGGATGATATAATTGTTAACAACTGCAAATACATGAAAGACAACTAAGTGCGTAGGAAATACTAAAAACAAATGGAAGGGGAAAAAAATTAATTTGGTATGATTCTCTGTTTTATATCTCTTTTAGTCAGGCAATAACAGTAGTTGTTTCAACCTAACCCAGAACAGAAGGTAACATAATAGTAAGGAGGGTGGGGGGGGAGGTAACACTATATATATCAAGTAGAGACAGTGGCAATTTTTATAATTTTAGGTCCAAGTTGACTTCATTCTAAAGACCAACATATTCAATACACAATATCTTGGATGAGTCAATGCCGGTCTGGCTGGTCCAAGTTCCCGGGTGAACTAAAAGGTACCTTAATCTGATTCAGGGCTGACAGCTTCAGTCCAGTCATATCTAAGACCTTCACACATGTGGTAATAGGTCGACCATGCTTCTTTGATGTAGTAGGCTGCAGCCACATGTGAGGATCGAAACATAAGGACAAAGGCTCAACTTATATTTATTACTTGTTATTGAAGAAGGCTCAAAACACATGCTCACCAATATTACACGATCACGATATTCATTAACTTGAATGTGAGACTGCACATAATAATGGACCTGCAATAACAAAAACATAAAACAATACAAGACATTAGAGTGCTAGGATTATTACAAAACTAATACTGTACCGAACAAAGCAGGGTTCCTTTCTTTTTTCTTAATTAAACTTACAGATGCTTTGTCAAATGTACTAAGACCAACTCCAATAGCAAAGACAGGAAGCCCCTGGAAAGGATGGAAGGCTGATAAGAAATAGAGTTTGAAAACAAAATGCCACAAAAGTCATATTTTTTATTGATGTTGATAATAAAATATGCGTAGTTGTGACGTAAGTTTCAATCTTTGAAAGCAAGGCCAAACACACAAGAGAACAGCTGATATATTTGAAAAATTAAAATTAAAATCACCTCTCTTGAGTATCCAGACAATCCAATTAGTTGTGAATCCCGCACAGCTCTGTACAAATCAGGAGGGATTATGGGTTTCTGAAAAAAGAAAGACCAACCAGCATAAGCACGTACTAATTAGCCTTTACAATAGATATAAATGTCAACATGATTTAGCCACTAAATATATATATATATATATATAGCAGGTAGAATAGAATCAAGGCCTGGAACAACAAATCACAATGTCAAATGCAAGTATGCCTAGCTACTGGCCAGGACCACATCACCACAATTATGATAAACCCTTTTTTTCTGTTCCTTCAATATACACATCGACACCTACAAGCTACACACACACAACAAACACAGAATCACAAGTTTCAGGCACAAGAAAGATATAAGCAATGGATGGCATTACAAAAATAAATGAGCATAATATTTACAGAAGAAGAAACTTCCTAGTCAAGTTTACTCAGAGTGGTGTCTACTTATTAAAATCTACAAATCTTGCAGACTTATGCCAGATGCCAAATTGCCTGATTCACGTAATATCTCAAGTTTCTCACTTACACATCTGTAAACTAAAGTTGCCATAATGCTTTAAAATGAAAAATAAAAACGTTGATAAAATGAACCACAATAAGGACGGTCTTTCAATGAACATGCACTTATCTTGATATATATATATATATATATATATAATATTTGCTGAAAGAACTGGACAAGATAAGGAATAGCAGAATTCAGCCTTACAGTTAATATGTTGTCAATCTCATTTTGTACTCTCCAGTTCAAACAATCAACCAGCTGAAAGATAACGTAACATGTGTTATAAATTGAATCTTAACCAATTCACAACATGCATGAGGTGGTGAAAGGCAAAAGGTGCTCTCAAGGGGTTAGACCTCCAAAACACCATAGCCAAAAGGAACTAGAAAGACGAACAGCTGAGTTAAGGCACTAATGTAGTAAAAATTATGTAAATTTGGAATAATTGTTATAAGGCATGATAATCATTATCATAACTCATGGAAACATTATGTGCCTTGTAAAGTCACTATTTAAGTCACATGTCAAAGTATAAGGTTAACAAATTAACCTTAACACTAAAAAAATGTTTGTGGTTGCGGTCTCATGTGGGTGGATTTCTTTTTTAAATTGTGGTTGTTTAAATAATCCCAAAAATCTAATAGCATAAATAACCATTTTAAAATAAGAATACCTCTTTTATCATATTCTTTCTTTTTCTAAGGACAGGTTGGACTTCTGATATTGGCCTTCTTACTATTCCTACTTTCTATTTATCAATCAGAACCATCGTTAACCATTAATTGTTAAGGTTCTCAAAACACAGATATTTATGACTATGACAATAGGCACACGATTTTGAGATACTCCAGTTTTTCACCTATCATGCATTAGATAAAATAATTTCCTTCACTAATGGCATTATTGTAAGTTTCTAATTGTTCCAAAATAGAATATAAATTGAATTAATTAAATTCAATTTTTCTCATTCTATCTTACAATAGCCATCCGCTTGACCACAATCTACTTTCATTTCTATTTTCCTCACCTAGTCCGAGGCTTTTTCTATTACTTTTTTTCTTGTTAATTTTTGGGCTAGATTTTGTAAGCTAACTCTTCCCTTATTACTTTGAAAACGACAAAAGCACCTAAGGCACTTGCCTAGAAAACAGGAAAAACAGACGCTTGTATGGTAAAAAGGAAAGAGCACCAAAAACGCTTTCCGAGCGCCTGGTTGAAGGGAGTGGTTCTCATGGTGCAAGAGGCACTAGCCCTGTGTAATGCCTAGTTTACCATATTCTTAACTCAGTAAGGCTGGACTGCACAGACACACATTATCGTAAGTGAATAATATATTTCCAGAACAAGCAATAAAAGAAAACCTGATACACACAAACATACCATTTTATGGGCCTTTGAAACATTCCAGTCCCTTGCTTTTAGAAACCGCACCAATGTTTCAGTGATATACCCTTGATGAACATTCTGCAAATTACAGCGGTTAAAAATGAGAGAAAGAGTGAGAAGAACGATAATTCTTGTTTAGAATGTTATAAAGAAATCAGGCATGATCCATAAGGATGGAGATCACGAAAAATATGTATCAAGAAACAAGTACAAAAAACTTTCAATGACCAGCACTGAACAATAGACATGAAACTTTATACTTCATCCCACAAATCATTAAAAATGAACCCCGGCAACTTTAAACTGATATTAAAGTTCTCCAAATATATGTCTATTCAATTTTTACATTTTAATATAAACGCCCTCATCAGATCAGAAAGGAGAAAAAGTTCCCCGTTAAATTTCTAGCAAACACATATATATATACATACATATATATATATATATATATTTTTTTTTTCCTAGACAAGTTACTTGTTCTTAGCTACTTATCAAGTGTTGATTAATGATAAAGAGATCCCCAAATTTCATGAGATCCCATATCCCCGGATTTTCTTACATGAGTCTGAAGACAGAGCATACTTAAGACTAAAGATAAATTGAGGAACATAAGAAAAGATTATATACTAAAACCATTTTAGTTGAGTAGAAGATACACTTAAAAATTTTCCCTATTAAACTCGGCGCTTCAAAACAGATCTTATTTATGGACCCTAGAGAATCATCACCACATCACGTGCCAAATATCCAGGACACCAAGAGCCATCTAGGAGAGCACCAATTAGTCAAATAAAACAACTTGACACACCAATCACGAGGAATCCACCGGACACCACTTACAGAAGACACAGATCGACCATAAGTATTGAGGAATAAACTTAAGAGTGACTAACTCAAGAACAAGCAAGATCATAAACAAAGCAAACCAGATAATTACAGCTGAAATTTGTCTAGCTGGTGCTAAAACCAGATCAGATTGAGTAATGAGAAGGAAAAACAGCCCGAACCTGAAATGTCGCCTGCAATGGCTCACTACCTAGCAATATTCAAAATTGAACCAAAAAGCAAAACATGAAAAGAGTACTAATCAGAAACGCAGAAGAGAAAATCAGCGAGCATTAGATAGATCCAAGCAATTAAGTGGAAGACGACCTTGATCCATCAATGCTTGCAGCTGGTCGATGGCATCCTGGAAAGCGACTCCCATTTTGTTCGAGCCCCTGAAAATTCAGAATTTCTGGGGATGTAAATTATAACGCAAAACCACCGAATTCGAGTACTTTTTCTCTCTTTAGCTTCAGTTTCTGTATCGACAATGTTTTCCGTCAGTATTACTCAAAAGGAAAATTTGGTAAAGACATGCCACAGCAAAAGGAGAGACTAGTTAAGACTATGTGAAGTCCTCTGAGAGAGAGAGAGAGAGAGGAGGGGTCAAGATTCAAGAAAGGCGGACATACGCACACAAATCCAACCTTCATTTCCCACCTTGAAATACGAGCAATCAGCCCTTATAAATCTCCTGCCTTCCTCCTGTTCAAATTATTTTTCTATAATATATTTAAATCGGCGACATGTCAAAATTTCATCATTATAAAAATCTAACGTATTGTCCATCCATATTTCATCAATAAGACCGTTTATCTTTAGGTTTGTTAAAATTATGAAGACTTCCCTTTCTTTTTTTTATGCTTTAATCTAATTTTTAATATTATTAAAGGTTTTAAAAATACTTAATTTTATTAACTGAAATTAAATTAAAATATTTAAAATTATTAATCTATCATCATAATTTAACTGTATACTCTCTATTCAATTTAAAGAATTTAAAAAAAAAGTAAGATAATAGTTAAATAAATGTTTTAAAAATATTATAGTAAATTAAAATCAACAAAATTGAAAGTAAAATAAATATAAAATATATTAACTAATTTATTCTCGTTATATCAAACTCCTGATTCATTATTATTTTTTTGTAAATAAATATTTAAAATATAATTTTAAATAACATATATTATCAAATGTTCAAATTTTTTGAAAAAATATTAAATGAATAATATACATATTTGTTAGGCCTAAAGTGTTCTTGGGTCCGCCAAATAGGATTGGATTTGGAACAAAATAACAGCCCTGCCCATTAATCAAGGATTAATGAAACGGTGCATCTCAACTCCATTGGTCAAGAAGAGCCATCACTTCATGCTGTCTAAAAACTCACAGCGCGTCCTCAACCACAAAGAGAGCCTTGTCAGCTAGAAGCAGTGGAGTGGTTGGGGAGACATAATTTAAATTTAAACATTGGGATACTCTATCAACTTATACAGTCTCATCCAGCGTGGCTTTGTGACTTGGGCATTTTAGCATCTATCTAGGATTAGCAATAGTGTTTAGGAACTTCAATGTTCTCCGAACCTTGTACTCATGCTTATTTTCCTTTAATACACTTTGTTCCTTCTAGAAACTAAGCTAATCATGTGGAACAGTCTTGGTGATTTAAAGAAATTAAGGTAAATGATCTTGAAAACTCACAATGCTCTAATTGAGGATTTACTCCTCTCACACACCTAATGTGCATGATGACACTCAAGCTCCTTCCACACACCAATAATATATACAAAATTGAAAATGTGATGAGAAGTTTAAAAAATATATACATTTAAATTAGTTTTATAACCTAAATGATTTTTGAAAAATATTCATGTTATTGAGGGCTATTTTGCTTTAAGAAATGTTACTCAACAGAGATTTAATAATATAGCTCAAAAATAAAAAGAAGAATCACACACAAGAACTACTCAAAAAACTTATTTACAGACAATAAACAATATATAATGGATTGTTGTTAAAATGAAAACATGAATTTATTTTTCTTAAATGAGACTTGTTATTAATCATGGCTTGCGAATAAATGAGACTTATTCTTGAAACAAACCTCCTATAGTAGCTTGCAAGTCCCAAGAATGACCTTACTTGCTTTAGTGTAATTAGTTATGGCTATTCCATTAGTACCTTAATCTTTTTTGGATTAGTTGAGACTACTCCTCCACTAATAACGTGTCCCAAAATCTCTACTTGTGTTGCAGTAAAGGTATACTTGCTTCCCTTCACACAAAAATAATTTTTTTTTTCAAAATTTTCAAAACCAAATGCAAATGTCATGTGTGAGATTTTAAACAAAGACTATAAATTAGAATGTCATCAAAGAAAACTAAGATAAATTTCCTTAAATACTCCTTAAATATATTATTCATGGCATCTTGAAAGGTTGCAGATGCATTAATGAGCCCAAAATCACTAACCACTCATAGTGGTCCAAATGAGTGTGAAAAGCTGTTTATAGATGTTTGTGTGCTCCATTTGGATCTAATGGTAATCAACCCTTAGATCTAACTTAGTAAATCATTTAGCCTCTTTTAATTCATCCAAAGTTCTTCTACAAGAGGAATAAGGTATTTATTCTTAACCATCCTCTTATTAAATTCTCGATAATCGATGCACATGCGCCATAACGCATCTTTCTTTTTCACTAACATAATTGGTGAAGCAAATGGCAAACTTCTTTCTCGAATGACTTGTGATTGCAGTAGCACCTTCACCATGTCTTTAATAACATTCTTTTGAGCTGTTAGGTACCTATAAGGCCTTAAATTGACTTGATCAGAACCTTCTTGTAAAATAATAGAATGGTTGTGATCCTCTCTCAAGGAAGGAAGAGATTTTCTAATAATTATAGCATAAACACATGAACAACTTTTGCAAAACCATTCTCCCCCTATAATCAAAAGCAATGCTGCCCTTCATCACAATTTTCCAATAATTGTAGCATAAACACATGCCCTCTAGCTTATAAATCATTTTCAATCTTCTGAAAATGAGCAATTTTACAACCTATTGATTCTTAGGGTTACAATCTACACATTTTTCCAATATACCAGAAAGTCATGGACAATTTATCATAATCCCAATAAGCCGGATAGATAGTTTTAAGCCAAGATAAATCCAAAACTATATAATAAGTTCTAACTTCTAAAATTTGAAAATCTCCTTCAAACTCTTCACCTTGCATTCTCCACTTAACTCCTTTTAACACACTAAAGACTTTCAATTTCCTACCTCCCACAACTTCAACTTCTACAACAAGATGAGAATTCGCCCTTTAACCCAACTTCTTAACTAGGGCATAATCAATGTAAGTATGAAAAGCCTCATTAGCAATGAGTATTTGGATCTATCATCTTCCAACATAACCTTAAATCCTCATAGCCGAAGGTCCTACACTCTCTCGAATTACATGGAGTGAAATTTGCAAACACTCTGAATTTTTTGGTATGCATTTAGACTCTTCTGGGACTTCAAACTCTTGACCTGTGTCCTCTTTAACTTCTTTGAGTACTTCATCTTCTATTGAAATGAGTTGCAATTGCAATCTTTTATGTTTGAGGTCATATATGGTCCTTGGAAAAAGGTTATTAACAATAAAAACAAATTCTTGGCTCTTAATTCTTTTACTTTATCTGGCATTATTTATTGAAGACCTAGTACCTACATGAGAAGAAACAAAGGCAAAAGAGGCTATCTTGAATGCAAAAGAAAAAGAATTAGAAGATTGAACCATTTTATCCTTTCTAAAATAAGACCTAGTATTGCTAGATGGAGATTTTGCACTCTTCCACCTATTCGACCCTCTATATTTACTTGGATAAACTCAAAGGGACTCCCTATAGTGTGTGTATCATCATTCCACATCTACTAAACAAAGTGAGGTTGTGAGTCATTGTTATGAGTCTGGTCACGTGCCTTTTAGCTGTTCACCTCATACATGCATGTGGCTCATGCTTCTTGCAAAGACTATGGCTTAAACATGTGAATATGTGCAGCAAATTCTTTATCAAGGCTTACCATGTAAGTCTACACAAGGTAATCTTCAAAAAGTATGATCTTGCAAGCAATTGCATTGAATTCATTATTACATTCTTTGAGTGAGCCTATTTGATGAAGCTTTATGAGATCTTCTATTAGAGCTTTATGGGTGGGTCCAAACCTATACTTCAATTCTTCCATGATTCTTGCCAAGTCCACCTACTACCTTTATTTAAAGTAGTAAGGGCTTGATGCTATTGCCAAGCCTTTTCATCGAGATACAAACTGGCCATGAGAACCTTCCAATCCTTTGGTGTGTTGTCTATTTGAAAATAAAATTCACACTTAAAGATCTATCCCAAGATATCATTTCTTTGAAATTTAGGAAACTCCATCTTTGTAAAACATGTACGAGGTTGATACTTATTGGTTTTCTGGTCGTGGATGCTCTCTGCAATGACTGTTGCTTGCAGGACCCTTATCAAGAGAGTCATTACAATCACGTATGATCTAGACCACTTGATTGGTGAGGGCTTGCACATCATTAAGAAGATTAGCCAACTTGGAGAAGGCATCTTCTAAGGCACAAAGTCGATCGTCACTATTTTCTACTATGGCATGTTGTTTTTGGAATTTGATTTCTGGCATACAAGCTGAGCATCGATAGCTCTGATGTTAAATCTTACTCTACTAAACATCATTAATCAATAAAACTTATGGTAATTAAAGGATTAACCTTTTAAAGCGACCATTGAGTTTTAATTTCAAAATCAAGGGATACCAAATTTTCATAATCAAAATGGGTTTAAATCAATCATAACCTCTTAATATCAGAGTAAAAAATAGGTTATAGAAGCATGGGATATCTCTAAGGAGTGTAAAAAATTGAAAACAATTAAAAATAGTGAAGAACAATTCATTTGTTGTGAAACAGGGCAATGTGCCGTGACATGTTGCTTTATGCCATGCGCTGCGGCGCAGGTGCTATACGCCGCGGCATGTTGTACGAAGTATCAGCAGATTCTGTTGTCATTTGATAGTAGAATCAGGAAACTTCTTATACATCCCAATTCTCCATCCAGTGTTCAAATGATATGATTTAGGTGTCTACGAAAAGCTCTTCTCATAAACTAACTAATTGCATAGGTTTCACTTTCAAAACAAGTCACACTAAGAAGTTAGACACCTAAACATATTTTGATCACTTTTTCACAGCTTTCACCCAAAAAAGGGTGTCCAAAACCTACAACAAGTGCTAAAAGCTTTTCCTAACACCTAAACCATGTCCATTGAGCTTAGAACTATCAATATAACACATCATATACACTTAAACACCAGTATAGCATAAAATCACTCCTCAATTCCTTTTCACCAAAAACAAAGGGGGAGGCAATTTCCATTACATTGCATCAAAAACCATTTTAACATGTGTAAAATATTATTCTTACACTTGCACTAGTATTTTGGTCTTATCAACTATATATCATCATACATAATTACTTAGGGCCTAAAATACAACTCAGATATAACGATAACAAAATAGTGCAAGTGTGATGGCTTGCAACCTAGAATTGATAATCATATTCTATTATACAAAATAAATATAGACTAAAGCATACAGTAGGAATACTACTAAATTCCTAACAGCTAGGAATTACTAGCCTTTAACTAAGGTAAACCAAAGCTAGAGCCTATAAAATGTTAAATAAAAAAGGTGAGTCTAGCCACTCAATAACTAAGGTAAACCTACCCTATGCAATTATATATCAATTATAAGTCAAACCTATGCATATGAAACCAAGTAATCAAAACATGTTTTAAACATATCATAATTCATTAATCTATTTAACACTTTCTTATCTCACACATGCTAGGTATATAATCACAAGACACTCACACATGTGATCATGACTCGCCATAACACATGACTTGCCACAACTCAAAATATGTGACATATCATACACTTACATAGGCAATGATCAACTAATCTTATACCCTCCTTATTTTCTCAAATTGAAACCTTAGGCTATAACAATGAATAGGACTCTGTTAATGTGACTGGACTGCCCAAGCTCATCAATCATAAGGTGTGACCCGGCCAAAGATCACATGAATCACTCTCGAATCATGGCTTCCCCACTCTCAAATCTTTAAGGTGTTTCATACCTTAAGCTATTCTCCTTGTTGAATTAGTAGAGAAAGCTAGGTTTTAGTCCCTTAACAAATTATAAGACAATCCCCCGATAAATTATGAGATAAGGCTATATTTGTAATGTACCGAAGGGCAGCCTAAGTACCATATAGATTTTTCCTCTACTCTCAATCCTTAGGCAAACTCTCACCCATTAATCATGCCATAAACAATGTTCACTCATTTTCACATTTTCATTTATTCATTATCAGAGTCAATACATTGGGCTCACGGCCAAACGCTACCCAAGTGAGCATCAATCCTTATTTTCACTTATATCACAATAACACATTCTCTTTATCATTATAACTACTTATTCAAAATACATTATAAACATGCAATTCATCTTGAATATCACTTGTGCAACTTAAAACTAATTTGCAAATCTCATTAGCATGTTTAATGCATATCAAAATGATTAGATAAACATAAGATTCCATTGCATCATGTACTCATTCACAAGTCGAAGTTTGCATATTAAACACATAATTAACACCACATTACAATTAACACATAACTACCCAAAACAGGGTTTCCTTAGTTACCTCAAGTCTTTGAAAGGTTAAAAGTTTATCCTTTAATGTTATAGCTTTCAAGCTTAAATTTTTAAGCTAAATAGGTGTCCAAGAGCTCAATCTATAATTTACTAAGTTAACTTTCATTAACATTACCCATCTCATATATTTCAACTCTAATCTTTCCTTTCTAAATTGCCCAATGCCCACATGTTTACAGTTGGGCATACCTATTAGGTTTATTATCTATCTTTAACATTATATAGCTTTATTGAATACCTACATTCTCATTAATACCTCAACAGTCACAATAATGACAGATTTAATGTCTATTTTTGGACATTAATGGAACTTATCATCCAACAACTATCAAAATCATTAATACTAGATTTAAATGCTCTAAACAACTTCCATTAACTTCATTTGAGTTAATAGGTTCGGACCCATAACCTATATGGACTAAAATCATCATCCCCATCTAACCCTAACTCAAATCCTTGAGAAAATGAAAAAGAAAATGAGAAAAAGGGTTTAAGAATCTCATCTTTGATGATTTAAAGTTTCAAACCTTCTCAAATCCTCCCCTAGATCATGCCCTAGCAGAGCAAATGTGAGTTTTCTCCAAACCCTAACTCAAATTCTTCATTAGTTTGCAACTTATTTCTGCAGAATTCACACCGTGCACCGCGATGCCTGTCCCCACACGCCACGGCATGTGGTATAAAGAAGACAGCTTTTGCCTGATGGTCCTATGCGCCACCATGCACCGCGCACGTTCTGCAGCATGCGGTACAAAAGCTTTTTAACTTACTTTTCTCTACTTTTTGGTCTCCAAATGACCCAATTTTACTTTGAATCTAAATTATACTTAAAATTTCAATTAAAAACACTTATTATTCTCCTCTGACCACATACCACATCAACTTACTAAATTGTCCTAATTAAGTTTAATAAATTTAAGAATTAAAAACCGAAATGTTACATCTGATACCACTGTTATATACAACATAGGAGAATAGAGAAGAATAGAAAATAGGTGAGAGAAATTGAGGGCAAAGGAGAGAGTTTAATGAGTAGTACTCTAAAGATCATTTCATACACGAGAGTCAGGTGTAAGGATATCTCTTATCTAGAAAAACATAGGACTAAACAGAACTAATTGAATAATGGCAGCCTAATCAATTCTAATTATCCTACTTACACATACGAGCAATTCCATCTTTTCATCAAAAATTATTTGCAAGAGAGACCTTTGACCCTGCAAATGATCCTTTAATACAAATATGTTAATTTTGGGGCATGTAATGCAATTCCCCCAAAACAATTTAAGGGTGGGTCGCTAATCGTTATCATGACTGAAAGCACGACTCAACGTGGGTCTCACATTTTTTATCTATTTTACACCGTCAGATTTGGCTTTATTTATTTCATTTTTGTTGGAAAAAGGGAATATACTTATCAATTTAGTGCACTCATCCCTCAAAAGAAATTCTTCATTTTCAGATTCTTTCGAATGAGATCTTCATGGTCCACATACAATGTTTCGAAAATATATTCAAATATTTATTTATTTATATATTTAAATAAAGTATTATTAGATATGTATGTGTGTGTATAATTTAAATTGTATATATTGATTCAATTATTTAAAAGTAAATTTTTTTAAATTATAGTATTTTAATTAAATTAATGCTACTTTTTGTTTTTTATGTGTAAAATTGGAAACTGCATAACTTTATTTATACAAGATTATTTTTGTAACATGGGGAGTACCCCATTTTAATTTTAAAGTTGATAGATTTTATATTAGTGTTATAATAGTCAATTATACTTATCTTGATCCTTCATCTTGATTTTAATTTTTGTGGCCTTTTATAATAAATTTTAGTAGTATTATATCTATTTTCCCCTATTTTTCCTTTTTAAAATGGAGTTTGATTTACAATTTTGTAAACAACAAAAGTTTATATATCCCAATGTGTAAACTGTAAACAAAGATATGATAGTTGGCCAAAAAAATAACATAAAAAATCTTGAATACTAACATTCTCATCAAATTGATATTTTACATATTTAATTTTAATGTTATTCTCTATGGTACAATTTTTTTTGTCATAAATATGTTTTAATCATGAATAATATTATATTTAAAACAATTGTTAAGTGTGTCAATTGCAATTTTTAAGTTAATTGAAATTATATTGAAATATTCAATTA
The DNA here is from genome assembly GCF_029017545.1 of Prosopis cineraria. NCBI lineage: Eukaryota > Viridiplantae > Streptophyta > Magnoliopsida > Fabales > Fabaceae > Prosopis > Prosopis cineraria. The sequence goes on along the minus strand of NW_026555334.1, from coordinate 4,632,655 downwards.
ATATGTATCTTTTAAATACTTTGTTATCAATGTTTCATTAAATTATTTAGGAAAAAGACAAACGAAGATCCTATCAAGAAATTAATGTAAAATAAAGATCATTAAATGGTAAATTCTTAAAATTTAAATTGTAAATTCTTGAAATTTCAATTATTCTTCGTACCTTTCAAAGGTCCTTATTTATCACTCTCCCTAAAATTTTCTTCCTTTTTTCTGTTTTTTTTAGGCCTTAAGGAAGATATTTTCTTATATAATGATTTCGGCCTGTTGTTACAATCAATCAAGTGATTTGATTATTTTTTTTTATTTGATCAAACACACATATGTGTACGTATAAAGAGACATAAGTGACACTTTATACAAATAATTATTAATTTGAAAATAAACATTCAAGTGTAATTATTTGTTTACATTTGATAAAAAATCATATAAAATAAAAGTGAGAAAATTAATCTTTTAATCTTTCAACTTTAACTCACTTATAACTCAATCCCTCAACTATAACTTGTTGTGACTCAATTCTTTAATTATAACTTATTACAACTCAATCTCTCAACTTTTGACTCACTTATAACTTACTTCTTATTTTTTAATTTTTTTAAAAAAATTATCCTTATCAAATAAGAGTGATAAAAGAACGGGAGAATTATATTGAAGTTTTACACAAAAAAATTAATTACTACAAGGTCCATTGATAATTGAACTAAAGAGATTGACAATCTTTAGTTCAATTGTCAATGGACCTTGTAGTAATTAATTTTCTTGTGTGAAACCTAGATGTAGTTCTCCCTAAAAAAATTCTCATATATTGCTCCAAAATACTCTCCTCTTGCTATTTGATGTAAAATCTAAGCTAATATAAAAAAAAAGAGAACTAACAAAAGTTGAGAGATTGAATTATAAGTGAGTCAAAAACTGAGAGATTAAGTCACAAAAAAGTCATAGCTGAGAGACTGAATTAGAAGTAAATTAAAAATTGAAAGATTAAAAGATTAATTTTTTCAATAAAAATTATCTAATTCAAATTTAAATTTCTTCTAAAAGAAGATGAAATATTTTGCTTAGTTATTTATATATAGTAATAAATTAACATAATAAGCCTTGACACAAAAACAAAAGTAACATGATAAGCACATGTCTCTTTGATATATACAGACTGAGGGGGGCCAATATTAATCTAGCGGGGTCCAATAAACTTAGAGTCATGAAAATTAGGTGTGGACTTTAGATATGTTCTTATGTGATGACAACTCATGATTACTATAGAGAGAATTTCATTTAAGGATTGAAAAGTATTGTTGCATAATTAATAAGTCAAGTCACAAAATTAACAAGTATTGTTGTATAATTAACAAGTAAAGTTACATCATTAACAAATAATGTAGTTCAATTGAGAGAGTCATGGATTTGACAAGTAAATTGAAGTCATTAACAAGTTCTGTTAAGGTATTAACAAGTACAGTTACACGATTAACAAATAATGTAGTTCTATTATGGAAGTTACAGATTTAAAAAGGAAAGTTAAGTAATTGATAAATTCTGTTAAGGTATTAACAAATATAGTTATGTGATTAATAAGTAATTTAGTTCTATTGCGGGAGTCATGGGGTTAACAAAGAAAGTTAGGTAATTAACAAGTCCCATTAAAGTATTAACAAGTAAAGTTACGCAATTAACAAGTAACGTAATAATCAAGTGGTTTGGAAATAATGTTTATTATATATATAATTACATGCATTATGTGATTGAATAGATCAAGTGGCTTGGTGGATCAAAATTTTTTGTTGGGCCAAGGGGTCAAGGATTCTATACCCACCTTAGCCACTTTTGGAGAATTTAATTCTCCATAATTCTTCAGCCAATCGAAAGCCGGAGCTCTAGCGATAAAGGTCTAGTGACTGCCGTCTCCAACGAGACTCCAGTCACTGGCAGTGGTGCTCCGACAACTGTGGCTAGTGGTTTTTTTTTAATATTTGAACTGAGAGTATTTTCATCTTTTTTACATTCAACTTATTTTCAATTTAATCCCTGAAGACTGAACTGAAGTTTTAAAATCTTTTAGGACCCACTAGAAAATATATTTCTTTTCATATCCTTAAATAAAATTCTCCCATTACTATAATTGAATAAAGTTTATTTGTAATATCAATTAAATTAAATATGACGTCTAGTTTTAGCAAGGCATGGAAGTTGGGACTGAAACTAATCTAAATCCTATATATAAATATTCAGTCTAATCAACTAAGGCCATGAGGGGAAGACATAAGTCTCATGGCCAGTAGATGAAATGTTCCTTCAAGATATAAAGTTTAAACTTACCGTGAGGGGCAGATAAAAGTCTCATAGCCAATAATGAGAAGTTAATCAAAATAATGAGTTTACATGCTCACATAATTCCAAAAGATTCCTAGGTTGGCACATATACATATAACTTAGCACAAATAGGCAAAATAGGCCCCTATGTGACAATACACACCAAATTACTCCTTCAGTGCTTCTACAGTTGGACTCTTTCCTATAAAAATGTTAAATCATGTGGAATGAGACATAAAGATCATAGTACCCAAAATGAATATGTAATAATGTATGCGATGCAACTAATTATGCGATTGCTGAGTGGGATATACAAAATATTTTTCCTAACATATATTATCCAAATAATCCAAACAAATATTTAATTGTTTGACTATACCTTATATCCCTCTGTACACCATATTCAGAAGCCAAATCACCCAACTAAAGGTGAATTAAACTAAGTTATAAGTCATTTATTGGGTCTAATGAGAACTTACCATGTGGTAATTAATTTTTTAGACAAAATATTAACATCAACAATATTTCAAAACAACTTGACAAATCATACATATTGTAACCTTCTCCTATAGCCACTCAATATAAGAGAAGATTATAGTGTTACTATTACCTCGCATCAATCACAACAATCAAATTTCATTTCAAAAGCTTCGGTCGAAGACTTATTTTGTAAAATCAATCAATTTACAATAAAATTAGAGAAAAACACAGCGGAAGTAAATCATATACTCAATACATAGTAGACATAACCTATCAATATTCTTATTCCAATTGCATGCATTTCAACACAAAATAAAAACTAAAATTTGGTCTATGCACTGCGGCATGTGTCATCATGCATCGCGGTATGCTTGTTCGAATTTCTGCTATTATTTTGACAACAAAAATGACGAACTTTCGGCGTATGCCACTTTCATATCCGACATCCAATTGGAGTAATTCAAATACCTACGTGAAGCTTAGCTCATATACTAACTAATGAGATAGGTTTAGCCACGATTTAATGGTTCGATCAAAATTTGCACACTCGAGTGCAGAAAATCACTTTTTTAAAAAAAATTGCGCACCCAAGTGCTCAAATCGATCCCTTTCTCTCATTAGACCACACTAGGCCTTGAACCAAGTTTAAAAGGATCTAATACACCTGATTGACCATAATTAATCACAATCATACTCATATATTGAAATTTGACCCTTCTACGGTCAATTTTCACAATTTACTAATTTTAAACACTTTGCCATTTCTTGACATAACTTAGCCTACTTGGCTATTTCTCAACTTATACATATACAATCATATTTATAATATAATCTTAGCCTCCAAATTACTCATTTCATCATAATTTAACCTTTGACTTAAGATTCACCAACATAAACAACCATTTCACACATATACTCCAAGTCATAGCCCCTTTTGTTTCATTTCAACACATACACAATCAATCGGGCAAGACTTCACAAAATTTCAATTCCATACATTCATGAGACCTTATAGCAACTCATATACACTTATATATGCAATCTTAATTCAATTCATTACACAACCTTAAAGTACATGGCTTCACAACTCAATTCAGTTTAGACTCTCTTCCCTTACCCTAGTCACTTCCCGGTCCTATAAACAAGTAACCATGGGGTGAGATAAAAATTTCAGTAACATAATAACTCACTTCTATTGATTATCATATGCAACAATATGAAAGTAAATATAGTATATCATTAAAACCTCATAAAGTGTCATTTATATCACATATCTCATTTCATTCTCAGTTTTTCCTTAATCACAAAAAATTTCATGTTATCTCAAGATATTTCATTATATCGCATAATATACTAACATGATCTCTATCAACCGAACCTCTGAATCACCTCGATATAAAACCATAGGCTCATCTTAAACCAATGTACACTCTCATTAGTCTTGAGCTTACCTGTAGTGGTAGAATCACTCAGCCAAAGATGTTCTAACGCACAATATAGACTATGGTTTCCCCCAATACACACAATGGGATGTCGTTGATTCCAACACCATATCGTAAAGATGCTAAGGAGTCTCTCATCTCCAACACCATACCTCAATAGGCACTAAGGAAGTTTTCTCCAACACCGCACCTTTTAAGGTACTAAGGAGAATTGTTTCCAACACCGCACCCTAACAGGGTACTAAGAAAATTTTACCATATGGTCTTTATCATCTTCTACACTTGGGTGAACTCCTACCCCTGTGATCATGCTTTTCCGAGCCATTTAAGGTTCCCATTTACCATACCACATTTTCTTACACATAACATATACATATAATACTTTTCATTACAAAACACACATTTCAATGCTTATTTCAACTAAAAGTCTTTTCACACACAACAATCACTCAATGTTATAAAACATGCTTAGTTTGAAATCATTTCATACACCACATAATACTAACATATAGTTACAATAAACAGTCAAATAAATGAAGTTATTCGGTTATCTCAACCTTTCTGTCACTAGAAAGGTTACCCATGATTTTCAACTATCACACAAGCTTATCTCAAGCTTCCTTTCTCTATTCACGCATCCAATATGCCAATCTGAACACATTTGGCACATTTTAGTTATTTGGTCCATTTTGACCAAAAATTTATTTTTATCACTTAGGGCTATATTCATCCTAAACTCTTTTTTATTTATACATTCTAAGTCCATGACTACCCACTTACTACTTTACATCACCTCAATTGGTCTTATTTCACTCAAATTAAATTTTTGCCCTAACTTTCTCTCTCTAAAGGCTAAAATTGAGCCTACAGGTTCAAAGCTTTACTGTTCAACTCTAAACTAGTCACAAAGCTCTAATTTAACTTTCAAAAATTTTTTTATTACTATTAGGCAAGAATCAAACCCCTCAGATTCTACTGATTCAATTTTCCTATAACTTATTTTCATAAAAAATTTGTGTAGAATGGAAGGTAAGAGTTATACATAGCTTACCTGACAAGTTACCGATCCGAATCACCTTCTATCACTCCAAAATAGCTTGACTTAGCTCCTTAGCCCTTCTCTTCTCTCTATTTCGTGTGTTTCTCAATTTTACTCCTCTAAATTTTTTGAAATTTCACGACTTATGAAGTGAATTTCTAGCCTATGTACTGCGGCGCATGCAGTACAAGCTGTGGCGTGTGGCACAATGAGATTTATTCTTACTATGCGCACTTACTTTGACCCAAAACACACTTCTATCACCCATATCTGTTCATATAACACACAAATAAGTTAAAATATCAATTAATCATCCGAATCTTTAATCCCACACTAACTTTCATTTCTCCCTTGATTAACCTCTAAACTTAGGATTAAGAAATTCAAGATGTCACACATATTTTTACAATAACTGGACAAAAACATAATCAAACAGTTTTTATACTTTTAAACAATATTTATATCAACATAATACTCATATATGATTCATCCTACTTGATAGTTTTTTTCCAAACGCTAAATATGTTTTCCAAACACAATATAATTTTCCAAACAAGATAAATGTACACATAATCTATTACAACAAATATATAATCATATAATAATAATAATTATCTTGTGACTTGGATAACAAGTTTTCCTTTACAGCTCTTTTTTCATTGCTATCTTTGTTAATACAATCTACACCATTATTTTGTAATACTAAATATTGATTTCACAATGAAATCAATAAATAACTTAAATTTTAAACTTAGAAAATTTAAGCCTAAAAGCCCATATTAACACTAATTTAAGGTTAGTGGCCCAAGTCACATTTCCAAACTCCTTTCTAAAATTTTCACGCACTAATAAACTATAATTAAACCTCAATTCAGTCCTAACATCCCATTTTCATCAATCCATATTTCAAAATTCGTCCAAAAATATGTTGAAATTTCAAAAATTATCCCCAAGCCTTAAATCATCATTCTAAAGTCTTAAAAACATTTATCCATATTCAAATAAGCATATAATAGCCATAAATTCAACCTAACAATTTAGATTCAACAACAACTCAACCCTATAAGGCTAGGGTTTAACTAAAAATTCTCAAATTCGAAATTCAACTTTAAAGAAAAGTTTCATACATTTATTACACTCCTAACAACCTCAACAACTATAATAAATCATCCTAGATTACCTATCCCATAGAAAAACCCTAATTTAAAAATCATTCTCAAACTCTAAGAAGAATAGGTAGAATGGTAGAGGGTAAGGCAAGAAACTTACCTCAAGGGGTTGTAAGGCTCAAATCTAGCTTTGAGGCACAAAAAAATTAAGCCCTAGTAGGGCAAAATCGCCCCTTTGTGTTTTCCTCGCCCTCTCTTAAATTTTCATTTAATTTTGGAACAGGAACTTTTACTTATGTGTTCAATCACAAATGGTTGAAGCCACTTAAACTAGTCTATCCTCTCTATTTACGATTGCAAATGGTTGTGCCACTTATTGGATTTAACCACAACCAGGTGTAATTAGTCACATACTTCCTAATTCATCTCTAAACCTCAACTTAACCATGCTAAATACCTAATAACCAACACATTTATATTCCTAGTCATTTATTAAGCTCAACAAACCGCTCATACAAATTCATCCCTTAATCACACCCCAAAATAATTTTTAAATCCTAATCTTAAATCCTAAATTCCCTCAATTAATTTCTTAAATAAAAATTAAGATGTTACAGAAACTATAGGTTCAAGTGCATTTGAGATTTTAAATTTATTTTTAGTGTAATGTTTTCCTTCAATTTTTAGAAATGGTGCAATTTGACCCCTACTACTGTTCATTGACTAGAAGATTGTAGAAAAGACCTCAAAAATCACAAAAAATGATCAACAAATTTTTTTAATTTTTTTATATTTTTTGATTCTTTGTTTGTAATTTTTGGATATTTTACTACAACTTTTTATTTTTTTATAATTTTTAAGACTATTTTCTATCATTTTCTGATCAATTACTGATCAAAGTTAACTTGTATTAATGATAAAGGTCAGATTGTATTGTTTTCAAAAGATGAAAAAGAATACTATATAAAAGATAAATTTAAAATCCTAAACATTTTTAAACTTATAGTTTAAGAGCTCAGGCCAATTTTTCATTTAACCTTTAAAAAATATACATAATTAATTTTTCCTAAAATGACATTAAAAATTTTTATTTTTTTTAATATGAGGTCATAAAAAAATTCGTGTAAAATGATGATATCAAATTAAGTCATGCTAAGGTGTAAAAAAGTGTAACACCCATTGGTTAGAAAATAAAAAATCCTGATATTTAAATTATTATTTAAAGATTGATGCGCAAATTTGTGATGTTATAATGAGCTTCAAAAGAAAACTTAAATATGTTGCCTTATACGCCTGTGACCCAAAAACAAAAAAACAAAAAACAAAACAAAACAAAAAAGTACGTCTGCGTGTACAACATGTTTATTTATGTAGAGCAGAATCTTTCGCGTGTTCCTGGAAGGATCCTCATGGGAAAGCCTATGTCCTTGAAAGCAAAAGAAAAGAAAGTAAACGTACGTGTCGTTCACTTCCATGCTTTTAAAATTTGAAGCACAGTCAAATGACGTGTTGTTCCCACTTGTCATCCCCACTTTCATTTCCTTTTCTTTTCCCCAATGTTAAATTACTTTTCAATTCACTATTCCGGTGTTCCTCCGCAGTTGGGTTTGTCATAAAAGTCATCCACGTACTCTTGATCCAATGTCACTCATGCAAAATATTAATTACTTTTCAATTTATTATTTTATGCTTAATTTCATAAAGTTATAGTAATATATTAACATTTTTTTATTATTGATTTTCTAAAGTTGTAGTAATGAATTAATATCTTTTTTAATTTCTGTACACTACATGAATAGTAAAAACTAGTTTTCAATACATTTGAACAAATGTCAACAACAATATTTGTGATTGTGAGTTATGCTTAATTTCATGAAGTTATAGTAATATATTAACATTTTCTTTATTGTTGATTTCATAAAGTTGTAGTAATGAATTAATATTTTTTTTAATTTCTGTACACCACATGAATAGTAAAAACTAGTTTTAAATGCATTTGAACAAATGTCAACAACAATATTTGTGATTGTGAGTTATGCCAAAAATGAAATAGATCTATACTATGGCGTGGATTCTTCCTAAACATGATGCCATGATATATTATTATATTTTAAAATAGCAATAATGAAACTTTTATCCCTTTAAGTTTATCTCAATTATTAATTCAGTTTTTAAGTTTAATTTTTATCAATTTAGTTTTGTATATTTGTTTTAATTATTAATTTGGTCTTAATATTCAAATAGAAAGTAATATTATTAAAATTCATTGACATGAATAATGAAATATTGATGGTAGCCATCTAAATTATATTTAACTAGGAAAAAACAGTAGACTCATAATTTTATAAAAAATAAAGAACAAAATGTAACATAAAAAATTAGATTGATGAAAAAATAAATTAATTTGAAAGCTAATTTCTTCTTATTTAGTTATATATCCATGTCAAATCATCAACATACTTACATATTAGATTAATTTGAAAGTCAATTTATATAATAATTTAAAAAAATGTTAGGAACCAAATCGATTAAAATTAAATTTGAATGACGATATTAATAGTTGAGAGAGGGCCTAAAAGTTTCATTATCTCTTCAAAATATTATATAATTAACTTAAATGTAAGGTATAACTTAAATTAAACATAGACTAGAATGTATGTGTGTTCTTGAATCTTATTACATTAACTTGTTTTTCTATTTTCAAAATTTATAAATAAATGTTTTGTAAATTTTACAAAGTTCTCTTATATTTTTTAGATATACAAATGTTTTTCTAAATTTTACAGCCATGGGCCCTCACTCCTCTAGAAAGGCATCTATGTTGGAAGAGGAAGAGGAAGAGAAAAAAAAAAAAAGAAAAGCAATGAAGAAGAGGCAGAGTCAAAGAGTATTTTCACATAGTGGTTTTGTTTCACTGATGAGGGCTAATTTGGTTAATCAGTAAGGAATATAACTGCAAATGAGATCCTTAAGCTTGTAGAGGAATATTAGAATTATTTAAACCTGTCTGTCAATATCTTCTTTCTAATGACCCTAGATAAAATTTTTCTTTGAATCCAATGACAAGTTACTTTTGTTGACAATGATGTATTATAAGTTTTGTGTATAAATTTTACTATGAAAGTCTTTATAATGACATATTGTTGCTAGATTGGTTATTACGCTTGAAAGACACAAGCATTTATAAAAAAAGAAACAATTTTTTTTCCCCAAAAAATAATCAAGTTATGGAAGCATTTATAAATTGAAATGCTCCCATAGCCAATCAATAGGAGCTTGTTACAGGAGCTTCTACCTATAGAAGCACTCTTGTAAGTCTTATCATTTGGAGTGCTTTTAAAGCGTTGTCATACATAAGGAAATATTCAGGCATGAGGTGCTTTTAGAGCATCATGGTAGAGTTCTTGTATTAGTGACTAATTTAATACATAATTAATCCATATTTTAATAACTTGATTTTAGGTCCATGACAATATTAGACTTTTAAAGTTTCTATATATAACAACTATTTAAAATAATTCTTCTGGTAATTTGATGGGAAGAAATTGACTTTTTGATTGACTTATAATCATGATTAAAGAATCTTAGAACTCTTACATCACTGCTGCTTGTCATCGAGGAATAAAATACAAAAAAGAAAGACAATGACTTTACCTGCCTTGTTAAGCATGCTTGGTGCGTTAAAAAAAAAAAAAAATTGTAGAAAATATAATAAAATAATTAGGATATATTAGACTTGGTTCAGTTTCTTTTTGGTGATTCTATTTTCCAAGGACAAATGCATACATGAGGAATAGGCACTTTATGGGGTTCTAATCTTACATTATCTTTTTTTTTTTTTTTGGGGCCAATGTTGTTACAGAATCTAAACCTTTGGGTGAGTAAAAGATAAAGAAAAAACAAAGACATATTCTAAAACTTTTAGAAAAATCAAACAATGACATATTCTATTCATCAGACACACAAACACTTCCTCATTGCCTTTGAAAACCTAACAGAAGAAATGACAAAGAAAGAAACCCAGAAATTCGTGTGCATCATCACCGCTGGAGTCTAAGCCATTGAAGAAAGGGATTGAGGAGCAAGCAACTTTACCTCTTCAACCGATCGTTACTATACATGTTTGCTTCAACGCGACTACAAGTGTCGCAGTGTCACAAATTGGCTCTTAAAACTTGTCTGAAGCCAATTTGTGGGAAGATTGTGGACATTTTAGTCCTTTCATTATCAAATTTATGTACCCTTAAGGACCTGAGTCCTTGAAATGAATTCATGTCCTTTAAGACAACAATTTTTTTTTAAATGGGAATTTCACAGCAATTTTCTTTTAAAAAAAAATGTTTCATTCATTTCATTTTCATTATCCACAATGAAGTTTAGATTTGTTCGGCAAACATTAATTTATCATCATCTCAATCTTTGACAAATAATAATCAGTATTAAAAAAATTAAAAGGGAAGGGGAAATGTGATGAGTATAATAGGGTTGTAATTTCAAAAGAATTAAAACAAATTAAAACAGGACTACTCATGACACATGTGGGCTGACCTAGCCCACTTAGCTGGTAAGTGGGTTAAGCTATATTTGGCCCATCTTAAAACAGGCCGCTTATGGGTTGAGATGATTAGCCTAATGACTTAACACCGTTGAACAGCATGATGTGGCACACAGGTGGATTCGATTGAGGCATGACTGAATTACAAGCTTTTGTATCAACGGTGAGAATTTTTATAACTTAACTAAAGGTCTAAAGTTTGAATGTTAAAAAATAGAGATGTAGTCGCTTAACAATATGAGTGAGGGAGGCTTAGAATATTGACTGCTGATGTAAATATATAGGGATTGAGGTAGAAAATTTTATTAAGGGGCTGAGATAATAAAGCATATATGATAATTGAAAGAAAACTAAATCTATATATATATATATATATATATCACCAACATAATATAAATATTTCAATGTACATATTTATATTCAATTTTACATATGTATAATAAAATAAATATATACCTTTATTTTTTAAGTTTTGCTCATATTTTTTCTTGGCATAAGAATAATTAATTATCATGTTTATAATAAAATTTTTAGAAATTTTCTTCTCAATATAAACTATCATTAAATTGGTAAATATTTTATCTTCTCCATGAACATTGAATAGTTTAAAAGCATTTTTGGGATCTAAAGTTCTGTTCAATATAAAAAAAAAACTCTATTACTTACTTACTAAATTTACTATTTTCTTTCATTTAATAATTGTAGTAAATAAATATAGCAACATGATAATGATGCTCAATTATCACAAATTCTTTATGTTAATGAGATTTAAGTATATCATAGTAAAAAGGGAGAATTGCCAAAAAGACCTCACTAGCAATTTATTTGTTAATAAGGACTTTGAAAATTTTTTAAAACTTGGTCCTTCTTTGGCATTAATTTCCGCACACTTTTTCCCTTGTAGCATTTGGAAAAATAAATCCACACGCTCACGAAGAACCTAATACCCACAATCAACTGCATATCCATGGAAGGTCATTGCATCTAGGCAGAAGACAGCGAAGGCGACAACGTTAGGGATGGTGGTTGCCAGTGAAGTTAAAGAGTATTCAGGCGAGTGTCATGGTGCATAAATGGTGGCATTGGAGAACCATCTTAGGGTGTTGCGTTGGAAGTTTGACTTTGGTAAATTTTCCCTATTTATTCAAATAATTCTATTTCTATTTGAATTCTTCCATTTGTTCTCCCTCTGTAATATTCTATTGAAGTAAAAAATGATTAAGGGGAAAGAAGTAGAGAAAAGGAAGTCTAAGGTAGTGATCGATTTGCACAAGTTTAAGTAGGAATTTTGGGCGAACAAGAAAGGCAAAGGGATGTTTAAGGAAATAGTAGAGATAAACAAATATGTAAGGGAAGCCTAGAAGAATTTGTTTGAGGAAGAGAGGAGTGAGTAAGGTAGGAGTGCAAAAGAAGAAAGAGAAAGGGTAGGTATCTCCTCAACCAAAGAAGCAAAATTATCGACACAGTCTTCCCAAAACAATTTATGAAAGTGGCAGTTTTTGTGAGAAATAATCAACATTTGAAGAGTATGATAAATATAATTGGGTTTAGTAAGATTCTAGATATTAGTTGTATGAAATTACACTATGCTTTATATGCTAAAATTATTAAAGCGATTGACTCAGCAACTTCATCAATATTCATTAGAAGTGTAAGGTTAATAATAAATGAGATATTAGTTGGAATGTTAATGGTATTGCCTCCTGAGGGGGGGATATTGTTGAGGAAGTGGCCAGTAGTAACAATGACATATATTTAGAGCCGGAAATAAGGGTCGGACCCAGAGGCCCTGTTTAAATAAGGGTTCGAGCTTTAAAATATTTTTTAAAGTAATCGGGCTTGGCCCTAATAAGCCCTGTAAAAAGGGCTCGAGCCCGGACAAGCCCTCCAAGCCCGATTAATTTTTTTAAGTAATATAAAATAATAATATAAAAGTAAAATGTGAATTTTTTTTGTCCAGTCTAAACTTGCCAGTAAAGCATGTCTCACTTGGTCAGTCTAAAGTCCAAACTGAATTACATCTCAGCCGTGTGCCTCACAGCCTCAGTTGGTCAGTCCTTACACAGTGACACAGACACAGCTGTCACAGTCTCACTCGGTCTCAGCCTCTCACACAGTGAACCCTAAGACTCCTCATGCTGTCGCCTCACATAGCTCTCAGCTCGGAGCTTTTCCCTCAGCCTCACGCTATCGCCATCGCTCCTTGCCTTATGTCGATGCCGGATCCCTCATCCTCACCCTCGCTCCTTTGCCTCATAGAGTCACAGTCTCACACAGTCACACCTCTTATTCTCGTTCGCCTGAATCTACTCGAATTTCCTTCTCTCCTTCTTCTTCGTCGTAGCTCGTCAGCCATCACAGCTTCCTTGATTGTCTAAATCTCTGACTCTTTCTTTTCCATCTTGCTTGTCTCCTTTTTCTCGTCCATACTCTGCTCTCCTTCAGACCTTCATGCCTCATGTCTCTGCTTCTTGAATCTTGTCTCTCCCTCTCGCTCCTCTTGACTTTCACAGGTTAGTCAATTTCCAACATATCATAGTTTTTTTTAATTACACATAACCGTGACTTAATCAGTTAATCACCCACCTGATTAACTTTGTTTAACTTTTTGACTTGGATTATATCATAGAAAATAATTTATTCACCTATTTAAATAGCAATGCTGTCTATCTTTGTTTTGATGTTGTGTCCTAATTTTTTGTAAAATGGTGATATGATGCTGTTGGTCTGAGACTTTGAGTTTTGATGCGTGATTTTTAATTTTGATAATGTGGTTTATGCTTCTTTGCACAGCATGTCATCCTCTAGTGCCAAGAGTAATGAAACTAGTAAGAAATTAGTTGAAGGGGATGGTAAAAGAGAATCAACTTCCACCCAATTTACTACATGTAGTCTAAAACCACCTAAGAAAGCAAAAGGTTTGACTTCAGATGTTTGGAAATCTTTTTCTAGAGTAGTTAATGACAAGGGGGTAGCAAAGGCCAAGTGCAATAGTTGTGGTACTTTATTAGCATGTGGTGGAAATTATGGCACTTCACATTTGAGTCATCATATTAAGTAATGTGTAGCTCTTCCAAAGTTTCACAATATAGGCTTGATGATGTTAGATAATCAAGGCAACGTAAGATCTAGACAAATCAATAATCCACGTATAAGAGAGTTGTTGAGGATGTTGATTGTTGCACATGATTTGCCATATTCTTTTATTTAATTTCCTCTTCTTAGGGAGTTGCTTAAGGAATGTAATCCTAATGTTAAGCTTATGAGTAGAAAGACTGTTGTGTCAAATGTTAGAAGATTGTATGAGGTACAAAAAGAAGTTAAAAGTGACGTTATCAAAGTGTCCTAGTAGAATATGTTTGACCTCTGATTGTTGGACTTCTATAATATATGAGGGTTATATTTGCTTAACAGCATATTTTATGGATGAAATTTGAAAGCTTAATAGTAGGATACTTTCTTTTTGTACAATAGATCCTCCACATTCTGGAAATGAATTAACCAGTAAAGTCTTTGAGAGCTTAAGTGATTGGGGGATTGAAAAGAAAATTTTTACAATTACTTTGGATAATGCATCTGCAATTGATTGTATGGCTGAAATCTTGAAAGAGAGGTTGATTTTGCAAAATAATTTGATTTATGATGGGGAATTCTTTCATGTGAGGTGTTGTGCACATATCTTGAACTTGATAGTTCAAGAAGGTTTGAAGGTGACAAATGTTGCAATAAATAAAATCCGAGACAGCATTAAATATGTTAAGATGTTTGAGTCCAGGATGAAAATTTTCAAGCAATGTGTTGAGCAAGTTAGTGATATTGACACCTCAATGGGATTGCGATTAGATGTGCTTACTAGATGGAATTCTACTTATGACATACTTGAAAGTGGAATTAGATATAAAAAAGCCTTTGTTTGCATGTCTTGTCGTGACACTAATTTTAAGCATTCCTTATCAAATGAAGAGTAGAGGAGAGTAGAGGAAATGTGCATTTTTTTACAACCATTTGCAATGATTACTACTTTGATTTCTGGCACATCCTATCCAACCTCCAATATGTATTTTGGACAAATAGCAGAAGTTGAGATTTTATTGAATGATGCCATTAGCAATCGTGATCCTGCGATTTCTAGTATGGCAACTATAATGAAGGATAAATTTGACAAGTATTGGAGTGATTATAGTGTGATTCTTTCAATTGAAAGTGTTTTTGATCCACGAGCAAAGCTTGAAGCAATCAAGTATTCTTTCTCTTTGATTGATCCTGTGGATTACTACATGAAAGTTAATAATATCAAATAAAAGTTGTATTATATCTTTGATCAATACAAAGAGATGGGTGGATCTTCCATTAATATCACATTAAATTCAACTCCAATACGAAGTCAACCAAGCTCAAGCACAAGTGGAAAGATGGTAGAGAAGAAAAAGGAAGCAACCATGTCTTGGATTCAACTTTATGGTGTAAGTTCTTATTTATCTAATGCACATTATCTCATTACTATTGGTTTATAATCCCTTATTTAATACTTTTTGTTTTATTTTTTAAACATAAGATTTTCTTAATTTCAAGAGTGAGGATGTTTCTTCCGTTGGGAAATCTGAACTGGATTATTATTTGGAAGAAGCTTCTCTTGATGGTCACTAATTTCCAGAGTTGGATGTATTGCATTGGTGGAAGACTAATCAACAAGAATTTTCCAATCTTTCAAAGATGGCATGTGATATTTTAAGTATTCCAATCACTACGGTAGCTAGTGAATCGGCTTTTAGTATTGGTTCTCGTGTTCTAACAAAGTATCGTTCTAGCCTCCTTTCAGATAATGTGCAAGCATTGATTTGTACCCGAAATTGGTTACATGGTTTTGTTTCACCATTATCTGGTAATTTTTGTTTTGTGAAATGTTGTCTTGTGATATATATGATTGTGTATGTTTAATAATAACACAATTTTGTTCATTTTTATTGTAGGTGAGGAAGAAGTGGTTGAAGAGTATATTGATATTGAAGCCCTTCCACCTTCAATAAGTAGACCTACTTTTGAGAGTTCTAATATTTTATTTGTAGATGATGAGGATGAGGAGGATTTATGTTTTGATAGATGGATATGTTGTTTGGCTTTTTAAATATGTTGTTTAATTTTTAAAAGATTGTGAGGACTTTAATTTTTTTTAATTTCAGAATATTTTAATTAATTTTTTAGATTAGGGCTTTCGGCTCGACCTCGGCCCTAAACATGGGTTGGGCCTAAACACCTGTTTTCCCAGCTCTACATATTTAGAGTTTAAGAGGAAGTATGATAGAAAAAGATTTAGTGACCTTAAGAGCATGCTCATACCAAGGGAGTATGATCAAAAGTTCGAGTCATTGTTTATACTTTTCACTCATGCATGGGACATTGTCATGCCCTCTTGCATCTAAACTTGTCACGTAATGGCTAATGAAGATATGTTTGTGATAAAAGCACATTATGTTCATACAATTGGTCTAATCTTATGATGAAAGAGTTGATGAAGAAGGTTGGAGATTATTAGGATGTATTGAGAAGAAGGAAAATAGGGAAATATTTTGGTGGATGCTTTTATCTTTTGATGGTAAGAATGTAAACCTTAAATATTAATTTAAATTTTTTTTTCATTTAGTTGGTTAGCCTTGCTAACTCATATATTTTAATGCAGATATTGTTGTTTGAGAATTTTTCATTAGTTGATGTTGCACCACACTATTACAAAATGAGCTCTAATATGTTGAGATGATGAGAAAGTCAATGACATTATTTAGTTGAAGAAGTCCAGTATGCAAGGGCTATTGTTATCTTCATTGATACAGATCCAAAAGTAAAAGACAATGTGTGTGAACCAATGATTCCTCTAACCTGTGAGTAGAGGAATTTATGCACACGTTAATGGGAATGCTTGGTCATAATCTTGTAACAGAGAGCTTTTGAAAATGGAACAATAGGGGAAATTAGGTGAAGTAGATCCATTAGGGGCAACATAAGGTGTGAAAGAGAAACTGAAAGAGAAGGGAAAATTATGAGGTCTGTGGTTGAAGGAGTATTGTTGGATATAAGGGAGAAAAATATTAGGAGAATATGGATATGGATATGGATATAAGAGAAAGGGGTAAGTCTGAGCAAGAAATTGGGGAAAGGACTGAAGCAACTAATGTGACTTAGAACCATTGGGCTATGTTAATGAAACAATTAATATAGACTCGAAACCACCTGTTGATTGTAAGGAAACAATTCCCTATGTTTTTTACAACATTACAATTCCAGAAGCTACTTATTCTGATGAAAATAGTAAAGATAAGGTTAAGTTGAGAAAGGCTTAAAGGGTGATAAAATTTGCGCTACTTTCACCATTTGTGACAGGCAGGCCTAATGAGGTAGAGCGCATGTCATGAGTATCAATCTATAGTCTTTTATATAGTTCTATTGTGCATATATAAGAACTTTGAATCACGGCTCATTGCATAAATAGTCATCTTTCATGGACACCTATCAATTATGCACTTCATTATCATACTTCTTACATTATTCTTCATATATTTGTATGCAAACTTATGTGCCAAACTATACTTGTATAATGATTCCTTGAATACGCTCAAAAATAAGTTCTTCCACTTGGCTGCACCATGTTTAGGAACAGGAGTAGGTGCACTTTGGAAGCTCTTCACTTCCCTTACTTGATATAGATCTAACATCAGATAAGCCAAATGACATTTTTATATGATCTAACCCTTGACAAATTAACATAGGTTCAACTTCTTTTTTGCACTCATTTACACATTCAACTATATAAACATGTGCATATTTTTCATTAAGTTCAACTAGTTATTGAACTCTTCCATCATCTTTCAAGTCTACTAAGGTGATTTTACCTAATTCTTACAGTGTGCACTTCAATTCCAATCCTTTAAGTTCCACCCAAAACATGAACACATTTTACTTTTTAACTCATCAATTGACATTAAAGTGCTTACTATCCTTCCATTGCTCTGCCACCAACATATTGCACCTTCCTTTTTATTAATAATATCCTTCCCCTATATAAAGTAATGGAATATTTCTTTTTGTTCCTTACTCTTAAGGCTCATAAGGATATTATATAAATCCATAATCTTCCAAACGTCAAAGGAAAGAAAACACTCGTCAATGAAAAATTAAAACATCATCCTATTAAATTCTACATTAGGTGTCACTAACCTCTACAATGTGAGAAAACATATTTATGGGAGGAGCAAGTTGTAGAGCAATACTTCATTTAACCTCTTTTGAACTCTTTGAGTAAAATTTAAAACTCAACATGAATTTAATTGTCATTACTAACCTAACAAAGTCAAATGCAGCGAACCTACCTAACAAAGTTGTCAACTTTGTCGTTGAGCGCAGAGCTTCTTCAGACAGAATTGAACATTGGTTGCTGAGGATCGCGTGCCTGGAGGAGCTTCTTGTGTGTGTGTGTGTTTTTTTTTTCAAATGTTATAATGACAAAATGATCATTACGCACATGGGAATAATGCCAGAGAAGGAGGAAGTTTTAGGAATTTCCCAAGTCCTTATTAACAAATAAATTGCTGGTGAGGTCTTTTTTGGGCAATTCTCCCTTGAAAAAATCATTCACATAATAAATTTCAATAGCTTGATTATTACATAAAAGCTAACTTTTTTCTAGAAGAACAAATCTTAATCATAAACTTTCAATTTTTGGATAAGTAATTTTGTAAAAAATATCAAGCACATAGCATTAAAATATATCTTAAGATTTTTGGCGTAGTATTTGAAAATGTTTGTTAGTAATATTTTCATAATTTTTTAATTAAATATAATAAAAATAAAATTAAATGATATCAATATTTTACTAATATAAAATTAAAATAAAAGTTTTCTCTAATACTTGAAGGTTTTTGTAACGTATCATTTAAAGAATTAAAATATATAACTCTCGTATTTTTTTTATTTTTTTTTATTTTTAAAAAGTTTGGGCCGTGCTGTTCCTTGCCTCCACCCCCCTTAACAGTTTAACACCACCCCCCCCCCCTATCAGCAGCGGTGGTTCTCGCGGCGGTCCCATTCTGGAAGATATCGCTGCCGGAATCGAGGAGAATGTTACCGTTTCCGGCAACCTATTCTCTTTCACTTCCTGTGAGACCCTTGGATGGTCATGAAACTTATTATGTCACAGTCGGCGAGTGAGCTCAGAGGAACAGAGCTTGTATGTGTGGTTAAATCAAGAGTTTTTGTTTTTCTAAGTGGACGGTTCTTAAGGGCTTTAATTAAAAATCTTTAATGGATTTATGTGACTGTTTCTTTCTTGGTTTTTTTTTTGTCCATTATTTGTGCTTTCGTTTTTTCCCTTCTCGTTTTTGTTAGCCACTCATCTTTGACAATTCTGTTGCTGATTTCATTTTGGTTGCTAGCTAACTTCGTCTTGTTCTCAAGTTAAATCCAATTCTTGTTTCTTCATCCATGTTTTTTTTTACATTTCATGTGTTTATGCTCAAAGTACTGAGACTCGGTGACGATTTGGGGGGAAGCAATGGTGCAGAATTTTTTAAAACGATGCTTTATCTTTATTTGTTAAGAAATGCTTAAACTAACTTTTGTACCCCCAACTATTCCCCCATGGAGTTGTTTTCTAGGCCTGTTCTTGTGGACCAGTCAATTGAAGTAATTAAAACACTAAATTTATGATTAATGATTAAAACTATCGTTGAACTATAATCAAACTGATCATAAACAGAGCATTTTATTAAACCAGTTAGAATATGAGTTTAATTGTTTACTAATTTAATAAGGTGGATTGATTTGACTTTCAATACTATGCTTGTACGTTAATCCTTCCAGATTTCTATGCTTTCCGTTGTTGAGTCTTTTTCACATGAGAACATTATAATTACTCCCATTTCCATTCTATCAAAAAGCATTTCACTGTACCAAGCCAGGCCTTCAATTGAATATGACTCACTTATCCATGTGTATGCGTATGCTGAGCTGTCAGCCACCTCACTCATCAAGTTATCATAAACGCTGGTTCAAGCTGTTAGTCCTCAATAAACAACAAGGATCCAATAAAAAGAAAATAACTTTAAGGACCTGATTAAAAATGAGGTGAAAATATAAGAACTGTAGTATTATGTTTCCTAATTTTATATTGATATTTTATGCTTATCGTAAGGATACGTTTGGATTTGGAAGAGAAGCAGAAGAAAAGAACTAAATTTATGATGAACTTTTATTTTGGAAAATGAACACCTCGTTTCTTATCAGCATTCCTCATTTGTATTATATCTAAGTACATAATGCTCCAGAGAAAAGAAACCGAACCAAGAACTCCTGACTAAAAGTTCTTTTCCCATTGCAATTGAGCACTATATTTTCTGTAATTATCCTTTTTCTTAAGTCATTTGGTTTAGCTATTTATCTATTCACTCCACTAGTATCTCATAGATTAGTTTAATCAATTGGATTCTATCTATTTAAAATCTACTCTGAAAAGGTAGACTTGATATTCTAGAAGGGATTTTTTTTTTCCTTCTACATTTTATTTGGCTAAAGCGCGAATTTAGCTCTACATAGTACTCTCAATAAATCCCCATCCCAAATTATCAAAAAATTCTCAATGTATTTTTGTTCTCTCAAGAATGCTTGCAATTGGAATTTATAATTGACAGCAATACAAGGGTAGCAAACAAGAACATCCAACCTTAGCATTTTTCACCTCTTACTTATATTGAGCAAGTATCAAATCATCTTCTCAAAAAATCCGTTGCACATAAACAGTGAAAAATTCAAATAACCAAAAATAAAAAACGATGACAACCAACGGTGGAGCTTCCATCGCCCTCAACGGTGAAAAGTTGTGTAAAATTCTGATACGAAATTCCATTCAAGGAGAGACCCTCAACACTTCAGTCTTCCATATCTGCGTTTGATCCTTTTCTGGATCTAAAATTTCATGGATATTTCTCAACAATCAGGTTATCAGCTTGAAGATCTTCGTATCTTTCATCATCGCAGTGCTCATATTCCATCTAGAGTCAGTCACTGCTAACAACATCTCGCTATATTTACATTTGTAGGCCTTCTAATTATTAACATTAACATTTGATCTTTTTTATTATTTTTTTAAAAGCACTATATATTGCTGATTCCAGATAATAAAATAATATACTTCCAACAAATTCCTCGGGAGGAGCATCATACCAGCATGAGCCAACCAAACTTTCAATACGCCCTTGAGGCTTCTAACGGTGAGAGAGAAACAATGCATTAATTATGCCATACAAGTTTGAACTGTTATAGCTAACAGAAAACATAATTCCTGACCATCTGTTCCTAAAACACTGGAAAAACAGTCCCTCCCTTTCATCAGAACCCATTTGCAATCAACACCGCCTAGTTTTCAGGGTATCAAAGGGGGGAAAAAATACCATCTATTAACTAGAAGAAATCAAATTCAAGATATTTATCAGAACCTTTATCAGGAATCGACATGTGGGGACCACCTTTTCACTGCCTGAAGATGCTGGGGAAGGTATCTTCTCATACTCTACAGCTTGGGTATCTCTGGTGGGTAGCACATCGGATCAATGCCCAGTTCACACCCTCGAAAAGGGATGTTGCTTTATCTCGGTGGCCCCGCGCTTATATGCCAGTCTGTGCTGTGGTTCTTTTACAAGCAAACCCCTTATAAGATCCCTGGCTCCAAACTCACAACAGGTGAGTCCGGAAATCGGAGAGGCTGGCCTACAACATTAAACAATGTAGCTCGGTTCCCAGATCCCTAAAAGGAGTTTTACCAAACAACAGTTCGAATAGAAGATTCCAAAAGTCCACCAATCAACTGCACTCCCATGACCTTCACCCTTGATAATCTCAGGTGCCAAATACTCATGGGTCCCAACAAATGACATAGAACGAGCATCGGTAGGCTCTGCAATGAGCTCAGGTAATGGAGTCACTTGGTTTCCAATTTCAGTCTTAGGTTTCCTATCCTTCTTTGATTTGCTAGAGAAGAGCCGGGGTGAAAAGCATGTTGTAGGAGCAACACAAGATGGCTGGATGCAGGAAGGTGGCTCAATACAAGCCGGCTGGACACAATAACAGGATTCTTTCTTAAAGGCTCCAATTCCGTTGAAGAGGTTTTAACAAGAGTTGGACTGACAGCACAGCGGAGAGAAAGATCAAAGTCAGAGAGCATAATATGTCCATCATCTCTCACAAGGACATTTTCTGGCTTGAGGTCACGATAGACAATGCCAAGCATGTGGAGGGTATTCCAAAGCAAGCAAGACTTCAGCTACATAAAATCTGCAAGTTGACAAGAAACTAAATGTTACTATCATCTTTTACCCCAAAAAAAAAAAAAAATGTTACTATCAACTCTAACGCACGTGGCTAGATCAGGCAATTTATTTACCCCTCAACATCAACCCAAACCAGGCTTTAAGAGTATCATCGTCTGATTTCTAGTGAGCAAATGTTGTTACACTCCAAAAAAGACATCAAGAAATCAGAGTACACTCCCAAGTCAAAGTTAGAGTATATTATCAACGTAAATGAAGCAGAACAATCACTGAATAGTAATGAGCTATTAACATAGATACATAAATATATCAATTTGATTGATCACTAATCAATACATAAAAATATTCTACATGGTACAAGTGGTTATGTGAAAATTTTGGATGCAATAATGGCTTTTTATGTTCCAATCCAATCTTGTAATCCTGGCTGTCAGATATTTAGTCCACTCCTGCAATTATAGGAATCATCCAAGACTTTAAAGTTGAATGCTGTCTTTTACTTCCACGGGTGGACTGGGGATCTTCCCCCAAAACTACCTATTGAGGTGGGACAACCAACACATTACACACTTGAATACTCTATAAAGCAACCAAACCACACTCAAGTTCCCAGCATAGTCCAAGCTTACTTATTTGTTGGAAACATCACATAAAAGAAGGTAAAATCATCCACAAATCTGGTATCCAAAATATTCTGGATTACATGACCAAACTTTATATAGACTAACATAAAAGCAGCCATGTGCTATAAAAAGTAAAATCAGTAACATGCATACAAATTTTAGGACTCAAAAATAAGATCACAACCTCTCTATATTCTCAATATGACCTGAAGGAGTAAATTAAAGTAAAATGTTCTTTAATTAGTCTTGGTTTCCTCTATGACATAACCAAACCGCAATACAAGAAAGGACAGAGCGCAGCACCAGCAAGTGCATGCATTAGAATACAAGAATCTACCAAGGACAAAGAGAGAAATGCATCATATGATAGTGAATTGAATTTCCCTATTTAAGTTACCCATCCTTCAATAATGCATCAATCCTGTTTCAAGCCAAGACATCTAGCCACTCAAAATCTAACTTCAACTTGAATACTAGACAGCTTCTAAAGCTAAGTGCTTCCGTATCCAAAACTTGGGGCCTGTTTGTTTAAGCTATTTTCATGAAAAAAAAAAAAATCTGCTATGAGATTTATGATGTTGTTTTAAACTTCTCAAAACATTCAGAATCTGGAAAAAACAAAAATGAAAACAGATTTTTTGATTATTTTAAATACCTTATGAAAATAATTTAATATAGTAGATGAGAGAGAATGCCATAAAAATGCAGAGATACATGAAGATATAATAAAATTTAAAATAATTAAATAATAAATCATTATATATATATATATAAGAATCATAGAAATATCATAAAATCAAAAAATAATTAAATAATAGTCTCTTTGTATTATTGTAACCAATCATAAAACAATACTGCTTTTTATAAAATCTCTAAACAACTAAAATCACTTATTTTTACTCTCAGACAACACAGGCCCTTGGTCCTTTTAACAAGCATATCGTTGGCATATGCTACCACATCACAACACCACGAGAGGAACATGCATGCAAAAAAACACACACACAGGTGCACAGCACACAAATGCACACATGTACATACACACACGTGGCCAGCAAATGTGCGCACACCCACACACAAAAATGACCATATACTTTGGGACAAAGCCCTTTTCTCAATTATGATGGGAAACAATAATACCTCAATCTATTATAACTTTGCAGATGAAAACAAACCACCTATAATGAATAAGCTACCATGCAAAATAACGTCTGATTCCCGTTGTAATCTCATCTTGTTAAAAAAGAAGAGAGACAACATCCCTCCTTCTATGGAATAATTGAAGGTAGTTGGTGCTATTCCTGAAACAACTGTTGAAGCGGGATAAAGCCTTCAGATGGGAGAACTTGGATATTCTCTAGCTATTTCATTTTTATTATTTTGAATTATAAATCTTTCCAATTTCAGCATACTGCATGCTTAAACAGAGAAAACGTATGGATTTAAGATAAAAAAAAGCAGCAACCAAGCACTATAGTATGACAGAGAACTAAACCACATACAAGCAATCACAGGGCAAAACAAGAACCTGATGTTTTATACAAAGATCAAACAAAATTTGATTCCAAACTTATACGTACTTTACTGCTTGCTCAGTGAAATGCTTCCCTGATTGTTTCTGCCTCAGGTGTATGCAAGTCTCCACCAGGGCAGAATTCCATTACCAAGCACGGAGAACTTCTCTGTCTCAAAATGGGTATACAATGTTGGAAGAAAAAGGATGGTCCAGCGACTGCAGTATTTCCCTTTCAGTCTGAGCACGAAGCAACTTCTTACGACTAGCTAGTAATGCTTTGTCCCTTACCTTCATTGCAAAATAGCATTTAGTTCCACTCAACTCTGAGAGGTACACACTCCCAATATCCCACAACCCAACCTCTTCAGTGTCTAAAGTGACCTAAGCCCAGTACCCCATCTCTAGCTCGAACAGCTTGGATGGCTTCCCATCTCATGTCATTTGCCTTGTGAGGTTTGTTTATGCCACTACTAAAGCTGCTACAAGTACTCTCATCACTGACATCACTACTTGTGCTTCCTCTGCAGATACTGCTCTTACCACTCCCAACATAATCAGCTCGATCACTGACTTTGGCACTAACACTGGTTTTTCCAAAACTGCTTGCCCATTCACTAACTTTAGCTGAAACTGAACTGTTCTTCACACTTCCATACTCTGATGTTTTCTTTTCTTGATCAATAGAACTATCCTGCGAACCCCTATTTTCATTAATAACATGGTCAGGTCCTCCACATGCCTGCTCAGGAACAGACGAGGAAGCAACAAGACCGCTTTTATTATTCGAGGAATCAGCAAGCCCCTTTTGGTTTAAAATTCCTGTCTTCTTGCTTTCAGAAGTTACTACCGTATTCTTCTTTGATGTGCTTTGCACAGATTTTGATGAACTTTCAGGAGTAGGCAGTTCAAGTTTACCTGATTTTGAAACCAGAGATGGAGAAGGTTGGATGTCTTTGCCTCTACGGTTTGTTCAGCAGCTATCTTCTGATGCTGTCCGGAGGGAGCTCTTGCACTAGTTTTTGTGTCCATCAGAAATGATAACCGATTGAATTGATATCAATCGACCGAATACATAACTTAGAACTCATATTTAATAGCATCTTGTCTTTGTTCAGAACACGAGTGTAACTTAACAGGTAATTTCTTCAATAATAAGAAAGAAAGAACTGTCCAAGAAAGCATTAGGAATTTGTCAGTCAGTTTGCCGCGGTAAGTATCAGAAATCATACTAAATTTACACTAATATATGAACAAACAAAATTTCAGAAATTAAGGAATCATAACTTAATTAGCCTACATTTAATATAAACAAAATGGGTCCTTTGATCAGTAAAATAGTTCTGCTAGCCGAATATATCACAAAAAAATCCGATCAGAAATTAAGTATAAAAGAAATTAGCCTACGGGAACCTCACACTCCTGCTGGATGAATATATGGTAGTATTCTTTGGGAAAAAGTAAGAAAACATAAAACCCAATTAGTAAATGAAGTGAATTAATTCGTAACAACCAAAAACTTAAGATGCGAAGCTGCATGTATGCTGTGATGAAATCAGTAAAGATTAACAGCAATAAATAAACCAACAAAACCATGCAATTCCTTCCCATTTCCCAAACACCCTTACCCTTAAATGTTAAGTAATAACAATCCGAAATCCAAACCATTCCAATAGATTAAAAATACAACAGGATAGGGCTTGGTGGATCAAAAAAGTAAGGTAGCCGGTCAAATTAGTCAATCGAGCAGATGAAGCATTATTTTTGGACAGATGGGACTAAAATTAGCAAACCGAGTACAGAAAAATGAAGATGGGGGGATTAAACAAACCTCGATCTTGATCGAGGAACATGAATTAGAGTCAAATCTGAAGTAGATCCGGAGCAAAATAGAGGGGAAGATGCTAAGAAAGCAAAACTAGAAGAAGGGGTAGAAACGAAAGATAAAAAAAAGGGGAAGTGAGGAAACCCCAAAAGAGTACCTAATTTCAAGACTCAAAACTCAGAAGATGTTGCTTTAGCCGGTGGGAGAAAAAAAGAGAAAAGTCAGAAAACACAAAGGAGAGAGAAAGCTCCTCGACGTCCAGTCTGGAGAGAGAGATGAAAGGGAAGATGATAAATCGATTAGACTGCGAGCGCCCCTCTCCTCTGGTGGACAATTAGGCAGACAAAGAGAGAGAAGGCGAGGGAGGGGCCAACCAAAGCATAAAAGGAAATTCTCTTTATTTTTTTGTCATAATTTTAATATGAAATATACTTAATTAAAGTGGACAAATGGTAATTGCACCGTAAAAAAATATACATGATACATTATTATTCATGTAATCGATACTAATGATATTTATATTAACATTTAAATTTACCTTTCTTGTCAGCAATTTTATCTCATAAATTATAGTTAACTATCAATTAATGGTTTTTTATTTGGCCCAAACTATCAATTAATTGTTATAACTGGGCAAATTTGACTGTTTCGAAAAAAATCAGATTCACTATAATATATATTATTATTCATGTTAATTGATATTAATTATATTATATTAACATTTAAATTCATATTTTTCAATTTATTGCATAAATTATAGTTAATTAGCAATTAATTAGTTATTTAAACTGGGCAAATTTTACTGTTTGAAAAATCAGATTCACCATAATAATTTCTATCAGGAATATTTTATATTTAATACCTTTTTGGCACAAAATTAATACTTTTTGTCTATACTAATTTTTGCTTAGGTTGAAATATGTTTTATACTTTAAATAAATATGTTTACAATTAATTATTAAATCATTAAGATCCAGATGTGAAAAAAATGTGTTCCTGCTAAAAAGATAATAAAAATTTAAAATATTATTATGAAATAAGATAAATATAAAATATTACAAAAATTATTTAAAAAAATAGGAGAGAGGGTGGTGTCCGAGAACCAAATCACCAAACAATTCCGAGATCTTGAATCTAGTATATATTTTTATGTCAAAATATTTTATCAAAAATTAAATCAGAATCACCGAAAAGTTCTAATTTCACGGGTAAATGGAAAAAGGAGAGAAATAGGAAGTTAGTTAAAAAGAGAAATCCTTGATCTCACCATGCATGCTTCCTAGAAAATGCTTTTAATCTTTCGTTTTTTTCCACTTGTTTCGAGTTTAGTTAAATTTATAATGCATGTATTTGAATTATTCATATTTGATTTGATTAATTAAAATTTTATTTGAAAAAATCATGTTGCATATTTATTTCTTACAAATTGATGATACAAAGAAAAATATTTTTACTTAAAACGAAAATATAATATAAATCCTTTAAAATATTTTAGGGTTAATATGCAATTTAAATTTTAAATTTTTAAAAAATATATTTAAATTCTAAACAATTAAAGTTGGAGTGATTTCACCTTCATCATTAAATTTCAACTAACGTCCTTTAGTTTTTTTTAAAAATTGAAACTTAACGTGTGATTTTTACCCAAATTACACTCTTCCTCTCTTTCTTACCTTCATTTGATGAAAATCTCACATTAACTTCATGTTGATAAACGTTTGTTTAGATTTAACGGTGAGAGTAAAATTACTCTAATTTTATTATTTAAAATTTAAATTGCCTTTGAATTATATATAATAAGTCAAAAGAACGTTGTTGCTTGTTGGTATAAGTATCCCTCCACCCGCCTCTAAACTTATATCTACAGCTACTAAAGGAATTTTTTTAGTTGGCAAAAAAAAAATGAAGGATTTTTTCTTAACAAGCCGTTGGTATCCTTAACTACAAACTCGGGTGCGCATTTCGTGTTCATCACCCTTTAGGTGATCATAACCCTTCATTTTATCTTCAAAGGAGCCCTACCGTTCAATTTAAATTGATTTTTTAATATTTTTAATATTATATTTGTGTAAATAAAAATATAAAAAATTAATATTAAATTTAGACTATTTTCGATGCTAATTAAAGGATGAGCACCATGATACTTATCATCCTAGCAGATTTATATAGTCCATATTTAAATTTTTATTTTTATTTTATATTTATCAAAAAAATAAAAAAGTATAAATTGTTTAATAAATCTATTCATTTTCAATCTATCTAATATAGATTTAATCTAAATAATCTAATTTAATATATTTTTTATAATTTAGAAATTAACTATCCAATTGTACTTTGGACTGTAGAATATAATTTGGGACAAAATAATTTAATTTTATATTTTTATAATTTTTAGAAATGGACTATCTAGATATATTTTGAATAGTTTAGATTTAATATTAATTTTTTATAACTTTTATAAATTTTATTTTCACAAATATAATATTAAAAATATTAAAAAATTAATTTAAATGAACAGTATAAATTATTTAAAGATAAAATTAAGGGCCATGATCACCCAAAAGGATTGCTGTAATGAGCACGTAACGGCAATTCTCTACAAACTCATCAAAATTCGAGTCAAACTTTAGTAGAGAATGTGGGATATATTTTTTGACATATTTTTTCAAATAAAAATTCACTTATTACATATAATTCACTTATTATATGTGTGCAGAATACAGGACAATTAAAAGTTTTGTAGAGAAGAAAGATGTAAAATATTTTTCAAAAAAATGAAAAATGAATGGTTTCGGGTATAGAGAAAAAGACCAATTGTGGCTATGATTATGTTGCTTTAATCATGCTCCCGACATCAAGATTTTTGTTGCCTAAAATGGGTGACGAGAATAAAACCACTATAAATAATGTAATATTTATTATTAAAAAAATATTAACGACCTTAATTGATATTCTTTCATTATGTAAATCATTTTTAATCAAACTCATCTCTCAATAAAAATAATTTATCTACTTTTAAATTAATCATATCTTTTCATATTTATCTATATTAAATACCCTATAATAAATATAAAGTCACTATTAATAGGGACACTTTTTAAAAAAAAAGGCAATAGTACACATAAAAGACTAAAAAATACCTTACATTTTGAATGGAGAGAGTAAAAAGAATACTTCCTCCATTAAAAAAGATAAGATATTTTTAATTAAATTTTATTCCAATAAAGTAGTTACCTACTTTCTAACTAACTCTATCTTTTCATATTTTCCCTACCTATTAAACACTCTACAATAAATATAAAGTCATTATCAATAGGGGCATTTTTTTTAAAAAAAGGATATGATTACACCTCAAAAAATTTAAAATGCCTTACATTTTTAAACATCTAACTTTTTAAAAAATGCCTTATATTTTTGAAGAATGGAGTATAAATGAATTTGATTTATGCAAAAATTTATTTTCTTTTCATGAGCATCTCATTTTTTAATTATTTTTCAAATATATTCTAGGTTATGTGTGGCTTCAACTCTGAGAAAAAAGAATTATAATCCCGGTATTAAAAAAAATCTAAAGTATTTTTAATCGGAATCTCACTTTAATAAAATAGTTATTTATTTCAAACTAATATATCTTTCTATATTTACTTTTATATAATATGGTGTTTCACTCTAAAATAAATATAAAGTGATAATTTAATAGGAGAACTTTTAAAAAAATATAATGATTACACATTAAAATATTAAAAATTTTTATATTTTTTAACATCTAAACTCACAAAAAATATTTTACATTTTTTAATAAAGAGAATATAAAATTTGAAACATGAGGGGTCAAAGTAACTTTTCAGGGTTAATAATAATTTTTTTTGGATACCATATTTTTGAATAAAGTTTCATGCTTTATTGATTTAAAAAAAATGAGTAATTGAGGTACTAAAAAATGAGTAATTGAGGTACTAAAACCAGCACGAATACTTTCATATCAATATTAGAAATGAAATAGTTTTTTTTAGTTATTGTAAACAATATAATTTTGATCAGATTATATACTAATTATTTAATTATTGTATATCTCAATATACAAATAATATAGTTCTTTAGATTTTACCCAAAAAAAGATAGGTCATTAGATACACCCAAAAACAATATATAGTTCTTTAGATTTTTATTTATTATAACCAGAACAGTTTCCACTGGCCAATGTATTCAAGTTCACATATTTTTGAAAATTGGAACTCCTCTAAATATTTTTTTTCTTTTTTTTTAAGTTAACTGAGTCTAATATTATTTCAAACAGTAAGAATAGGATGGAATGGTGGTAGAGGTTTAAGATAAACTATCAAACCATTCAAATTTGTTAATAATATTAAGTTAAAATATATAAAACTCTCATTAACTTTGAAACAGTTGCACATAACTCTCTCAATTATTAAAAATTTAAACCTAATTTGTCAAACTTTTTATTTTAATTTTATCATAGACTCTCCTATTATTATTTTTTAGTTATCTGATTAACAAAAATTGTCATGTCATGATGAGAAAAGACACATAAAAATTTACATGGCATTTGATATAAATAATAATAATAATAATAATAAATGGATAAAAATTTATAAAATTATTATTAACTTTTATTGAATGCCACATACTACTCTATTTTTGAATATAAAGATAAACTTTTTCTTCATTTTTATTTATAAATAAAATTACAAATTTCAAAAAATATTTATTATATTTTTTCCAAACTATCACTCATAAAGTTAATATTTATTTTCACTAGACAAATTTATTTCATTAATTACAAAGATAATTTAATCCAATTTTTCTATCTTATGTCGGAACAATGAGGTTTTGGATTTTAAATGTTTAAGGATAAAAATGTCTAAAATCAAGTTTAAAACATCTGCAAACACTACCCCCAAACGTTAGAGGGTGAAAATGAATATTAACCTAATATAAAATACCATGGTCCTACAAATTATAGGGCTCAGCCCATTTCAAATCCATAGTATCATTAACGTTCTCAAAATCCATTTATAGTTTAAATCATAAAAATCAGAGTTTAGATACTAAAATATAATAAAGTCAAGTCATGTCACAAGACATAATAGCGATTCATATTAATACAAGTTCTCAAGCAATTCATTTAAATCAAAAGCTATTCTTGATTCTCAATTTCCTCCAACCAAGCTCTAAGGTTAGTTTAACTAACTTCTTATGTATCAATTCCTATCAATTCATGGCCACATTACCCTACCAAAATCATAAAATTGTGCTTCCATCCTTCATTTTCCTAAGATCCCCAATTCACAACTGTTGAAATGTTAGGATTGGTTAGAATAATTAGCGTTAATGACTTATTTGTACATCACATTTCATTAGAGGTTAGGGAGTTGTATCCTATCTCAAGGAGGTTAACAAAAAACCTCATCACATTGTTTCACTTCAAAGTTGGGGTTTGTATATCAACCTAGTTGGGTGTATTAATGCAAAGTTTTCATCATCTTGTTGTTACTATTCTCTTCTTCAATATTAACAACCCAACTTAGCCAAATCACAAAATTCAACTCTAATCAATATTCTAAACAATTAGCCAAATCCCACCTCCAATTAAATTACTAAACATAAAATCAAAAGATTAAAAAAATATGTTTATGTCATAATACTATATTATAGATTTGAAATATTAAGACGTATAATTGATGTGGGTGCAAAAAAAGAAAAAAGACATTTCACAATCTAGTTTTTTCATAAGTTTTACAATCTATTTATTACTTTCAAACATTAAAAAAAATTTACTTATTATCATTTACCGATATAATATATAGAGACGGTAACTTGGGATAAATTCAAATAAGCTTGAAAAATATGACTAGGTTTGAGAGTTTTAAAAATTTTATTACTTCAAGTTTATTCAAGCCACTTAAATAAGTTCAAAAAAATTTGAGCCAAGTCAAACTTGAACTAACTTAGCATGAATACTCAAAATTTTTTTATTATTAACAAAAATTTAAAATCTTAATTTTTTAAGATAAAAATTAAAATTGGCCAAAAAAATAAAACAAAAATAGAAAACCTGTGTTAAGGTTGGGATTGGCTATATTATTTTTTTTTATGTTTGGATATTTTAAACCTCATCCAAATTACAAATTATATAAATGTATGTATATATGTATGTACATATGTGGGTGTGCGCAAGGACCAATATATGCACATGTGTAATGCAAAACTTATAGAAATACTACACAAATAAATACATATAAGGGTTAATAAGTAATTTGAACTCTGAACTGTAGGTCCAAAGACGATTTAAACCATACACTTGTAATTGGTATATTTTAAATCCTGAACAATTAAATTTGGGCAATTTTGTCCTTGCTGTTAATTATGAATTAAATGTCCATGAAGTTTGCTGAGGAAAAATGTTATCTCAGCCCATACTTTGATTAATTAGATCACGAGGTACATACAGGGCAGATTAAGGTTACAACCATAAATGAAAAATAGAATAAAATCTGATTTGATATTCAAAATCAGTTTCTGATACTAAAAATCAAGAGAATAAATAATACAATTGAAAGAGCATAAAAATAGATATTAAATAGATAATGCTCAATTAATAAGCTTATATGTTAGGCCTAGGCCCAAAGCCCTTTAACACTCCTCCTCAAGCTAGAGAATGGATATTCTTCATTCCTAGCTTGCCAGCTAATTCTTCAAACTTAGGCTAGGCAATTGATTTAGTGAGTATATCTGCCACTTGTTGTCTTGTAGGAGTATAACTCACTTTTACTATCTTGCCTTCTATTTTTCATTAATAAAATGACGATCAATCTGTACATGCTTGGTTCTATTATGGTGAATAGGATTTTTGACAATCTTGATCATTGCCATATTATTACACAAAACCTTCATTGGACCATCGTAACACATCCTTCATCGTAACACATCCTTAGCTCCTTAAAGAGCTTATCAAACCATAACCCTTCACACAAACTAAGAGCTAAAGCTTTAAGTTCTACTTTTGCACTACTTCAAGAGATATCGATTGTTTTTTGCTCCTCTAAGTCACCAAATTTCCCCAAATGCATGTGCAATAACCTATTGTGGACCTTCTATTAGTGATAGAACTAGCCTAGTCAACGTCTGTATAGATTTCAATTCCCTTATGGACCCCCTTTTGAAATAAAGCCTTTTCCTTGGTGCGAACTTCAAATATCTTAAAATTCTGAACATAGCTATCATATGTTCTTTATTACGTTGGATAAAGAATTGACTCACCATACTCACTACCCAAGCTATATCAAGTCTTATATGGGAAATATATATAAGTTTGCCAACTAATCATTGATATCTCCCTTGATCAACTAAAGGACACTTAACATTTAAACCAAGTTTATGGTTTAATTCTATAGGTATGGCACATGGTTTACATCTAAGCATACTTGTTTCTTTTAAGAAATCAAGAGTATACTTTCTTTGTGAAACTACAATTCCATTTTTTGATTTGGGTACTTCTATGCCTAGTGAATATCTCAATGTCTCCCCCTAGGTACTTCACTTCAAATTCTATTGCCAACATTTTCTTAAGACTTTCTATCTCATATGTGTTGTCACCAGTAAGGATAATATCATCCACATAGACAATAAGAATAGCTTTCTTTCCATCTCTAAGCTTTATAAATAGTATATGATTTGATTGACACTGAGGTTGTCCACTCTTTTTAACGGCTTTAGTAAAGCATTCAAACTATGCTCGTGGAGATTGTTTCAAGCCATATAATGAATTTTTCAACTTTCACACTTTTCCTCTATTTCTATTAGTCTTGAAACTAGGAGGAATCTCCATGTGAACTTCTTTTTCTAAAATCTTCATGTGAACTTCTTTTTTTAAGTTGCCATTTAAAAAGGCATTTGTACATCTAATTGACTTAGAGGCCGATCAAGATTTGCAGCTAAAGAAAGAAGTACCTTGATAGTATTGAACATTTTTACTAGAGTAAAGGTTTCTTAATAATCAATGCCATAGGTCTAAGTAAAACTCCTAGCCACCAGTTGAACCTTATGCTTGTTTAAACTCCTATCTGGATTATATTTATTTGTGAGAACCCACCTACAACCAATTGTAGTTTTACTTTTAGGTAGCTTTGTCAACTCCCAAGTCTTATTTTTCTTTAAAGCCTCCATCTCTTCATAAATAGCATTTCTCTAAGCAGGAATCTGTAATGCCTCATACACATCTTTTGGTATAGTTTTTGATGATACACTAGCTGTAAAAGCTTTCATAGAAGGAGACAACCTCTCGTATGAGACAAAATTACTAATTGGATACTTAGTAGTACAAGATCTTACCCCATTTTGTAGAGCAATAGGCCAACCAAGATCATCTGATTATGGGTTTGAGGATGGAAGAGATGTTGAGTATGATATATTATGACTATCTATATGAGATTGTTGTATTGAAGCCTGCATTTGCTATTGTTCAGCACTATCATTATTTTGGACAAATTCATTATCCTAAAATTTAGATTTTGCTATTTGTGCACAATATCATATTCTTGTTGGGGTTGGTTATAGGTAGTTTTAGGTTTAGTTAAGGGTTAAAATTAGGAGGGTTAACTAAAGTTTGGTGTCATAATTGGACAATTATTTTAAGAATCTAAAAATGGCCAATTCTAACTACTACTCTCCCCTTAAATGGACATTTTGGGGGTGATAAGGTTGAGTTTCAAGAAAAGTAACATCATTAGAAATAATGTACCTTTGGGTAAGTGGGTGATAGCATTTGTAACTTTTTTGTATGTGAGAATACCCATCAAACATGCATCTAGTAGCTTGGGCATTGAATTTGAACCCTTGGAAAGCATGAACAAAAGCTATGCAACTAAAAATTTTGAGTAAAAATGACTGCATCAACTTGGATAAAGGATATGTTTAAGAAAAATTTGATGAGGTGTGTAAAAACCAAGGGGTTTAAAAGGTGATCAATTAAGAAGGTATGTAGATGTTAAAATAGCATCCCCCCAACATCAATTAGGTGCATTAAAAGCAATAACAATAGAACAAGTTATGTTAAGGATCTGTCTATTTTTCCTCTCAGAATTGCCATTTTGTTGTGGTGTGTTGGGATAGAAGCTTTGGTGATGTATACCATGCAAATTTAGAGAATTTTGATTTTGGTTTGAAATTGATTTTTAATCATGGGATGGAATTTTTTGAAAAACAAGTGGAACTTTATGCTTTTCTTTCAAGAGATAAACCCAAGTCAAATGTGTGTGATCATTAATAAATGTGACAAACCATCGTGCCCTATTAGTGCTAATAACTCATGAGGGTCCTTAGTATCACTATGAATAAGGTTGAAAGGTTGGGTAGGCTTGTAAGAGTAGGAAGGATAATTGTTATGCATATGTTTAGCCAAAGAATGAGTCTCATAATGAAAGAAAGATAACCTTTTATTTGAAAATTGAGGATACAATTTTTAGAAGTACTCAATGCTAGGATGCCCAAAACATTCATGTAACAATTTTATTTCAAGCAAACTAGACTCTAAAACTAAGGCAATAGAATTATGGAAAAATGAAATACTAGCCATACACACCTTTGCAACAACTGGCTTCTGAAAGTAGTAAAGATATCCAAGTATTTCATACCAACCAAGAATCCTCCCGAGCCTCACATCCTAAAAAATACAATCACTTGATTGAAAGTTAACCTCACACTTGCTGTGTGTAGTAAGCCTTCCAATAAAAATCAAAATTACATGCCAATTTAAGGACAAATAAGACATTTTTTAGCACAGCATTGTTTGACAATACAATAGTGCTAATATGTGTAACATCTACACATGAATCATCAACAATTTTTACTATCCATCTTTCTATACAGGGTTTAAGTTCTTTAAATAATGATCGATCCCCAGTCATATGGTTTGTTGCACCTGAATCCACTATCCACTGATTTAAATGTTGAATAAAAGGTAAAGCAACTGAAATCATATCTGATTTGGTGGCAATTAAACCAGTGGTAATGCTTACTCAATGAGGTTGTTCATAGTCTATAGATATGAATGAGCCTTTAGATTTGATAAATTTGCTCCTTTAGTTGATTATAAGTTAGTTTCTCATCTTCTTTATGATTTATTGCATAACCTTAACTTTCTCTTTTTCCTTTCTTATCTTAAGGAGGATGACTGTAATATTACTGGCCACCCGTCTAGTAGGCCATGACCAGTATTGGGCTTATACTCCTCACAGAGCCCAAACTAGCTTTTCCCAAGGTAGTACTTGGGCTATCCCTTACCCCACCCTTATGAGAGTCTTTTGAAACCTTTTGAGACTCAATCTGCGATCTCTCCCACCTTAACAAAGTTGAGTACTATCTTGGGAAAAACTAGCTTCTGTTATAGTGATATGGTTGGTTCCAATGCTGGTCGTGGCTAGATGGGTGGCCAACACTGTTATAGGTGTTATATCCCACTTTTATACTATAGATTCTCCTTATCATACACTCAATCAAGGTGTTATCACTCTAACACTGCATCCTAAGATGCTAAGGAGCGTAATCTCTAACACTACACTCGTCTGAGCACTAAGGAGAGAAATTATCTAACATCGTAAAATGTTGGGTGTAACATCTTAGAAATTTAAATTCGATTAACTAAGCTTAATGAGGGTAAATAAGTTTGTTGATGTGATGTGTAGCCAGATGAGTCTAATAAGTGTGTTTGATTGTGATTTCAACTTTAAATTTGGGTTTGAAGTGAAATCGGGCCATTCAAGCATCAAAATGTGAGAAGGGCTAAGGAAGGA
This sequence comes from Prosopis cineraria, assembly GCF_029017545.1. Classification (NCBI taxonomy): domain Eukaryota; kingdom Viridiplantae; phylum Streptophyta; class Magnoliopsida; order Fabales; family Fabaceae; genus Prosopis; species Prosopis cineraria. The sequence continues at coordinate 4,595,633 of NW_026555334.1, read as the reverse complement.
GCTTTTGTACCACATATCACAACATTTAGCTTATCTACAGCAGCACATGGAGGCAACCAACGAAGGATCGACTTCTCTGTGCCATATGTCGTGACATGTGATGCCTCTGTCACAGCGTGTAGTAAAAATCTACAATAAAAATCGTGTTCAGAATTGAAAATTAGAAGAGGGAGTATTAGAAAATGAAGTGAGAGCAAAAACCTCTACTAAGGCTGGCTTTATTGAAGGTTTCGGAGCAATTCTAAGTGATCTTACTCTTAAGGTAAGATCAATGTGCTTTCTTCTCCCTTTTCCTTCCATTTTCATGAAAATTAAAGTTAGATTTTAAGTTAGAAAAGTGATTTTTGATCTATATGAGTTATGGGTCCAAACCCATTAGCTAAAATAGATATAATGGGAGTTGTTTAAAGTATTTAAACCCTACATTAATAGTTTTGAGTTGTTGGTTGTTGAGGGACATTAATATCCCAAATGTGTATTTACGAGGGTTGTTAGGAGTGTTTAATGCCTATTAATAGTGATTGTTGACTCATTAACGATAATGTGGGTATTGGAACCTAGTAAGTTTATTGGGTATGATTGAGAGTGAGTTTATGATTTTGACAAAAGGGAGAATGTGGAGTTAGAATGTTGGAAATTGCCCAAATATAAGGAAATAATGAATATCTTTGTGATTTCATTGTAGACTAACAGTTTTGGCACTATTCAAGCTATTTGGGAAGCTTTGAAAGTTTGTGTTTTGAGGGTTAAACATTTTACCTTTCAAAGGTTTGAAGTAACCGAAAGAAAAATCTAGTTTGTATAGTTGTTTATTAAATAATTATTTGTTAAATTTAATGATTTGGAACTTGTTTGGTGTTTGAAAACCATTTATGCAAATTTTGGAAATGTGATGAATTATGTGTGTGGAATTGTCTTGGATTATGGAGAACCATATGCATGTTATATGTGTGTGTGTGTGTGTGATTAGTAATGATGATTAACAGCATGTTATTATGAAAATAATAAATGTGTGGTATTTGGCACGTGGAGTGTGATGAATACATGATTTTTGATATATAGATTAGTATGAAGAAAAAATTGTATGAATTGGTATGACGTGATGAATTATATTAAAAATGACATATTAAGTATTAATATGTGCATAACATGATCATTGGCGTGAGTTTCACTTAGGGAGAGAAGTAGATATGTAAATCCACATGGTGTTGGCGGTTTACCATTGGAATCGAAAGCTTGCTTTGGCATCGACAGTTGGAATTAGAAGGTAGCCATTATCCTATAATTGATTTGGAACTGTCCTCAACTTGAGCTTAATTAGCTTCCAATAGTTTATAAGGAAGCTAGATTGGGAATATAACACCCCAAGGTTGTTAGTGTTGGAGAAAATCATGGTACATAAATGAGTAAGTTAACCCTGGCTTGGTAGCTCCTCACAAGTGAAAGGCTGAGTTAGTCTGAGTTATGAATGTAGTCACAGGATAGCCACTGGTTTCATGTCAGAGGTAACAGGAAGGTATAATATTGACATTAATCATGCATTTTATTTCTAGCCTTATACTTGTTATTATTGTGGTCTGGCATTTTAATTAGGGGTATATGGTTATTATTTTATGACCCCATGATGTGTATAATTGAGATATGTTTGATGACATATGTTATACGCCCAGTTATATGGTTGTTATTTTTGTGGCCAAGACTATATTTTGATATATGTGCATATAATTATTGCTATATGCCATTTGCATCAATAATTAATTGATATGTAATTGTCTAGGCTAGGTTGACCTTCATTACTGAGTGATCATATTCACCTCTCATTCAATATTTTAAGGCCTAGCTTATCGGATCAAAATCGGGGAAAATGATTAAAGGTATAGGATTATGAGTAAATCCTACTTGTAGGCCTCTTAAATGCATTTATGTGTATTTTGAAGTTATTTGCTAAGTAGGACATCAAACAACTCATTTTTGTTGATACTTATATTATAGTTGAGAATATCTTGTGTATTTTGTGCCCTAAACTAGCTGTATGTGATTGTAAAACTTTATATAGGCCAAAACACTAGTATAAGTAAGGTAAAGTGTATTTGATTGTCATTGGATAAATATTAATGATTTTATGCAAAGTTATCTTCCTTTTTTATTTTTGTAAATCGAAGGGTTGAGTGTTGAATTTATGATATATGTGTGTTAGATTGGATGTGGTGTATTGCACGAGTTCTAAATGGTCCATTGAATGTGGTCAAAAGATTGGTGTAAGCTTTTAGCACATTTGTCGTGGTTTAGGCACCCTAGTTATGAGCTAATATGAAAAAAGAGTGAATTTTATAAAGCGTGTCCAACTTTTGATAGAAAAATAATTTGTATCATTATCTAGAGTTAGGAGAAAGCTTTCTATAAACACGTAGATCACCTCAATTAGATATCAAATAGAGAAATGGGATGCATTGAAAATTCATCCCAAGTACTGTCATTTGACAGTAAAATTGCTATCAAATTTATGCAATGTATCGTGACACATGGCACAAAGGATGATAAGCCACGGTGCATTTACAGTGAGCTGCAGCATATCATACTGTTTTGGGAAAATTAAGGTTTTTTTATTTCTTTGCCAAATGCTTTGATCCTCATTGGATTCTCATGCTTCTAAACATTTTCTAATATTTGATTTGCAAATGTTGAAAGTTTATGGGAGTAGTTTACATTATTAAAATTTGAGATCTCCACTTGGGATATTTTTACAAACTTGGTAGTTATCGTGGATTTAGGAGATTGGGGTGGATCAATAAGGGTAATCTTACTTGTCTACCCCAGTCGTAACATCAGGCACTAAGAAAAATAAATGCCACATGATTTTTAATACTATTCTACCTATTCCTACCCCCTATTATGATCATGTCTTTTCGCACATTATATAATTATACATTCATATATGTATATAACATAGTTCACTTTGCTTTTAAAACAACGTCTTATGACAATTTACTTTATAAATCCAATCTCTTTTCAAATCAAAATCATGCAAGTTTCAAAGCATGCCAATGCATAAAAATCATGTATCGTATTAACAGATTTACTTATAAATGGTTAAACTAGCTAAAAGATAAAATAAATTATCTGGTTATTTTAATCCTACTATTTCTAGAAAGGGTTATCCATGGTACTTTTCAACATATTACCTTCCACTTGCTCAAGTCAAACATGCAAACACATTAATCTACAAAATTTAGCACTATTTGTCAATTACCAAATTGACCACAAGTATTAATTAATATAATTAATCACAATTAATCACTTTCAGTTAACCATCTTAGGTCATAACCATTCCCCTAAGCCTTTTACCACTTTCATTAATCTTTATACAATCCAAACAAGCATTTTCACCCTTTTAAACTTCACAATTTAGGCTAAATTGAGCATAAAGATTCAAAGCTTAGTCGTTAATCTCCAAACTAGTTACAAAACTTTAGTTTAACTTTAAAGAATCTTTTTATTACTATAGGTTAAGAAGACATCCCCTTAAAATTCCTTAATCTAGTTTCACTTATCCCAAATTAAGAGAAATTAGGATAAAAAAGGAGAGTAGGGCAGTATGAAACTTATCTGGTAAGCGATAGGTTGAAACTAACTCTTAAGACTTCAAAACTTCCTGCCCTAACAGAGCCTTTCTCCTTCTCCTTCTCTTTGGTGTTCCAACCCTTCCTTCCTTTTGATATTTCATGTTTAATCATGTATTTAGATTCAAAATTGTGCACCATATGCCGCAACACGTGGCATAATAAGCAAGATCTCACTACAACCTATATGCTTTGCTCTAAAGTGTCATTCTCTCACTCAATCCTATTTATCTAATTAATCATCAACTCAAAAAGTCAATTCACGCTCCAAAACAACAATTATTCAATTAATTCACTAATTTATTAATTTACCTTTAATTAGTAATTAGCTTTCAGATTAAAAGTTTAGGATGTTATAATAGCCCTCTCCTTCCCCTTTCTCTCTACATCTCTCATCTCCAACTAATGATGGATGCATTACAATTGAGGGATGGAGTTGACCTGAACAAATTCTTCTTGGAAGTGGTTGGTCGATAGCCCCAGCTCCATCTCCCTCAAACAAACAAGTCCTCATCCTTGCTAACAACATAATTAATAATGTGGCATCACAACATAACACTTAGGTGGTGGCTTTATACTAAGACTAGTTGGTGAAGATGAGATAGCTTTCGTCAAAACTCACTATTGAATTTTAAGTATAAACAGACCCACAATGCATGGAACAACTCTTTGTAGTATATGTTCACACAGTTGTAATCTCTCTCTCTCTCTCTCTCTAGTCTATCTTAGACTTTCACTACCCTTTTGGTTATGTATTCCAAGTACTGTGTAAAATTTTGGATTTTAATCCTTGGTTTAAGGAGATTTAATAAGGTTAAATAAGTAAAATTTAGTATTAACTAATTTAAGGATAATTTGAAATGGCTAATGAATCTATTAGATTTATTTTTACCTATGGATTAGATTTGGTAGTGTTTTAGGCCTCTTGGGCCCAAATAAGGAATAAAATTCAGGTTGGCCATTTTTTCCCACTTGCCATGATGAATAGACAAAAAATTTTAAACCTATACTCATGAAACTTGAGTTGCAAAATGAAGGAAACAGAAGAAGGAGAGATAGATGAGAGAGAGAGAGAGAATGCTCTACTAGGGCACGAAAATTCAAGCTTTTGAAAGGTGTTTGAGCTTGACTCCACTTAGGTATATCTTCCTCTCCTTCTTTCTACACCATTTGAAAACAAGTTTTAAGGTTAGAAAAGTGTTAATTTTGGACCTAAGGCAAAGTGTTTGAACCTATTGGTCTGCATGAGACTAATAGGAGTTATTTTACTTATTCAAACCTAGTTTCAAGGATTTTACAAGGTTATGAGTTTGAGAATAAGGTTTTAGACAAACCCTAGCCACTTGAAGGAGACAATTGGATTGTAAAAGATTATATTGATGATTATTTGAGTTAATGCGAATTAAATAAAGTTAATAAGAGTTAATAAACTTATTGAATAAAAGATTTAGGCTGTAGTTAAAAAAATGAGTTATTAAAGTGGGAAATTAGAAGTTGAAAGTGTCATTTTAGATGATTAATAGTAATTGGTGGTTATTATTAATTGTAGACTAATCTTGCGAAGCATCGAGGAGCTAGCTCGAAAGCAGGTGAATTCTTAGGAGATAACTTTTAAACTCTCAAAAGTTTGAAGTAATTAAGAAATTTTATTTCTTGTTAAATAATAATAAATGTTTATGAAATTGAAAATGTACTTTCGAATACACACACAGATATATATATATATATATATATGGGTATATGTTGTTTTAGTTTTTTAAAAAATGCAAGTAGGACTTCATACCTAAATGTTATTGTGTAATTTGATAATGTGAATATTAAATTCTTGAATTTAAAAGTATTGTTGAGTAAATTGGAGATGATGATTTTGTGACATAGCATGTGATGGTTTTGTGATATATTCATGCATGGGAGTGCGGGTCCGACTACGAGTCCCTCCCTTTCTTTAATAAAAAGATTACTCCCCTACACATATATATAATTTCTTATATTGTATGCATATTAAGCAAAAATATACTTTCTTTATTATTTAAAAATATAAGACGTTTTTATAAAATAAAATGTTAAAAAAGATAGTTTAGATGTTTCAATGTGTAATTAATAATTTTTTTAAATATACCCTTTATTAAGGAATTATAATTAATAAAATTTTCTAATTGAGACATTCTATTAAATAAGGGTAGACATATGATATTATTTTTTTTACTAGGTTAATATTTTTTTAAGTACAAGGAGCATGTAATTTTTTAAAGTTTCTATTATATGTATAAAAGATATACTAGGACTTAACTTTATTTTTTTTGAAAAAATTATATAATTCTGAATGATTCTTCTCTTATAATTTTTTTAATATTAAAAAAGTATTTTAATGTAATTTTTATTCAAAATATAATTTAAAAAAATCAGTATATATAGTAACTTTTTTTAAAAAAATATTCGGCCCCCCAAACCTTTTGTTCTGGTTTTACCCTTAATAGTTACATTTTGATTATGAACTTTTGTGAAACGAGTAATATATTTAATTTTTAAATTAATTAGATAAATGATAATTCTAAATTTTTAGATTAATTTTTAATTAAGTACCTTATATTTGGTTGTAGTTTTAAATTTTAAAATTATTATATATTTAATAATTTAATAAATAAAATTTTAAATTGGATAAAATAAATTTTAATTATATTTTTATTCAGTCAATAATATATGGTAGAAATCATTAAATTTTATCATATAAATATTTTTATGATGATAAGATTATTATAGTTCCTATAAAATTAATAATTTTTCTCTCATCTTCATTTTCTCTCTTTCTTATTTTTCTTTGCGAGCCAAGCACAGCATAAGTGTCATTCTCCGTTTCAATAATAGTTTCTTGATTTTTTTTCTATTATTTTTTGGAATCTTGTCTGAAATTTTTGGGTCATCTATTGTACTTTTTTGTCATTATTTTAAATTTTTTAAATTATTTTTTAATTAACTAATAGTCAGAATTAACTTTTAATGATAAAGGTTAGATTACATTGTTCTTAAATTTTAAAAGGAAATATTACACTAAAAATGAGTTTAGATCCTCAAATATTTTTGCACCTATAGTTTATATTTCAAATTTGCCATTCAATTCTATTTTTTTTCACAAGACTTAAATTCAAAAGATTATTAAAAATATCAAGCTTTCGAATTAGCTCATTGGCTGCTGCTAAAATTTGCTTTTTGAAAAAGCCCAAACTGGTTGAGTTTAATTTATTTAAACGTGAGTGTTGCTTTAAATCTGCACCACATAAGGTCATTCAAATGCTCATAGAAATCCTTATCGTAAATTATGTGTTCTAAACGTACAACCAAACATGTCTCAATCTAACATCAATGAAACGTCTCGAACACTTTACTTAATTTTCTTTTAATTTTGTTATTTGTTTCTTTGATATGATTAAACAAGTTCATGAAACCTATCTTTATTACTTGTATTTTTTATATATAAAAAAATAAATTATAGACTAGAATACAAAGCTAAATAATAAATTATAAAATAGAACATTTTATTGTTTAACTTTTACTTTAGAAAAAGTACAATAAAATTCTCTGAACTATATAAATAATCATCCGATCCTTCAAAATATTATAATTTTATTAAAATTTTTAGAGGCTTTTATATCAATACATTTTAAAGTAAAATGACTATTTTATCCTTTTTGAAAATAACAAGATCCAATAATAACATTTGCTTAAGGAATAATAATTTTTATTCTATAAATCAAAAGATTTGGACAACAAATTATAACTTGTTAAGTGTAATTTTTGTTATGAAAAAATATGCTCCAATTGTAACTTTTGTTTAAGAAATAATAATTTTTATTTTGTAAATAATAAAAATTGAATAAGAAATTTTAACTTATCAAGTGTAATTTCTATTACTGAAAAATAAATTCTCAAAATAATAAACTTCAATTACAATTTTTATTCAAAGAATTGCAAGAATTAAATAAGAAGTCACAACTTATCAATAAAAATAAAATAATTATTTTAATTTATAATTTATTAAGATAGATTATGATATTTTAATAAATTAAATTATTATTTATATAATTTAGAAAAATTTTATTGTTCGTTTTCCTTTAGTTTGTGGAGATAATATAATGATTAGATTTTGATGCCCAATTAAGAATCAAAACATGAGCTCCCGTGCGTTTGGTTGAGCAAAATCTCCTAACCGAAAAAGCTAAGGACACCTCGTGATGTGGGTTGGCTTTAGTGTTAACAACCCACAATCTCAACCACTGAAAATAAAAAGTGAAAGTGTGATATTAATTGAAAAGGTAAATGAATAAATTATTTACAAACTTTAAATTTGACAACACTATAAAATATAAACTTATTTATTATATAAATTATTTAAGGGGGCCACAGTTAAATGAAGGTTGTTATATATGTTTGTAATTTACTTTTTTAAATTCAGAAGTAAAAATTTTATTAAAATACTCTTACAATATAATAAAACTAATATCTAAAGCATCAATAATCAATCTAATGAGAAAGCTGTTGGAATATTATTTATGAATTAGCATTAATTAATAAGCCCAATAAATTGGTCCTTATGATCTTGTGTGGACCGTGATAGGTGGACCACACAAGTGAGCCCAATGGGCAGAGGCCCAACCCACAACCCAGTAGCCGTCAGTTATTTCCTATCTCTTAACTGACTGAGTCAGAGATAATAGATAATATAATTATTTAATTATATTAATAAGGCGGTTACCGATCTGATCTATATAAGACGATTAGTCGGTAACCACAAACACACGACTCATTTTCTTCTACTTCCATTATCTCTGAACTCTCTGAAGGCTGTGGGGACTTGAGGGTTGTGTACCTGCCTATACTCGAGGTAATCGAGATCTCTCTAGCACTCATGGATTCTTCAGGTACGCATACATTACTTTACTTGTCTATATGAATTGAGATATTCAGATACTACACGTGGTATCAGAGCATTGTCAAGAAGTGACAGATAGTAGTTCTTTTGAGTCTTGTCAAGCTTCTTGTATTTGTTACCAATAGCTTTCAAGTACTCCACTGCATTATCATTTTCAGGAATGCTGTCCCTAAGTCCCTTTTCAATTGTGTACTTGATGATCGCTAGACAGATCCGGTTGGACTCACTCCATTGTTTATGGAAGGCTATTTCAGAAGCACTGGACTGGCGTAATCTGGACTGGTGGGGTGAGAGAGGCGAACACGCGACCTTCAGATCTTCAATCTGGACTGGTGCGGTGAGCGTGGAGGAGTCACCGGAGTCTCCCTATCTCGATCTCCGGCGTTTTCTCCCCTCCTCAGGTTCACGTTACCGTCGCTCGACGCCCACCCCGATGGCTGTTCTGGCTCGCGGCAGCAAAGGAGGCTACAACAGGGTCATGAAACCGGATCCTAGGGATTCGGTTTTATGGTTTTGAGCCCAAAATTTCATTTGGGCCCAGATCATAAAAAAAAAGGGAAAGGGAGGAAGAATGGGCCGCAGTTTCACTTAACAGTATTGGGCTTTACTCTCGGCCCAGTAGTACCAAAAAAAAAATCAATTCTGTTAATTGCGTTTTGTCCCCAGTTTTAATTACCTCCTTTGGCCCAAAATTTATTGAATTTACGAATTAGGCCCATGATGTTTCTGTAAATTACAGTATAGTCCCTTAACTTCCAGAATTTCAGATTTGACCCAAATCGCTTTCAGAATTACTTATTTGCCCCTGATAACCTTTCAAAATTTCACTCAAGTCCTAAATTTGTTCCTTAATTCCCAAAAGACTTTAAGGACTTTAAAATTATTTTGTTTTGTCCTAAAGTCATAAAGTTTGTGACTTTGTAAATTATTGATGATATTTAGGATCTTGTAGCATTGATAATGGACATACCCCATAGGTATGACATTATTAATGTGATTTTGATGGCTGGCTTTGAGAATAGGCTAATAGCACTCTTTTAATGTATTAGATATTTATTGTACCCTATAGGTATGGAAATGTTTAATGCATTATTTTGTATGGACTTTTGTGTGAGCTAAATTTTTATGGTATATGAGCCTTCTTGGTGCATGGTTATAGTTGCATAATTGATAATCGCTTGTTGGGAATTCTGTTTTATAATTATGTTGTGCACGCATAATTAATATTTCCCATTTTCTGTTTTGTGATTTTAGTTTCTGCTTTTACGCAACTATCCTTTGTGAAGGCTCTTAATGGGACTAACTATGATGACTGGAAAGAGTCCCTCAATATGTATCTGACCATTTCTGAGAAAGATTTAACTCTGAGAGAGCCCAAGCCTGTGGATCTCTCTTCCGAGTCCAGTGCTTTTGAAATAGCCTTCCATAAACAATGGAGTGAGTCCAACCGGATCTGTCTAGCGATCATCAAGTACACAATTGAAAAGGGAATTAGGGACAGCATTCCTGAAAATGATATTGTAGTGGAGTACTTGAAAGCTATTGGTAACAAATACAAGAAGCTTGACAAGACTCAAAAGAACTACTATCTGTCACTTCTTGACAATACTCGATACGACGGAGTTTCTAGTGTCAGGGAGCACATTCTGAAACTTGTTCATTACTATAACAAGCTTAAGTCATATGGGATTGATTTGGGTGAAAGCACCTTAGTTTACCGTGTTCTTCAATCACTGCCATCAGAGTACGCATTCTTGAGGACTTCATACAACTCACAAGAAGCTGAATGGTCTGTTGACCAGATGATATCGATAGTCACTCAAGAAGAGGAAGCTATAAAGAAGAATTCCTCTCACTCAATAAACTATGTTTCCCATGGCTCTAGCAGCAAATCTGGAGGGTCACATAAGAAAAAGGGGAAGAAGCATGATGCACTAAAGCCTAATAATCCAACCTTTAAGAAGGATGGTGATAAGAGTGAGAAGTCGAGGAAGAAACCCTTTAAAGGGTTATGTAATTATTGCAAGAAACCGGGTCACATTAAAGCTAATTGCTTCAAATTGAAGAACAAACAAGAAAGTGAAGGTACAACTCTTCAAATTGCCCCTCTAGCTCTAGTTTGTTTTGAATCTAACACCATTGAAACTTCCTTTGACTCATGGTGGCTGGATTCTGGTGCCACTGTACATGTTGTGAATTCTCTACAGGGGCTAAGAAACCAGAAGGTTCCAAGTGAGGCACAGAGGTCAGTCTTTGGCATAGCAGGGAGTAAGGCATCAGTTGAATGCATTGGAACTATTTCTTTGTATTTAAATTCTGGTCATGTTTTACATTTGAACAATGTTGTTTATGTACCTTCTGCGAAGAGGAATTTAATTTCAACTTCTGCATTGGATATTTGTGGCTATTCATTCTTCTAAGGAAATGGGAAAATTGACATTTGTTTTGATTCCATTAATGTTGGTGTCGCTTCCTTGATATATGGTTTATATCGATTGAATGATTGGTCACTTGAACTTCCTAATCTTCATGTCAATGCTGCTATTGGGCATAAACGTCAAAGGCCCAATGATAATTCCTCTATGTTATGGCATCGTCGTTTGGGTCATATCTCTAGAGAGAGATTGGAACGCATGATCAAGCAAGGTGTCTTACGAGACCTTGATTTCTCAGATTTTGAGACTTGTGTTGACTGTATAAAGGGAAAATTCCCTGCTAAAGCTAGAACCAAAGGGGCAAAGAGGTCTGAAAATATTTTAGACCTAATCCATACTGATATCTGTGGACCTATCACGCCTCCGGCTATGGGTGGTTTCAGATATTTCATCACCTTCACGGATGATTACTCTCGTCATGGATGGATTGAACTCTTGCGTGAAAAGGGCGAGTCCCTTAATGCATTCAAGACCTTTAAAGCAGCAGTCGAATTGAAATCTGGCAAGTTGATCAAGTGTGTGAGATCTGATAGAGGAGGAGAATTTTATGGGAGATATACTGAGACTGGCAGGAACCCTGGGCCATTTGCTTTGTACCTTCAAGAGCATGGCATTGAAGCTCAGTATACTATGCTTGGCACCCCACAGCAAAATGGGGTTGCAGAAAGGCGAAATCATACTCTCATGGATATGGTTAGGAGCATGATCAGTCACTCCTCACTGCCGGAATTCTTGTGGGGTGATGCACTCAAAACTGCTGTTTATATTTTGAATCAAGTTCCTAGTAAGTCAGTTCCAAAGACTCCATATGAGTTGTATTTTGGAAGGACTCCTGCGCTGAAACATATGCGAGTTTGGGTTATAAAGCACAGGTAAAACCTTACAATCCACAACAGATGAAGCTTGATGCTAAAACTGTTGATGGTTTCTTTATTGGCTATTGCATCGGATCTCGTGGGTACAGATTCTATTGTCCAAATCACACTACTAGGGTAATTGAATCTGACCGAGCTTACTTCTTTGAAGATGCCTTAGACAGTGGGAGCTCTGTGCCTAGACATATTACCTTGCATGACGAAAGTAGCATTTTGCCTATGCCTATCTTGACAACTCCTCATGTTGACAGAAATAATGCCGTGGATCAGAATGAAGCTCAAGATGAACCACCTTTAGAGGGTGATAGGGACATGGTTGTTGAACCGAGACGGTCCCAAAGGGTTCGCAGGTCTGCTATTCCAGATGATTACATGGTATATTTGCAGGAATTTGATTCAGATGCTATTGATAGCTTAGACCCAATGTGTTACCAGGAGGCTATTTCTAGCTCGCATTCTTCTGAATGGTTGGAGGCTATGAGTGAAGAAATTGCCTCTATGTACCGCAATCACGTATGGGAGCTTGTAGAGCTACCAAAGGGGTTTAAACCAGTGGGTTGCAAGTGGGTCTTTAAAACAAAACGAGGAGCTAGGGGTGAAATTGATAGATATAAAGCCAGACTTGTAGCTAAAGGCTACAACTAGAAAGAAGGTATTGATTACACAGAAACCTTCTCTCCGGTATCCACTAAAGATGCTTTTAGAGTGGTAATGGCTTTAGTTGCACAGCTTGATCTTAATCTTCACCAGATGGATGTCAAGACTGCGTTCTTGAATGGCGATTTGTATGAAGAAGTCTACATGACACAACCTGATGGTTTTGTTGAATCCGGTAAAGAACATCTAGTGTGCAGATTAAAGAGATCCATCTATGGTCTAAAACAAGCCTCTAGGCAGTGGTATCTGAAATTTGATGAAGTTATCACCTCTCTCGATTTTGTTGAGAATGTCTCAGATCAGTGCATCTATCAGAAGTTTGATGGGAACAATTTTGCCATTCTTGTTCTCTATGTTGATGATATCTTATTAGCCAGCAATTCAATAAATTTCCTCAATGAGATAAAGCACCTATTGTCTTGCCATTTTGACATGAAGGATATGGGTGAAGCCTCCTTTGTTCTTGGGATACAAATTCATCGTGATAGATCTCGTGGTATTCTTGGTTTATCACAGGCCACTTATATTGAGCGGGTACTTAAGAGATTCAAAATAGATTCATGTTCTCCTTCACCTGCTCCTGTACAGAAAGGTGAGCTGTTGTCAAAGTCACAGTGTCCCAAGGATGATAAGAAGAGGGCTGAAATGAGAAAGATACCATACGCTTCCGCTGTCGGCAGCCTTATGTATGTTCAAGTGTGTACTCGACCAGATATAGCCTTTGCCATTGGAGTGTTGGGTCGATACTTAAATGATCCAGGTCTAGATCATTGGAAGGCTGCTAAGAAAGTTATGAGGTATCTTCAAGGTACAAAGGATCATATGTTGACTTACAGAAGGTCAAATTCTCTTGAGGTTGTTGGGTATTCTGATTATGACTTTAAGGGATCAGAAGATCTTGAGATTGTTGGCTTTTCAGATTCAGATTTTGCCTCTTGTCTGGATGATCGTAAATCCACGACTGGCTATATTTTCATGTTGTCTGGAGGAGCTGTCTCTTGGAAGAGTGTGAAACAGACACTTACGGCAGTTTCATCTATGGAAGCTGAGTATATTGCTTGCTTTGAGACTACACGTCACGCTATATGGCTGAGGAAGTTGATATCTGGCATGCACCTAGTTGAGTCAATATCACGTCCTCTAACCATTTATTGTGATAACAAATCTGCAGTATACTATGCTAACAATCACATAAATTCCAGTCGTACAAAGCATTTTGATATCAAACTTATGTTTGTGAAAGAGAAAATTGCTAAGTCTCAAACCTGTGTGGTACACATTCCTGGCATGCAGATGCTTGCAGATCCGCTGACTAAGGGCTTACCTGTAGAAGTTTTTCAAAATCATGTAACTTGTATGGGTATTATGAATTCCTTTGATGCCCTAGTTTAGTGGGAGTTTGAGAACCTTCTTTGTTGCAATTTCTCTTTAGGCTTTGTTTTCTTCTGTGAATTATGTTCAGTTCAGTTAGATGCGTCTATATCATTTGTATCCCTATAGGATTCAATGATTTTGTTGTGGTACGCTATACATGTCACTTGTTTCCCCATAGGAATCAGTGATTTATGTTGTTATCTTACTGAGCTGTGTTTGAAATAAAATTTCATATTTTACTCAGATTATGAGATATTATATCACTTGTTTCCCCATAGGATTCAGTGATTTTGTGGAGTTTCATTTTCTGAATTTGTTTGTGGCTTGTTTATACAACTTGCTTAATTAATGCAATTCAAGTGGGAGATTGTTGGAATATTAGTTATGAATTAGTATTAATTAATAAGCCCAATAAATTGGTCCTTATGATCTTGTGTGGACCGTGATAGGTGGACCACACAAGTGAGCCCAATGGGCAGAGGCCCAACCCACAACCCAGTAGCCGTCAGTTATTTCCTATCTCTTAACTGACTGAGTCAGAGATAATAGATAATATAATTATTTAATTATATTAATAAGGCGGTTACCGATCTGATCTATATAAGACGATTAGTCGGTAACCACAAACACACGACTCATTTTCTTCTACTTCCATTATCTCTGAACTCTCTGAAGGCTGTGGGGACTTGAGGGTTGTGTACCTGCCTATACTCGAGGTAATCGAGATCTCTCTAGCACTCATGGATTCTTCAGGTACGCATACATTACTTTACTTGTCTATATGAATTGAGATATTCAGACACTACAAAAGCTAGTATATATGACATAGATATTAAGTTTCATTTTTTACTAATAAAAATTTAACATTCATCATGCATCAATAATACTCCTTCTATTTAAAAATATAAATTAATTTTAACCAAATTACACTTCCCAATAAGTTATTTAATTATCTTTAAATTGATATCATCTTTTCATGTTTGCCCTTAAGTTTATTATTTAAAAGTAAAAGGTTAAGTGATATATTTATTAAGGATATTTTTGTAAAATAAATCATTAATTACATATTATAAACTAAAAATATCTTGTATTTTTAAATATATAATTTTTTTAAAAATATATTATATTTTTAAATAGAGGAGAGTACTATATAAATAAGAAAGTATAATTATATATGTAAGTGTGGGAAGAGTAATTTTTTTTTTTTTAAGAAATGGTGGGAAGACCACCCATCCCCAAGCACAATACACACTTACATAATATATATGAAGGGGCGGTGGTAGCCTGCCTCACAATACATCTAGGTTTGTCCTTATATTAATTTTAAAAATGATACAATTTAACTCTTTATTATTAATAAAAGTTAATTTTGATAATTAATTGATTATAAATTAATAAACAAATATCTCAAAAAGTTATAAAAAATAAATAAGTTATTATTTATATATTTAATATGCATGACCAAAACAAATTTTAAAATAGAATATATTTTTATTTAAATTTAATTTATATAAAATAATTTTTCATTTAATTTTATCTTTTAAATATTAAAATGTCATATGCATCACAAGAGAAATAAATCTAATTTAAATTTTAAATTAGTATGTGGGTACTCATAAGGAAAATTTCTAGAATTTTTTAAACAAATGAAGAGCTCCCCTCTCCTTTTATTAAATACTAACCAAACAAAAAGAGGGAGAGCAACTCCCCTCACCTTCCCTCTCCTCCAAAAACCTCTAACCAAACACACTCATATTTGAAATTCTTATGAAGTTGTAAATTTCAAGTCAATTTAAATTTTAAGGGTTAAAAGACATATTTATTTTTGAATTTTTTTTAGGTACAATTGATATCCTTAAATTTTAATTGAAACCTACAAGTTTAAAAAATTGGCCATATTGCTCTGTAGTAATGGTTGACCACTATTAGTTGAAAATTGTTGACTAGAATTAAAGAGTAATATTAACTTGGGAGTTTTTTCTAAAAGAGCAATTGAAATTCTAAACTTTCAATTGACATAAAGTTTTTGGGTTATCAATGTTCAATTAAAAGAAAAATCTAATTATATGTTATCAGGATTAAAAAATGGTTCATATTTTCTCATTTTGATAAGAAACCTTACTTGAGATTGCTTAGACACAAAATTAGCTCTTCTCGAGCACTTCATGGACTTTCCCTCAAGCAAAGTCTTGACTTGCCCTTATTTTGCTCATGAACAAATCCAAACATGTATTCATAAGAAGGTCTTGGCTTGATTAGGCTTAAATGTGAGTAAATATAGACTTATTTAGACTAGCCTGTTGGCAATGTGGACTAGCTTAGATTTTTACTCATGGGCATTTAGCATAATTCAACTCAAAAGCTTCTTTTGATTTTATGTTAACAGGAATCTGGATCCTTATTTTGATTTAAAAATTGATTACTCAAAATTTTATATGAATCAAAATTCAGGATACCAATTACTTCTTCAAGCAAACTTTTAAATCAAAACTGCTTTTTAACTCGAGTCAAAATTTTTCAACTAACAATTCATGATCAAATGTTATTATATAATGAAATTGCACAATTTTTAAAATTTCTAGGACAATATTGTACCAATTAAAAGTTAAACATATTAGGTGTATCAAGTGGAAAATTTTTAAGGCAAAATTTCTCATTTACCCTTATTTAAAACTAGTATATGGATGTACCGGAAAAATTCCCAGAAGTTCTAATGTTTGAAGTTCTTATGAAGTTGTAAATTTCAAGTTTATATTATGGGGTTGAATATAACTAGAGGTTAGTTTTTTGGATTGTTAAAAAAAATGCATAAACATAGAATAAGCATATTCTAAGTTGAAATTCATAAACTTTAGGTGCTGGAATTTTTCTGGAGTTATAGTCATTGTCATTAGAATCATTTCAGAAATAATAGTCACAAGAGAGACAACATATTTTAGGGATACAATCCTAAATAAAGTGATCATTAATATGTGAGACATAGAAAAGATAAATATTAAACTTGATCACCTATCATTTACAATAGAAAACTTGTGTTTACAAGTTAATCAAATTGATGATCGAGTACAGAAACTTTACTAATAAGTAATCTATAAGTTTTTATATTATGTAATTATTCTTTGAGCATTCAGGAAGTCATCCTAAACTTTTTCCTCTCAAAAAGACATTATTTAAAATAAACAAAATTTAAAGCACTAGAATTATTAAATAGTTAAAATTTCTCTTTTTGAGAATAGGTTAAAATATAGATACCTAATTCAGAATCCAAGCATGGAATAAATGACAACAAATCAATTAAGGAGAGCGACGAAATGGCATTTTAGGGTTTTGTTTGATTATGGGTGTCATAGATAGGCTGATCAGTTCATGTCGTTTTCTATAGTTGTTCAACCATAGCCATATGGTCACGAGGAGTTTGTGGCCAAAAGAGTTACATCTATTTACTGGTGGGTTTTTTATTTTTATTTTTTAAAAAATATTTATGTTTAAATACACCTAAATCATCACCTTCATTAATGTATGAATATCCAATTCAATATATTTTCAATAAATTTAAAAAAGAAGTCTCATTGTTACCACTTCAAATCAAATTCTTCTGTATGGCCCCTAATCTGAGTCACAATAAGATATCAATTCCATGTCCCTTGATGATGATGATGATAGGATCCTAAGTCTTGGATTTATTTTTAAGTATTTGACTACTCTTAAAGCAGCATCCATGTGAGACTTTTTCGGCTTTTGCATAAATTGGCTCAGCACCTATACAGGAAAAAAAATATCAGGTCTAGTTAGAGTGAGGAATAAGAATCTCCCAATCAATTGTCTACAAGATCTAAGGTTATACAGAAAATAATCAATCTTTCATTTCCTCCTTTTCTTACCATTTGAACCAGCTTTCTTGTCCTTTTGAATATCATGTGTCAAGTGAATATTCTGCTCCATTGGAGTACTAATGGGCTTTACAGTACTTATACTTGTATCATTAAGCAGATCTAAAACACATTTTCACTAATTCAAGACAATTCCTTTACTGGATTTTGCAACCTCTAACCCAAGAAAGTATCTTAAGACACCTAAATCCTTAATCTCGAAATTATTATGAAGATGAGTCTTGAACTTTTTATTTCTTCTAAACTATTTCTAGTAATAACTAAATCATCCACATATACAATTACTATAACCATATTCTCCCCTTGTCATTCTATGAAAAGAGAGTAATCATATTTACTCTGTCTAAAACCTCTAGTAAGTAAGGTCTCAGTTAATTTGACATTCCACTGCTTAAAGGCTTGCTTAAATCCATAAGAGGACTTAACAAGCCTGCAAACCTAATGAGGGTTAGATTGTTCAAACCCTTAAGGCTTATGCATGAAAATTTCTTCATCAAGGTCCCCTTAAAGGAAGGCGTTGTGTGCATCCATATGAAAGATGGGCCATCTATGTACTGCAGCTAGCTTAAGGACAATTTGTAGAGTCATCATTTTGAGAATCTAAGAATGTTTTAGGATAGTCAATGCCTTCTTTTTGGCTATAGCCTTTTGCTACCAATCTCGCCTTTAATTTATCTAAGCTCCCATCAACATTGTATTTAACCTTGAATCCTTTTGGAAGATCTACCACATCCCAAGTGTGATTGGCTTCTAAGGCGTCTATTTCATCTTGCATTGCTTGAACCCATTGAGGATCTTTGATAGCATCATTATAAGAACATGGTTCAAAAATCAAATTAGTATTTGAAATATAAGCCTTATAACTAGAAGATAAATAAGCATAGGATAAATAGGCTTGAATTGGATAAAGAGTAGATACTCCCATTTTATGTGTTGATTAGACTTGCTGGATAGCTTGTATAGTGTACTTGCTGATAAAGGCAAAGTTAGTACCCCAGAACACTCATAGTCTCACATCTAACTTGGAATTTGTCTTTCCCTTATTGGCCGTGTTGTTGAAGGTGGAGTGTGGTGCTGTGTTGTTGGATTTTTTGCATTTGAATTGTTATTTGTAGGTACTAGAGTAGGTGTTTCATTATCTTGAACTTCTTTATGTAATTCGAGGTCAGGCTTATATATGATAGGATCTAACGACGGGAAGGAATCTCTCCCTTGAGTTATACCCATAGAATCTTTAAAAGATTACTATCAAATAAGAATTTAGGCTTTAGATTATATAAGAGATACCCTTTATTATATTAGTTCCAGGATAGCCTAAGAAAACACAAGGATCAGATTTGGTTCTAATTTATCAATATCATGCAATCTAGAAGCAAAGGAAAGGCAATCGAAAATTTTTAAATGACTTAAGTCAGGTATAGGATTATAAATAATTTCAAAAGGAGTTTTATACTGTAAAATCTTGCTGAGGGTTCTATTAATAGGATAAACAGCAATTTTAATGAACTCTCCCTAGAATTTTAAAGGAACCCTAGATTGAAAATTAAACTTTAAGTAACCTCTAATATATGCCTGTATTTATGCTCAACTATCCCATTTTGTTCAGGGGTGTAGGGACATGAAGTTTAGTGAATAATGCCCTTTTCTTCAAATAAAAAATGATTTTCATGGTTAAGAAACTCAGTACCATTGTCACTTCATATAATCTTTACATTGCTATTAAATTGATTTCAACAAGAGCCAAAAAAAATGTTTTTATATGTCCTGAAAGTTCACTCTTATGTTTGAGCAATATTACCCAAGTTCCATGTGAAAAATCATCTACAATAGTTAAAAAATATTGAATGTGTCAGAATTTTATAAGGTTCCCATACATCCATGTGCAGCAAATAGAAACAAGTAAATGATTTTTTATTGCTTTTCATTAAAGGAAGGTGAGGCTGTGTAGCCTAAACACAAACATCACAGGTTTTGGAATTAAAATTGACAATATTATTGTTAAGAGTATGAAGATGCTTAATAGCATAGAAAGAATCATGGCCTAACATATGGTGCCATTTCAAACTTTGAGACACACACTCATTGTTACAGATATCAAGAAAAGATTCATTTTTCATATTCAAGTCTCTCTTTAAAAAATACAATCTATTATGGAGCTTGCCAATGTCTATAATCGTCCTATTGCTGATGTCCTACACAACATAGATTTTAGAATAGAATGAAACAATACAAGATGCATCTCCAGTTAACTGAGATATAGAAATTAAGTTAAAACATAAACTAGGAGCGTACAAAACATCATTTAAAGTGAGGTGGTCTTTAATAGAAAAAACATGGGTAACAGTTAAAAGTTGTCATTTAAAACCCTAGATTGAAATTTGTCAGAGGAAAAAGACAAGCTCGGCAAAATCAGAATCAGTTTGTGATATTGGCTATGTTGATGGCGACGCTAAGAAAATCACTGGTCACTTGTAGTGTTGAGAGAAGAGATGCTTCTTCCTTAAAGGAAAGGGGAATTCATACCCTCATTGTTGCGTCTAGTGAATGATCTATTGCCTTTTATTCTGTCCCTTCCTGCATCTCTAACCTCATTAGTCTACCTTTATAACAACCTAAAATCTTAGATAAAATAGTTACAATAATTTTACAAGAACAAAGACTTCCCACATTATTTTCACAAATACTTTTCCAAAAATCTATCAAATAAAAACAATAGCATCCTAATAATAATCATCACTAGACTTAAGGTATTTGAAACCCAATAAACAATTCACAACAAGCCCAACAATTTAACAATATGAAACTTAAATAGATTCCAGTATAAACTAAATAAATACTATCACATAAATTGGGCTTAGCCCATAACATTTTACACTTCAACAATTCATGTTGAATATCAAATTTAATAATCTTTTCTCAAATGACGTACCTCAAAAGAAAATTTGCAAATAATCAACTACTCAAATTATTTTATTATAAAAATCACAATCCAAAGTCATGGCAACAGAACAATAAAATTACAACCACATGTGCCAAGCCAAACAAAACAAGACGTTTGAGCTTACTATTCTAGCACCTTCCCCGCAAGTCTACCGGACAGTTCACCTGAAAATAGCAAGAGGTAACATATGAGATCTAACATTTCAATGACAATTAAATATTCTAACATACATCAATATATCATTTGAAACTAGTTTGCAAGCATATTCATAAACATAAGTGCAATTTTTGCAAACCTTCCATAAAGAGTTCACAAAATAGGGAATGAGTTTTTCCAATCAACAGTGATATAGTTCAAAATATAATTTAACAAGTAATACTTAACCCTATCTCACCCTTATATCTCACCCTGTTTGCACTTTATTTCTACTAGATTGAGAATACACCTGATTAAAAGTATATTGCCTTCAAACTAAGACTCCTCTCCTTAAAAGGAGGTGCCTATTGTCCCAAACCTGTACTAAGGAAATAGGGAACTATAGAGAGAAGCCAACCACTAAGCGTTTAGTTGAGGCATACCATATGGCAATTAGAATCATAAATCTCAACCCTAATGTATCAATCATATCACCAACAACCTTATGGCAATTAGAATCATAAATCTCAACCCTAATGTATCAATCATATCACCAACGACCTTATTTCCTCTTTTGCATCGCATATCAAAAATAAGTCAAAAGTTAAGCATGTTTGAAAAAGGATAAAAAATTATTTTATACAGTTCAAATAAACTCAAGCATGTGTGAAAAGAATCATAATTATGTCAAAAGACAATTCTTCAAATATCCATCATTTACAATCACTAGCTTGCTTTAGATGAACAAACTACTATATAATTGATTTTAAAGAGCAACAAGCATGCTAGAAAATTTCAAACATTTTCTTAGAAAAAAAACGATAAACAAGGCCTTAATGGGCATAACAACATTCCCACGCAGTTATATATATATATATATCCATAAATACAATAATAAAATATGTATTAACCAGTTGTTGTTGATTTGTCATTTATTTGATTTAAAGGATTAATTGGATCAGACTAAGAGCTAGTTTTCAATCTAATTGATTGAACTAGTTAGTCTGATCTAGATTTTAAAACTATTTTCTCTAGGGATTTTATAAATTTTCTTATATTTACAACATAACATTTTAAACCTATTAATTTAAAGAGTTAAAAGATAAATTTGTCTCGAAAGTTCCACTAGGTATAACCAGTATTCTTAACTTTTGATTGGTGCAATGTCATCTTATAATAATGTTTGACCAACATTGACTGTTATTTTGAGTATAAAAGGATAATTTTGCCCTGGAATTTTGTATAAAGGAGTTATCTATACCCTAAACTTTTGATTGACGCAATATTTTTGGGTATTAACATTCAAATTAAAGAAGGATTCAACAACTTGTTATAATTCAAAATCAAAAAAAGATCTTAGGTTGAATTACATTGAATGCCTCTAAGTTTAAATCCAATTTAGTCTATTTATGTTGCCCACGGGAAGGTTTGAACAAGTTTGTATTTAAGTATATGAAAGTTGAGATATGCTCATAGGAGAGTAGGCAAAATAAGGGCAAGTATAGACTTCAAAAGAAAGTTTGTGGAGTACTTAGGGAATCCTAAACTTGGAAGAATTGATCCTAAAAAGACATCCAGTGCTTATCTGAAAAGTCCTAATGATTTGGTCCTAAAAAAGGATTAACTATTTGTTTTAGTAATTAAACATCATTTCACCTAAAATTACAGTAATTGAACATTATTCCTCCATTCATTTTCCCCGCTTTCATTTATATGTCCATGATATGTCATCTCAAGTATATGAATCACACTCCTTGTTCCTCTCGGTAGATTTTGTAAAAAACATAATATCAATACATTTTTTTTTGGTAATAAACATAATGTCAATACATTTAACTGAAAATGCTATGTTGAAATTATTATGAAGGTATATTAAAAAAAAGGATAAGGATACAAATTTAGTTACAAACTATTTTTAAAAATTATTGAATTATCTATATTATGAGGTGGTGCAAAAAAAAATTATCAACTAATTAAATCGCAGCAACTTGCACCAACCATTAATTTGTCACTGACGGATGTTTTCTCTTTCACTCTCTCACTCTTTCTCCTTACCAATCCTATCTCCTTCTTAACTGATGAAACATCTCTCAGTATGCCACTTGTCACTAAATCCAACCTTTCTACTAGCAACCTTACTCATGCTTCCTATCTCCTTCATTTCGGTGACCTCTCCTTTATCTTCATTGCTCCGTACTCTCCCTCCATCGTCGCCAATGAGAGCTTGCAACCCACCTCCATTGCCTTTATCCCCACCTTTGACGGTGAGTTTTGTCTTGCTTTCGTCACCTTCCATGGCCTAGTAGTTTGCGCCATTGCACTTGAAGTCAAGAATGCAGAAGCCACAACAATCCATCTCAAGAGTCTAACTTGAACCCTAGTTGTTAGTTCTTACCCATCTTTGAACATGTGGATGACCTCCCATCCTACGCTTCACTGGATTATGGGATTCATAGGCTTGACCATGCAGCCAATAACATGCCAGAGCTGGCTCTGGCTGTGAACTACGTGCATGGCCACTTGGTTGAAGCCACCAGATAGTAGGTGTCTATTCACTTGTAGGGATAGCTTGTTTGGTCAGCTTGGACATAGTGATCACACCTCTCACTACTCACCTATTAGAGTGTCTTGCTTTGTTGATCACTTTGTTGCTCAAATAGAGTTGAAAGACTAATCAATTACTTATAGATGTTCTTTAAATAAATACATATATTGTTTTTTTCTTCGTGATTTTTGTTGTATCAGTGGATGGGGATCTTTACATGTGGAAAGAGGATCTAAAGGTGTTGCAGATGCTCACTCTCCTCAAGAAAATTTTGGATCCTTGAATTAGCTAGAGTCGTGCTAGATCTCATGATTTAGAGTATTTATAGTCATATTTATATTTATAAAAATACAATTTTTAGACCCCAAAGGACATAAAAATATCATAGAGCAATCAAACGTAATCCAAATTTATTGGAAAGCTAACCCTACGAGATAGACATTTAGAATAAATTAAATATAATGAAAACCATTTTCAAACCACAAAGTACATAGAAATGGCAGTAAGTATTCGAACTATAAATCTAAATTCGGAAATATGACCGTAGGAGATGGACGATGAGGAGGAAAACCACTTTCCTCCAGCTTGATGGCTGAATCTTCCTCTATGATTGCCACCACCTCCGCCACCTCTGAAACTCTTAGCTTCTACAGAAGCTGCTGACACTGCAGCCGTTACTGTTAGAGCTAAAGCAAGCAATGTGACTCCTTCCATTTCCTGAGCAGCTTCATCGTATTCTCTCTTGCAACAAAAAAGACTTTTTTAGAAAACACTGTCAATAAACGTCAAGTACATTAATTAAGAATTAAAAAAATCTTCTAAAAGACGCTTTTTAAATAAGGATTGGAGAGGATACATAATATAAATTCTTGTAATGTTAATGTTATTTCCTATCATTTTTTACAACTAGTGATTGAGGTTAATTTTTGTTAACAAATAGGAATTATATTATTATTTTTAAAATTTAAAATAAAATATTACATTAAAAATAAGTTTAGAGTTCCAACTCTAGACATATAATTTAGAAGTCAATTATCTCTTTTTATCTAATTTTTTTAATTAGAACAATATTATGGTACTTATATATTTAAATGAATGAACCCTTAGAACTCGATATAAAATAAAGGCTAAAATGCGTAAAACACTCATGAATTTTGAGAAGCTATATATAACTACTCTCACATTTAAAAGTTTAAAATTAATTCCCTAATTTTTAATTTTATTTTTCAAAACCCTCTATTATTAATTATGTTATTTTTTTCATGAGGGTTAAAATGTCATTCAACTGAAAGTTATTAAACAAAAATATTATATTGTAGAACTATGGCTAATTAATTTTTTATATTTTTTGGATAGTTGAGATATTAATAATGCCGAAAAAAATGTTATTATTACCATATAAAATTTTAAATATTTACTTTTATGTGAGTTTTATCTATTTTTTGTTTTTAATGGCGCATAGTTTTCTAGTATTAAAACATAAATTATTCTAACATGATACTATTTAAAATTTTAAATATTTATCTATGTGCATGAAATCAATCTAACATGAAAATATAAATAAAAATTTATCTTTTAAAACAATAAATCATACATCATTGATGCCAAAACAACATGAATAAAACTAATATAAACATAAATATTTTAAATTTTAGACAGTGATAATAATATTTTTTTTATATCAATGTCTCAACTATTCAAAAAATAGAAAAAATTTATTATAAATAGTTATATAATATAATATTTTTGTTTAATAACATTTTAACTCTCATGTTGAAAAATAAAATTAGAGGTTAGAAGAGTTAATTTTAAACTTTTAAAGATAAGAGAAGTTATTTATGATTGTTTTAAAATTTAGGAAGGTTTTAATATTTTAACTTACAATAAATAATGAAAATAGTTCATGTTTATGAAAATAATAAAAGATAACTGCAATTTATGGGTGGCTGGGTGGGCCAGGGTCTGGGTGCGAGGCTGCCATTTCGAATCCGTGTGGCTGGGGAAAGGAAAGCAAAGCAATTTCACTGTCAAGACTCAAGCCACGAGTTCGATTAGCGAAAACAAATGCAATTGAGTAATGATAAACCCCCCCCCCCCCCCAAAAAAAAAGTAATGGTAACAAAAAATAATAATATTTATATTTATATTTATTTATTTATTTTTATAAGCACAAAAAACTTGGCCCTATTTGTAAAAATACTGTTATGAATATCAAAGAATTATGTGAATTTTATATTTTTAGCTTCTTTAATATCTTTTGATTTCTTTAATATTTTTTTATTATTATTTTATATTTTTTTATTTGATTTAGTTGGTTATATCCGTGTTTTTATAAAAAAATATCTTAATTGTATTCAACACATTAAAATAAAAAACTATCAATTATCTCATTCTCTTATTATGTCCCTTTTGATATTTTTCTAGATAGCTAGTTGCCTTTAGAATTGTTGAATTATAGATTAATGCTCATGTCAATGAACATCTCTAATAGGGATGGCCATATATTCACTTGAATATTGAGAAATCTCTATCATATATATATATATATATACACACTCTTGTTTATTTTATATAGTATTTATTTATTGAACTTCAGTTATTTTCTTCCTCCATCAATTAATCAAATAATTACATATTGTGTGATACATTTAGAAGTATGAGGAACAACTTAATTTTTAGAAAAGTTGATCCTGAAACTTATCCACACATAATATAGAGTGGATCCTAAAATTATCTATATAAAATATAGAGAAAATTTCATTTAAGAATCTAGGAAGAAACATATTTTTTGATGGGTCCCTAAAAATTTTAAAAGTTTAATTCAGTCCTCAGAAATTAAATTAAAAATAAGTTGAATGTAAAAAAAATAAAAATACCCTCAATTCAAATATTAAAAAAAGATGCCAACCACAGTTGCTGGAGCACCACTGTCAGTAACCGAAGCCTACTGATGATAGTAGCCACTGGATCTCCATTGTCAAAGCTTCGGCAGCAGGTTGGACCACTACCGATGGTGGCTGGAGAATTGTAAAGAATTGCATTCTTCAAAGATAGCTAAGGTGAATGTAGAACCCATTAACTCCTTGGCTCACCAAAAAATTTTGAATTACCAAGCCATTCAACTCATTCAACTATATAATACATAAAATTATATATATAATATATATATATACATATAAATTTTATTTTTAAACCACTTAATTATTACATTACTTATTAATCACGTAATTTTACTTATTAATATTTTAACAAGATTTATTAATTACTTAATCTTTTTTTGTTAACCTCATGAGTCTCACAGTAAAACTAAATTATTTGTTAATCACATGTGCTATGTGAGTTTTGAGAATTAAGTAATCTTGCGATAAGTACATTGCAAGTCCGATTATCGGGGACACAATCGAAAGCAATGAACAGCGAGAACTGTTGGTGGCTTCGACAAAATGATGGGAATCACAAAGCGCGTGAACGATGCTACTGAGATTGAGGGAGTCGGTGCGGCACCCACGAAGGGCGAGACGGTGGAGAAGGCAAAGCATGTCCTCGACATTATGGTTCTTGGTGTAGGGTCTATGAATCTTCTTCGTCCAGTAAGTCCTATTGGAGATGCTCTCTTCTAGGTCTTCATTTTCAAATCTAGCATCAGGCTTCCACCGCTGGACAAATGAAGAGGTGCTTGCGAAACTGAATGCAAGAGAAACTGATATAGATTTTTAGGTGATTAGATGGAAGAGAGAGGAAGTAAATTTTGCGCGAGTTCTGCCGCTGATTCTTATGTTGGCAATGTGATAAGCTTGACCTCTAAGAGTGAGATCAGATATGAAGGCATTCAACAATGACCCAGCCATTTTTCAATCTCACTATCATCACCTAGTCTAGAGAAGATCAGACTGTTAGAGAGGGATGAGAATCGGAGGGGGAGAATGTACAGTGAAATTTGAGTGGCCCCATAGTGGCCCCATAAAGAAATTAACATATTTTAGTCAAATTTAATGATAGGTGTTAGATGCTTAGTTTTAAATAGTTAGTGAATTATTTTTCACTACTCAATAGTATAGGTTACACAATGTTCATTGAAAAATAATTTATGACTAAATTTATACTTTTATTCTTAAAACAATCATGTTTTTAGGCTATCAATATTCAAATCAAAAAAAAATTCTAATAACTTGTTATAATTGTTAAAAATGGTTCACTTCTTTAGATTTTTAGTTGAAGTTTTACTCGAGATTGCCTTAATGCAAAATCAACTCTACCTCAAGCACTCCACAAACTTTCTCTTGAAATCTAGACTTATCCTTGTTCTACCTATGAGCAGGCCTCATCTTGCACATGCTTAAATATAATCTTGTTTGGACCTGCCCGTGGGTAATGTAAACTAACATAGATCTAGATTTAGAGGATTTTAATGCAATTCAATCTAAATTCTTCCTTTGATTTTGGGTTATAACAAGTTATTGAATCTTTTTTTTTTATTTGAAAGTTAATGACCCAAAAATATTCCGCTAATCAAAAGTTTAGGACACAAATTATTCCTTCAAACAAACCTTTAGTCCAAAACTGCCCTTTAAGATTTAAATAATTGTCAATGTAGTCAAATGTTATAGCAGGGCGACATTGCATCATTGTTTAAATTTTTAGGATAATATTGCACTAATTAAAAGTTAATAATATCAATTACACCTAGCAAAAAACTTTCAAGGTAAATTTATCATATAACCTTGTATATAACTTGTCTGTAAAACAAGATATAAGAGAGAAGAGAGAGCATTATAGGGATGAGGTACGAAGCCCTCTTTGGATAAGCCTCAACAACAACTCTTATAGATAATTACTTTCCTCAATCATGGGCTCCAACTTGATTAAGTTTAGTGAACCTTACCGATAGGTTATGAAGAGATTAGATCTTAAAAAAAAATTAATCCTTCAATTAGGGTCATGTTAGACCTCATGATTTAAAGTACATGCATGTAGAGATATTTGTATTCTTCACGATTTGATGCCCTTGCGAGAAGGTCATGTCTTTTAGAAACTAAGACGATCTATATTGGCAAAAAAAAAAAAAAAACAGTTTTTAAACAACAAAGTACATAAAAATGGCATATAGCGCAATATTGAACGAATCCAAATTTACTAGAAATTGTTGACCCTGCGAATAAAAATAATGAAATCATTTTCAAACCACAAAGTACATAAAAATGACAGAAAGTATTCGAACCGTAAATTCGGAAAGTTGATCGCCGGAGATGGACGATGAGGAGGAAGAGCGTCTCCCTCCAGCTTGACGGTGGAATCTTCCGCCGTGATTGCCAACACCTCCGCCGCCTCTGAAACTCTTGGCTTCTACAGAAGTTGCCGACATTAAAGCTGTTACTATTAAAGCTAGAGCAAGAAATGTGGCTACCTTCCATTTCGCCAGCTTCTTCATCATCGCACTCTTTCTCGTAACAAAAAGGACTCAGAAGAATCGGAACCCCAGAAATCTTATCTGTTCAATATGTGGGAATGAAAAAGGAAAAGGAGCAATGGATATTCATGTGACAAGCCTCTAAAGTAAGCTTCTCTATTTCAACCGCATGTCTCAGAGTAGTTTGCACTCCCTTCACTCCTTTTTATAAATTATTTTCCATTACTTTATCAAAATCGAGAAAATGAAGGTAAATTACTGATATTGTTTCAAAACGTAAAAAATTTCTCAACTTTCCTTTAATAAAAGCATTATTTTTAAAAATATTTTCTCTCTTACGTAATTTTTTATTTTCTAGTCATTAAAAAGTGTGAAAAGATAAAATTAAAAGAAATTCATTAATGACCTATTTTTCGATCTTCTTTATAAGTTATTTATATCAATTTTATCAATACTACTATAAAAAAATATAAAGAATAAAAATATATAAAAATTAAATATACCCTTATATAGCAAATCCAAAAAGTAATGCTATGGTACTTTTTCTCTTTTATGAAGGTAATTTTAAAAATACTTTTTAAATATTATTTAAAAAATTACATTGTGACTTATAAATAAAATTAAATAAATCTTTTAAAAATGTGTCTTATTAATGAAACTAAAAGAAATACTTTTTAATGTAAAGTGACTTATAAAAAAATCATAAATTCTTTTTAAAAGGAGACTTATATATATAACCGAAAAGAGTATAAAATATAAAGGAACCAAAAAACTTTTAATCATGATGTTTTCTTAAGTTATCAATTTAATTTCTTAAATTTAATTTTTATCTATTTGATTATTTAAGCTTACCTTAGTTATTAATTTAGTCTTTATTATTTAAAGAAAATTAATATTATTAAAATTTACTAACATAGATAATGGAATACTAATGATAGTTATGTAGATGAATAAAAGATTAATTATTTAGATATAAAAAATAGAGTCAGATTTAAAAACTAAAAATAAAATACAACATGAAGCACTTTATTGATAAAAATTAAACCCATTTAAGTGTTAATTTGTTCGCATTTAATTATACATGCTTTCAAATCATCAACATATTTGATACATAGATTAATTTAATGGTTAATTTGTGCTTTAAAATTTAAAGAACTAACATAATAATTGAAAAAAAAATATAAGGAATCAAATTGACAAAAATTAAATTTAATGGATTAAATCAATAATTTAGACAACTTTATGAAATTAAAAGTTTCATTTTCTCATACAATCAAACAATTACTTTCGAATGTCAGCTTAAAAATTCAGACTAGAACTCATCTCATTTAATTATTGCGGCTTTGCTAAAAAAAAATAATAATAATAACTGCAGCTTCAGGTTTTGAGCAAAAAAATGCTCTGGCGTTCTATGCTAATTCTTTCAACATTGAAGCAAGTGCTCTGAACTTCTAACACCGTGCT
This sequence comes from Prosopis cineraria, assembly GCF_029017545.1. Taxonomy (NCBI): domain Eukaryota; kingdom Viridiplantae; phylum Streptophyta; class Magnoliopsida; order Fabales; family Fabaceae; genus Prosopis; species Prosopis cineraria. Next base: position 4,565,363 of record NW_026555334.1, on the reverse strand, counting down.
AATTTTCTTGCTAGGTATTACAAAAAAAAAAAAAAAATTCCCTTGCTATGAAAGCTCCAAATTGTTGTTACTTTTATCATTCTTCATTCGGTCCTTTGGAAGAGTTGGCTAATGATGAAAGTTAACTGTCAAATCTTTGAATCCTGATCGTACTCACTCTAATTCAAAATATAAGCAATTTTTTCAAAAAAAACAATTTACAAACCAAAAAATTCTTATTTTTATAAAAATATATATTATTTTTTTATTCTTAATCTCAATTACTAATACATTTTATGATAAGTGAAAATTAAATTTACACAATGATCTCAGTTCATAAATCCAAGAGGTAAAATAGAAAAAAAAAATTAACATGTACCTAATTACTTATATTTTAAACCAAAATTAGTTGAGAGAGAATGTTTATATTTTGAACCAAAGGAAGTAAATTGTATTTTATTTGTTATTAATGAAGTTTTCATGTTCCCAGTACAAAAAATTATTGCAGCTTCTTAGCTGACGAATACAAGCATTTTACATCATGAAAAAAAAAAAAAAATCAAATAGTACAAAGTTCAAATGGAATAATCCTTGCTGCTTAAACTTGAATGATGCTTACGAAGAAATATACCTCTTCAAGTCTCCAGCATTGAGGTACAAATAACTATTCTTGTCAGAAAAAACTGATGATACAGGCACATGATTAAATCCAGAATATTGTCTGTTGATCTTTTCCCAGCATATATCATTGATGTACTTCAGTAATTGATGCTTCTGGACGAATGGCTGAGCTGCATATTCCTCAAACGGCATCCACTACAACACAGAATCATTTTAATATGTGCCCTTGCTTCTATTGTTCTTGCCCTTTCAAGGGATTTCAAATTCAAATTTATAATTTACACTCGCATCGATTTCAGCATAAAAAAGAATGGAAATTAAAGCATGGAATGTGTGTTAAAGAATAAGCATAAGGAGAGTTTCATTACAGGACAACTGATGAGACATTATATCAAATTTGGACCAAAGAATTCTAAAAACTCCCTGTAGAACCAAAGGACTTTGAAAATATGCTTTGAAGAGAAATGATCATAATGCCCTTTATTCATTATTTAAAGAAAAAAAATCCACCTTGCCGGAAACCCTACCACTGGCAATCAAACTAGCCCCCACCCCGCGAGGGTTGTCCAGCGGGGCTTCAGCTGTGGGACCACCACAATACCCCTTGGTGAACCAAAAGCATAATAACCACTAAACCAACGATGCTTCTTGGTTGTATAGCGCCAAATATAATATATAACATAACCCAAACTTCAAACCAAAACTACAAAATCTTATTAATAATGTCACTTGTGATTTCATTAATGTAACTTGTTAATTCAACAGTGAAACTTATTGATAATACCCTCTACATATTCAATTGTGGTGACTTGTCAAGACCCTAATTTTACTTATTAATTCACTAATGTTATTTATTAATTAAATAGCAAAACTTGTTAACACTATCCTTTGCATATTTAAGCTTGCTAACTTTTAACTAACTTTATTTGTTAATTTATTAATGCTTACTTGTTAATTCAACAGTGAAACTTGTTCACGGTGCCCTCTACATACTCAATTGTGGTGACTTGTTAAAACCCTAACTTAACTTATTATTTTACTACTGCTATTTGTTAATTATATAACTTAGCTTCAGCCCAAAAGTACATACATACCTGAGCAGCCTCTAATTCCACATCTTGGATTTGGATGTCGAAAGAAAGTGGCCGCATCATGCACACAAAGTACAGATCTGACTTTTCAAAGAATGACTCGTGACTTTGTCTGAAAATGAAAGGAAAAAAAAGCAATTCTTAGTTATCCAAGCTGGTGTGACTCTCGAGATAATAAATTGAAGAACAAGGGGTAGTTCCTCGCTTTCGAGTATCAAAACAGTAAAATGTACAATGACACGTAACAAATATGATGCAACTTGTTAAAAAACACGAACTTTTAATATTTTATGCCTCAATACTTTGTGCCAGTGCCATGTGATGCTTCCTTATCGTATCTATCCTTCTTAAAGGACCAACTGAAACACACGCAAATTTAAGATTTGCAAGATCACTATCTACAACTTAGAATAGAATTTTCAGTTGATAATTAATTATGAAATAGTTGAGGTTTGAGAATTATTTGAGTTCCATAGGATTTTATCTGCATAATATTGAACCAACCCTTTACATTAATCTCTGGCTCCCAAATTTTTACATCAACATAATGTTGTTGATGAACGTTGTGCTAGTGGCATGTCATGCTTCCTTATTGTATCTATGCTTCTTGGAGTACCCAGAAACATTGGCAAATTTAATACAAGCACGACCATCATCTATAACCTAAAATAGAACTTTCAGTTGACTATTAGTTATGAAATAGTTGAGATTTGAGAATTGTTAGAGCTCCGTAGGATTACATAACACTGATGGACAACCCTTCTCAAATCTTAGGCTCCCAATCCGAAGGGCGAGAAATAATAAGTTTTTACATAACATATAATTTTGATAAACCTCATACATCCACGCTAATTTACTAGTGTTTTAGCTCAAGGGCAAGAAATGATAGATTTTTACATAAACAGGCTACCTGAATGCTATAACCTCCAAAAATTCTGAATCAACCTGAAAATTTATCATCAAATAACTGATTTCAGGACAAGTCCACATTTAATGTTGACACAATAGAAAACTTACTCCTGTTTCTTCTTTGACCTCTCTCACTGCTGCTTCACAAATGTCTTCTCCCTGAATTAGTAATTGAAAGGGTGATGGATTATATGCTCAGCATAGCTTATAAGACTATAATTATTATTAGAAAGACAAAAGTAGAAACCTGATCAACAACTCCAGTAGGGAATTTCCAGACTCCAATTCCCCGAAGTGGACCACTTTTTTCTCGAACTACCAGGACCTAAGATCATATAACATAAGAGAATGAATCGTTAAAGTATATTAACAAATAACAATAGAATTTTATGAAGAACGCTTGGGTAAATTGCATCATAGGACTTGTGTCTTGTGTCTTAAAAAAATTATGCTCAATACTATTAGATTTTTTTTTTTTTTTTTGGAATACAAGGACATGGAAAACCCATGTAAAAGTTGAACAAAATCAAGCATGTCAGATTCCATAAGGGATCTGCATCCTGAGAGCAAATGATTATAAATAATACGATCAAGATTTTCCTGAGAGGCATGGTGAGCGAGCATGTCCGCGCATCTGTTTGCTTCCCTAAACGTGTGTTCGGAGGTAATGATCTAATTATTCATGATCAATTTTCTGCCTTTGTTGATAATACCAGAGAGAGAATGGTTCTCAAAGAAATTATGTTGGATAAGCGAAGTGCTTCCGCAGAATTAGAATATATGTTGATTTTATTGAACCGAGCATTCCAACAAAATTGAAGTCCTTCTAAAATGCCCAAAAGTTCTGCTGTGGTGCTTGGTTGATAACCAAGGTATTTAAAAAATTCCTTGATCCAATTGCCTTTATCGTCTTGTATGATTCCACCACAAGTTACAGCTCAAATGGAGTTGACAGCCCCGTCAATATCAAGGCAAATCCAACCTATTCTGGGGGTGTCCATCGTGCCTCTAACTTTTTGCAATTGCGACTAAGGAGATTAACTCTAGATTGAAGCCTTATGTCGTTGGAGATTTGCTAGGTACTAGAGAAAGCAATGTCAACATTCTGAATAGTTTCTCCAAAATAGATTTTTTTGCAACGCGTCTTCCAGATGTTCCAACAAACTTGAGTGAAAAGCCTCTGCCCATGTCTTTCTTGTGTTTAGATTTCCTGCCTTAACTTTCGCGTTCCAAGTTATCCAATCCTACACAGAAAGGGAGAAGAAAGTATTAAGTTTTAAAGGTTTCACTATTTTAATCCAAACAGTTCAAGCTTCTATGCAATCTCGCAGAATATGAATTGAGGAATCAAGAGAATTGCATACAAAAAAGCAAGTTCGTTGAAGAGGAGCACTCCCTTCAATATATGTAGATTTAAGTTGAAGTCTGTCCTAAGCATCCTTCCAAAGAAAGTACTTGATTTTTTCGTAAGCACGCCACTTCCAAATCCTTGCCCAAATGTCGGAATTGTTACGATCCTTTTGAGAAACCATAACCTTATAAGCAAATTTGACGGTGAAGTTGCCAGTAGAAGAAGGTCTTCAAACAATGACATCATCATCCCCAGAGGGATTGGGTGATCTAACCAACGCAATGAGTCTTATCACCTCAGGAGGGAGGTGACGATTCAAAAGGCTAAAATTGCATCCCTAGTGAAGTTGTGAAGATCAAAAACTCGAGCATGAAGGATGGGCTCTGCATTAGGGTTGGCGTATTTAACAAGAGGTTCTAGAAGAGGGGACCACTTACTGTACCAGAAAGAAGTTTAGTCTCCCTTATCAATTTTCCGACCGACATGCGTCATGAATTTATCCCAAACTTCGCAAATAGTATTCCAAGTGAAAGAGGAGGGGTTAGGTTTGTAGACCATAGGAATAGTGGGATTTATGCATTTGTATTTGTCATGAAGAATCTTGACCCAAAGCCGACTTGGTTGAGTCATAAGACCCTAGCAAAGTTTCACGATGAAGGTGATGTTTTGGATCTTAAGATTTTTTATGCCAAGACCCCCAACAGATTTTTTCGTAGTAATATAGTCCCAAGAAATAAGATGGGGTTTTTTGTGCCTATCAGGGGAGTCCCAGAGAAAATTTCTAGAATTTTTTCCCAATTCTACCAGGACATTGTTTGGCAACATGGTCTACATGACATAGCTAGGAATTGCCAAGAGGACAAAATTAATAAGGACAGTTTGAGGGGAGTTTTATGAAAGTTATATTACTATGAAGTTTAAGAAAAGTAATTGCAATTTCCCCAAATTTAGAAATAACTTTCCTAAAACTTGATTGTAACTTTAGACTTGGGATAATTACAATGTATAAGGTCTTTTAATGTAATTTTCCCAATATTCGGAGGTTTAAGACTACTTATTTTCTAGTGAACATTTTCAAATTTAATCATGCAGAAGCACATGTAGATTCACATCCACCTAGCATTAGGGGGAGCATAGGGAAAACAGATTTTTGAAGGAGGAAATTTAAATCAAATCCTTGAAGTTAGAGGATTAGAACATACATAAGATATTTTCTATTCACCCATTATCAGTCCAGATAGGTTGACACAGGGTTCCCAAGTTACATACATGGTATTCTTCTCCCAGAGTTATTTATAATCATTTCAGTACTGCCCCTTGAAAATGACCGCAATAATCAGAATGATTCTAAAACTTCAATCATAGTTAACCAGCATGCAGCACAAGGTGGAATCAATTTGCTGCAATCCAAACAACACTAGTCACATAGATTGGGTCACCTCCAATCAGATAGCTCACGATAAACAACTAACAAGGCATCACCAGCCCCAGAAATGGTCTCATCTAATGATACCAATATACCATCCATAGCATTAGTGACATCAGCAAGGGTATGTGGCTCTTTTACAACCAACCAAAGGAAGAGATGCATGGTGATTTTTCCCTTTCACTTTCTTAGAATTATCGAAGTTCTTGCCAGAATATAAAAGAATGAAAAGGGAAAGAGGACAAGAAAAGCACCTTTATAGATCATAAACAATCCTCCCACGTCTTTTTTTTTTTAAAAAAAAAACAACTAAACTAAGACATATTGCTGATTAACGATGACAGAGACACAATAGACATTGCATGTAACATTACCTCCACCTCTACTTTTGCCTAAATATGCCAATTCATCACTAGGATGGATTGTAACATTAAGTGCTTCTACAGAAGCCTTGACAACCTTTTATTTTTCTTCATGTAAGTTGGAGACATTAACATTTTAGCTTGACAAACAAACAATATTGATCAAAGGCTCACAACCGAGTTAAGTTAAAAGCCTAAACAAAAAATATATAATTAAAAGCTGAGAAATACCTCTTGTTTTCCATTCATCACAAATGCACCAACACCCACTCGATGTGTGGCGTTTGCTGGAATAGTATGTGCACTTTCAGGAATCCAGTAAACCAGCATTAGATATTTTGGTTCTGCATGGTGGTACCAGAAGCCTTCCTATACGGAAGTGCCAGAGAACCAATGGTTGATAAAACAAATTAGCACACAACAATCTAAGTGGAGCTAAAGATTTCACAAATCAAATAAACATCTCAAGAGTGAATTCACCTTAACTAGAGGTTCAACAAGATTGACCAGATCAATAGGTAATTTTATCCAAACACCCTTCTTGCCCTGAGAGATAAGGTTGATTCAATAATTCCATCAAATGTTTTACAGTACAATTTCTAAATTTCCGTAACATGAAGTACTGATAATGATAAGCCAAGAGAATAAAGCATGGATGCTACTCATGAAGTGCATGATTAAAGTTTGGTTGCTTATGCATGATAGGGTTATCCGTTTTTCTTTCTCTTTACAGTATTTTGTTAATATTTACTCTTAACATGCGTGTACAAACAAAAACAGCTACATTAAAATAGGTTTGTTGATGATCAGTGAGCACTAGTTGTATGATGCGATCCTAGGTGGCATCCTAGGCAGCATCCAACAGGACGTCCAAGTACTAAGAGGTATCCAACATGGCAACCAAATCCTAGGTGACACCTGAGATCATCAAGATGGCAGAAAATTCATCAAGTGTCCACTAGATTCATTGCAAGGTAGAAGGCCCAAATTCAAGCTCCAACAGGAGCCCCATTTCAATGAGGGCGAATGGTGCTATTTTAATTGGTTTTATTTTAAGTTCTAATGGGCTAAAATTTTAATTAGTAAGTCCACATCATTGGATTTCCTTAACATTTGATACCATTTATGATTATGATAAAAAGACACGGAAGGAGCTTGGCTAAGCAAGTCAGATCCCTCTCCTAACTAAAACATATTGTCATAATCATAGGGTTATTTTTCTGTAATTATGGATTATTATAAGCCATAAAATATTAAGGCTCCTCCCTCTTATATATATATTCATACTCAAAGAATGAATACATCATAGGTTTCAGAGCCAATTCCTACAATAATAAAATCAGAATAAAGTTAACTATGACATGGAATTAATATCAAAAAACTACCAGCTGTTTCCAGTGGGAAATTGAAGCTCTGAGAATTGAGATAAAAGTTGTAGGGTCCATAGGCTCATCCATTTCCACAATAACACCACCATAGTTGTCATTGGTTGATGTTAGAAGTTTAACCTGTTGCAATTCATCCCCTGCAGCCACTTGTGTGTTTGACATAGAACTTGTTGAGCCTGCCATGTGCCAGATAGGACAAGGGGTGGTCACTTTAATCCTGACTACAAGGTAATGTGAGAACAAGTTACATTCAACTCTATGCAGAAGAGTAATTTAGTTATAATAGTCATTCTAGACAAAGCTGAACAGTTTTAAATAGGTATTTTATTTAAGAGGAGAGGACAACCCGCTACACACATCGGCAACTAATCCTGATGGTTAAAAAAAGATGATTCTCTTGAGAGCTCTACCTCTCCAGAAGTAGATGCATTTTCAGATTCTCACATTAAAAATTAAGAATTAGAGTGAAGATCTCAAAAATAGATTAAATGTTGTGAAAGCTCGTACTATTGAGAGATAAAGCTCTCCATAGAATTACCATAACCTCATAAACTAGTAATACTAAACAGAATCTTTCATGCTTACATTGAAAATTTATGAATGCTTTCACAGAAGTCGTGATTTTAATATCAGGAAATCATGTTAGATGGAAAATCAAACACATCTTAATATGTTTGTTTCAAAAAAAAAAAAAAGCATGTTAATATGATTGACCATAGTAAATGCAAGCAGCAGCAAAAGTATCAATCAGGCAGCAGAGCTACAATCAGTTCAAGCTTACTGGGAAAGTATATATCTAATTGGACAAAAAATGATCAAATTCAAACATTACTTAAATTGAAGTTGAGACTATTTTATCTTCGGATTTGGAATGAATCAATATTTAATAGAAAGTGAAATAGGAAGATATATGCTTAGCAAAGGTGAACTGGATTAAATCGATCAATATATCACACCAGGGTAGAAAGAAACACAAAAAATCGTACAGGAGATATGATGTGTAAAACAAGTTAGCGAAGGAGCTATTAAAAATGTGAGAACAAGAATGTTAGAAGAAATAAGATTTTTTTCCAGTAAAACAAGTGTTCTTTTTTTTAAAATTAATAATAAAATATATCAACTTGTTAAATTTGTATTATGAAATCATACAGCAAAAACCTGAAAATTGGACTCTAAAGTTATCACCTTGGTAAAAAGTAAAGTGGGGAAAATGTCATGCAAAAGTGAGTGCTTCTGTTAAATGGCTAAAGCCAAAGAAATATCTAAACAAATAAGTGAGCGCCTAATGGGAAATGTCCACATAAGGTTCTCTTGGCAACTGACACAAAGAACAGAATGAACAGAAATGACAATGAAATAACTACATTTATGCATTTCATGATATTATTAGGAAAGAAACAAGTAATAACAATTTCAAATTGGGCCTACATCGATCTGTAACTACATTTATTTGTTCCATAGCTTGTTTCAGTACCTCCTGTAGCTTCTCTTCTTAATGGTCCAGGCAAAGATATCAAATGCTGACTTTTCACAAGATAATGAGGATTTCTGGTTCTTAAGAAGAGGAATGATCGCAGTGGCAGCAATCTGAGCATGTTATTTGATTGTGTGAATCGAATGCCAAATAGACTAAACCCTCATTTGCCAAACTTTCAGCTTCATCGTTACTTCATTCTTCAAATTTCTCATCACCTGTGTAAATAGTCCTTGGTGTTCTCAGTGGGTGACTAAATTCACCCCTTCAGCACTGTCAGGTTCAACAAATGAAAGGAGAGGGTTCTAAATTCACCCCTTCAGCACTGTCGGGTTCAACAAATGAAAGGAGAGGGTTCTAATATTCCCTTGTTTAGTTTTACAGGAAGGGAGAGATTTTTAATGATCCCTTGTTTGGGAATTTGGATTCGGTGACTGTAAATACTAAGTGCCAGTATCATCTGAGCCATTGGAATTCATGTCAATGGTTCAGATAAACTCACTCATTCATTAATCTAAAGTGAATATGAATTTAGATTAATGAACGAGTAAGTTTATCTGAATCGTTGACATGAAATTTAATGGTTTAGATGTGAGTGCCTGTAACTAAGTACAATCACCGAATCTAAATCCCTTATTTGGTTAAGGAAGGATGGGATGGAAGATAATAACTAATTTACCATTATAACCTTACATGTTAATTTAAAAAAAAAATGCTCATTGTATAAATTAAATTTACACCATAACCCAAATAGCATAATTTATGAAAATTCACTCCCATCCCAACATATTGTTAATACATGCATACGACGACGACGACGACGACGGCAATAACAATTTTTAACCCCCTTAGATATTTAATAATAAGGCAGAATTCCATCCAAGGACCTTGGATGGGACATATTTTCAAATCAGACCCAACACAATCTGAAATTTCGCTGCAGGATGTTGGGCCTAAATTGAAATAATATTGTAAAAAAAAAGACCAAAATACCCTTATTATAATATGTTGCAACGAAACAAATAACATAAGGAAATTAACAAGTAAAGTAAAATAGTTAACAAGTAATGTAATTGATTTTACAAGTTATGATAACAATTTAACAAGTAATGGATTTAACTCGTCACATGGACTTCACAAGTAAAGTTTAGAATCTAGCAAGTAATGTAAGGGACTGAACAAGTAAAGTTGAGGAATTAGTCTTCTTAATAATTAGTAATCATGTTATCTACAACGTATTGGATGTAATAAGTAATACAAGGGAATTGACAAGTAATTTAGCTGATTTAAATCACCACATGGACCTCTATTATTAATCAACTATATTATTTTGTAAATGCTTTGCTTTACTTGTTAATTCCCTTCTGTTCCTTGTTATACTGTAATATACTAAAGAATGATATTTTGGTAATTTTGTCTTAGAATTTTATTTCAATTTGGACCAAACATCCTGCAATGGGATTTCAAAATGTTTTGGGCCTGATTTGAAAATATGTCCCATCCATGATCCTTAGATGAAATTCTCCCTAATCATAAACATGGTAGACAAAGGCGATTGAGGTCTTACATTTAAGACTGATGGAAACTCCTCAGCTAGGTTTTACCTTTAGAAACGAGGAATAGTGCATGTCTCATCAGACCAACCCTAATACACAGATTTTTACTCTGAAACCATGGTTATATCTATTCAGACCAATCCACAGACAGTTCATCAGCTATTAGGGCCGGAATTTAAAAAGAAAAAAAGATTTTATCAGCCACAACATAAGGGACGACGCCCATAAAGCATGGGAAGGAGAACAATAATAAGCGATAACGGGCAGACAACAGTTTATCACAAGTTTACTTACAGCACATCTATAATGGAGAAAGAGAAAATCAACCACAGGGATGACACATAGGCAGCACAGAAAGCATAAAAACATGGGCCATAAAGGAGCGATAAGATCAATTTGTCTAGATATATACATAAAAGTCAGAGGAAAAGCAACGCACAAATCCATTTGTCTATTATAAACAAATGCAGCAAAATCACCGGCAGAGAAGAGGGAAACTCACCTGAAAGGAGAAGAGGCGACGGCGAGACGAGGTCTAGGTCACGCACAGACGCCGTAAAAGCTGGGCGAATGAAGCAGGTTCCCACTTTGCAAGCCGAACTAGTACTGTGGCAGCAGAGAATTCAGAATTTCCTTCGCGGAGAACAGTGGAAGCAGATTAGCAGATGCACGAATGATTTCCTCCACGAAGATGGGAGTCATTTTTATTTATTTATCTTCTTTTTTTTTTTCCGTTGGCTTTATTTTAATTTTTTTAGTGACAATGACAATGTAACACCTTTAAAATATGTAAATTATTTTCTAATTCTAAAGGACTTGTTTGGCATTTAAGTTTTTTGTGAAATAACATGTTGGTCCATATTGCCTCTCATTCTCACCGTCTCTCTCTCTCTCTTGTCCTCTTCCTACCCCACCATCTCTTTATTGCTAAACCAGACTGCTACACACTCTAGTTTGTTAGTCGTTACACTTCAAGATGAATCAACGTTGAAAGCAACTACCATAGCAAATGATAACTATGCAGTGTCCTCGCCAATGTCATTCCCGTTTGAATTTCAATTAAATATAATTAATTATAAAATTAATTAATTAAATAATAAATTTTAATCATAATTAATTAATTATAACGTAATTTATTTAAATATTTATGTTAATAATTTTTTTAAATATTCAAAATTTAAATTTTACTTAAAAAAAAAGAAAAGAGAGTTTTATTTTATTTTTATTAAATTTTGTGTTTTTTTGTGATTTTTTTCTTAAACCTTTGATATAATTTTTTCATATAACTTTGTAAAAAAAAAAAAAAACCACAAAAGCCGAGAAGCTGAACCTTGCAGCTTTGGGAAAAAAAAATCAAATTTTTCCCAAAAAATCAATTAAGCCAAGAAGTTAGTGTTTGGGTAAATTGCGGATTAATCGTTTTTTTTTCCTTAAAATCGATTAATCCCTTAATCTAAATAAAAATGGGGTCTCTCTATTTTCTTTTTCTCCATTTCCCTTCACTTCCCCCATCCTCACCGTTCATTAATTTTTTTATTTAAAAAAATTATTTAATAAAAAAATTTAAATGATGGAAATGGGGGAAGTGGAAGGAAAAGAAGGGAAAAAAATGAAGAGACCCCTGATCCTAATCTAAACAGTCAGGTTGTCCTAAACCTAAATAATATTTGATGTTTTGTCTTGTTTTTTATCCCTTTCTTTAAAGTCTCAAAGGATGATTCTCCCTTTCTCCCTCGTCCAAATGTTAATACTTTATTGATTTTGAAGCGTGGAAGCAATTGAAAAGTTATGCCATTTGTTCCCTCCCAAATTTCCAAATTCAATTGAATTCTCAAACGAAGTTGTTGTCTCATCCATATCAGAATTCATACTTTTAGAGTTTTTTTTAAATATTTTATTGCTTTTTTCAACAACAGTCCCATAGACTGCGACCGTGATCAAATGCCATCAAGTGATTTCAATGACGATGAGTGGTGGAAAAGCTACAATAAATATGAATTCAGGAGAGCTGAGTTGAGAAAAGGGTTGTGACAACTCATATGAGAAGCGTGTAAGAATTGCCAAGAGAAATGGCCCTCAACCTCAGCTTGCTCGACAGCCGTCGTATAAAGAAAATATTGGTCACATTGCTACCAAGTAATATTTAATCACTCGGCTTGCTTTCACGCTTCTTCAATGTATTGGGTATTTGATTTTATTCATTATTTACTACAAGTAAAATGTTTGTATTCAAAAGTAAATTGTCCTTTTTATTATTCAAGATGGTGGGGATGTGGTAGGAGATGGTGAGGGAGGAAGAGGACGAAAGAAATATGGAGAAAAAGGATGTAAGTGGTGGTGAGAATGTGAGAGGGAAGAGGGGCAAACATGTTATTTTACAAAAAAATATATATATATATATATATACACACACCAAACAAGTCGTCGAGACTAGAATATAATTATTGTATTTCACAGTGCCTATTTGTCATTTACATATTTTGAAAGTATTTCATTATTATTCTCTCTTTTTAATCTTTGTTTTATATTTTTTTTAATTAAAGGAATAGGTATGACAGTTACAAGTACAATCAAACTTGCCTCTCATGTATAAGGAAAGATTATATGCCACTAGACCTGGGGTGGCAATTTCGAATCAAGCGGAGTGTGTGTGTGGGGAAGCTTTCCTTTTGGGAGAGTGGAGTATGTGAGTTAAGCAAATATATATGTGTGCGCGCGCGCACCCCCCACTGGACCGGAAGGTTATTGACTCTAATTTCTTTAATATTAGGTGACCCATGCCATTGGTGTGAAAAAAAAAAAAAATAATTTTAAGTAAATAATAATCTTTTTGCTCAATATTATGAAGTATTTTAAGTGAATTATATCTTTTAACGAGTTAATTAATTATTTTTAAAATTATATAATTTTTTATATTTATCTTTATTTAATAGAGTATCTCAATTAAAAAAATTTTACTCCCTTTAGTTAAAAATATAAGCAATTTTTTTTAAAAAAATCTGCATAATAATAAAGTCTTTATTCTCATTAAAATATATATATTTTTTTCTTTTTATCCTTAGTTTTAACTGCCAATACATTTTATGATGAGCGAAAGATAAATTTATACAAAGCCTTAGATTAATAAATACAAGGGATAAAATGGGAGAAAATTTTTTACATGTACTAGGTGCTTATATTTTGAACTAATATTAGCTGAGTGAAAATACTTATATTTTGGATTAAAAAGAGTATTCATTATACCGTTAATTAAGATTTTTTTTAAAACTTCATTTATTGAACCTTGAAAAATAAAAAATATTTTATATTTTTTAAGATCTCACCTAAAAAAATGCATTATATTTTTTGGACGGAGGAATAACATTTAATAATTATTTGGAATTTAAAATGTAATTAAGTGAAATAAATTTTAAAATAAACTTTGTAATGCCAGCTATTGATGTTTATAAAGCAAGCACATACTAATTTCAAATTAAAGTTTATGAATATTAGAATAGAATAATATTTCCTATTAAATTTTAAATAAAATAATTTGTGATGCACATGATATTTTTATGTAATTTTTTTAATAATTATGATATAGTTAAGATCAATTCAAGATAAATTTAAAAATGATAAGCCAAAAATTAGTCTTATATTCATTTGAAAAAGTTTGAAAATAATTCCAATTAATTTAAGCCAAAATTTAATTTAGAGTAAATGAACAAATTACCCCCTGAATTTTAAGTTCAATAACATCATAGATTCTAAAACTTTTAAAATGAAGTCACCGATAAAAAAAATAATATGCAAGTCTTTTAATGGGATGTTGTTAATTGGCATTGTAAGCAAGGATCCATAATATGGAGGAGTGAAGGTTGTAGTTGCACAAATAAGGATAAACACTTGTTTTCTTTTTTTCTCTAGCTAATTGTTTGTAAGATTGAATTTCAAAAGGAAATGGAAATGATAATTAAATTGAGTAGTTAAAGATCTTCCTTTGTTTACTCCGAATATCCCATTGTTGGCGGAAGATGACAGCTGCTACTAACTAAAGATAAACAATATGTTCGTTGAGGTTTGTCACCATCAAAACTTAAGGTACAATTTGATGTACAAGTATTCTCAAAATAGAAGATGAGATGATGAAATTCTTGAATCACATCAACGAATTGACAAGAATTACCATTATGAAAAGGTGCATTACTCTTCTTCCAAATTAGTGAAATATGCTTGATGATATCAATCTGGTTATCTTTAAAAAGAGACGTTAGGACAATCATAAGATTTTGAAAATTATTCTTAAGTAACAAGTCATCAATTTTGACTGATAAAGTACCAAACCTTATTGCCTGGGAAAATGGGCAAGCAACAAAAATATGATTAATAGATTCTTCATCATTACATACCAAAAACACACTTGGTGTTGTCTTGCAAATGGTGATCCTTTAAAACACCACTTGCTAGAACAAACTTGGTAAATACCTTCCATGTAAGTAGAAGGAATTTCTTAGGTGGATCCAGTTTCCAGAAGAGTTTCCAAGGAAGAGGAAACATATTACCAAAAGAAATTTCTTGTACCCATGTTTGTAAGAAACCTTTTTAACAAGATAATTACCTGAATGGCCGCCTAGCCATGTTAGTTTTTCTTGTTGATCATGAGCATAAATTGGAGGGGTAAGAACCTGATGCAAACAAGTTACAAAATATAAAACCAGGCAATACAGTCGTTGTTCCATTTTATAGGTTGTCAAGGTACAAGGGAAGTAATAATAAAGTCGTAGGCTTTCTTAGGTCGCCATAATTCATTTCATGGACCAGGAATACTAGGATTCTAAAATGGATTGACGAGGCTGATTGTGATTTGTTGCCTATTGCCAACTTTTCATTTTAATTAGGAAAATTGACAATTAAAAACCTTATAAAAATATTAATGACAAATAATTAAAGATATAGCATTATTGAAATGTCATAGAAGAACCATGATCTTTATTTATCATTAAAAATAAATAAATATTAAAATAACTAATTGAATGTAACTTATGAAATTAAGTAAAGTTAGCTATGAATTTAGATAATGTTTCTTGTTAATAAATGAAAAATTAATTGCGAATAGATAGATAATTTTATAAATTTATATATCATCATTTATGAATTTAAAAATAGTCACTTATGAATTTTAAAAAGGTTAATGATGAATTTATAAAAGTTTAGTTGTAAATTAATTCATAGTCTCATGAATTCATGCATAACTTGTGATTCAAGAACAATCAGTAGTGAAATTAAAGAACGTTGCTTTTGAATATGTGGAACATCAATTGTGAATGAATATGAATACTCTTAATTGTAAATTAATAATTCAAGGGCCCTCTCATATTTTTGAATATACATTCACGATTGATTTTTCAGATATTTATAAGCAACTTCCCTAAAATTCACAAGTAATTCTCCTTAAATTCCTAAGTGATAATATATTCATGAAACTATATGTCCATTCTCAATTGACTTTCCATATATTCACAAATAATCCTCCTTAAATTTGTAACTAACTTTTCTTAAATGTATGAGTGTTGCTCACCGGAAGTGTACGGATCGTAGCAAGTAATATAATGAAAGTAAAGTATCGTTCCCTCGAGAATTTGTTCAAAAACAATAATCAAGCAAAAGACTAAATAAATTTGATCAAGTTAAGCTACACAAAATTAGGTGAAAATGATTTTGCAAATGAAATTAACTCTAGAAAATAAAGAAAAGTGAGTGATTCACAAACTTCCAACACAATTTAGGACCCAGGATTAATTGTCCCCCTTGCATTTCATAACACCAAAATTACCTCCTCTCATAAATGCTTTTAATGAAAATAAGTGCTAACTTAGGGTTCTAAAAATACTTGGACAAGCTCTCTCAAGTCAAGAACAAGTGTTTGTTTAAATTAATTACCCAATCTCTTGTTACAATTAATAACACTCAATTTTAAACACCAATCCTAATGTGGCTATGCAAGGCTAGCAAGTATATCTCTATCTTACTAGCAAAATTATCCATTCAACATGTAAATATCAAGTTCTTATACAATTTTAAGTTCTACACTCAACCTAGCCCTCTTAAGCATCAATTAAGTGAACCCAACATCTAAATGGTGGCCAATCAAGTAGAAGCATTAAGGAATGAGTAAAATAAACACATATATATCATTAATCACAAAAAAGAGGAGAAATATAGTGTTAATCCATACAAGGGTTCCAAATAATCCTAGAACAAAGGGTTTAGCTACTCATAATCATCCACAAGCTACAAATATACAAAATAAGTGGACTCATTTCAGATTACAAGAGAGGAAAGGGAAGAGGAATAGAAAAACTAAAGAAAATGAGCTGCAAATGTCTTCAAAGCTTCAATTTCTTGATCCCAACTCTTCCAATGCCCAAACCCTAGCACAACCAAGCTCCAAAAGTGTCTAAAAGTCTGAAGAATGCGTTCTGGGTCGAGCTCTCAGCTTATATGTATCCTAGCCAACTAATTTCTGATAAATGAAACGCAGCGTTTTTCTGACAGCGGTGAAAGTCGCGAACGAAAGTCACGACTTTGGGACGACTTTGGCAGTTTTGCACTATTTTTACAGCTAACGAAAATCATTCATTTTGCTCTTGATTTCTTCATCCAAAAGCCTTCCAAAGACATCCATAAAGCTCCAGAAATGCTTCTAATCAAAACTTCAATCAAAATAACATGAAATTAGGCTAAAAATATCAAATTAAAGCCAAGAACACAAGACCAAAATAAAATGCACATTTTCTTAAATTGGGCAATAAAAACATATACAATTAAACCAAAATGGATTAGAATCTAAGGAAAATGTGATAAAATAACATGAACTTCTAGAGGTTACCAATGAGCGACCTATTATTTCAAAAATTAAAAATATTTTAATTGCAAATAAAAACCATGATCCTTTTCTAGCATTTCAATATTTCAAGGTATTCAATTATCATTAATATCTTTACAAGGTTACTAATTGTCATTTTCCTCCATTAATTTGGAAGAGATTAAATTTGAGAACCAAGAATTTCTTTCCACATTCTAACAGTAGAAGGATCTTCCGCTTTAATGAATTTAAACTTTAAAATATCATGGAGAATGGAATCTTGAAAGGCATCTATCAATCTCCAAATCTATTTTGAAAGAAGGTCTTCATTCATCAAAAAAGTCAACATATTTAAAGAGAGTGTCCTTATTTGCATGGTGCATTCTTCTACTTTTTGAATCCATTTTCTAAAAGAAATTAATGCATTTAGCATGAATTTTCCTACAAATGTGTAAAAGTAATTTAACACAAGATAAGTGGTAGATGTTCGCAGCAAATAAGATTGATTTAACCAATGCGAGTCTTAAAGCTTGCAAAACAAGGTTAACTTTTCAAGAAGCTAAACTTTTATCAATGGTTTCAACCAATTAGTTGTAAATAGAGCTGATAAACAGGCGAGCTCAGCCTTTATGAGTGTGGTCCATATATGCTCAAACTTAAAAGCTCAATTGTCATAAAATTAGTCATTTCTTCAAGCCTAACCCTTATTAATCGAGCTCAAGGCTAGGCCTATAAGTCCTTTCTTATTTTAATTCTTTTAAATTTATTAAAATTTAATTTTTACATTATAATTTTACATATTCTTTCCTTAGAATACAAACCGCAGTGTTAAAAAAATTAAAAATAAGTAATAAATTTTAATTAAATATATACATATATTCTAAAGTCTAAATTTAATTCTAAAAGTAAAAATATTTTATTTTTAAATGTAAAACCAAAAGGGGGCCTAAACAGGATGCTTGAGCTTGAGCTTGTTTTTACAATACCAGGCTTAAAAGCTCGATTATATTAAAAATTATTTCCTTTTCAAACTTGAAACATTATAAAAAATGGATTTAAATGAGTGGCTTATCAAGTCTAACTCATATTCCTCTAATTGTAGAGTAAAGACTTGTCTTTTCCCAAATCTATGATATTTTCCTAATTTTTTTTCAGATTGAAACACCAAAAATTTTAGTCCAATTTTCTCTGTCAACTTTATTAACATTGGGTCTAAAGATATTAGAAGACTTCTTTGTGTTTATATTCTTTTTTTTTTATTGGATATTGTAACCTCTTGTTGGAAGCAATCTTATTCAAGTCATGAGTAGGATGGGTACTAAACCAAGTCCTCTCGTTGGATGATTGGTGATGAAAAAACATTAGTAGCCAATATATAAATATAAGAAGATAATAGATCACCTTACCTGACATCTCGAGGAGAGATTAACCCTGTAATAGAGCTGTTAAAAAGAATCTGACAGCTAACAGTAGAAATGCACTGATATATGAGATTAATCCACTTTAGCGGAAAGCTCATCTTACTCATGACTCTAGTAATGGAATTCCAGGAGATATAATCAAAACCTTATTATGAAGATTCGAATTTTGCTTCCTTTGGTAATGAGAGTAATGAAAGTTTTATTAATTGACTTTAGGATGAATTCAGTCTCTAAAATATGATGAACCATACTAGAATTATCAAATCCAACAAGATGCCAATGCTCCTGAATGTCTTTGGGAAGACTAAATATTTTTCTACTTTCTATATTATGTATTACCTATTAAATATATGGAAAGGCAATCTTAACGCTTGATTATTATGAAACCAGCTCTCATCAAATACAAGTACACCAGATTCTTAACTTTTCAAAGAAGTGCACACAAATGAATACACATAACTTCATCATCGTGCCAGTTGTTTTTATTTTGTAACTGATAGTTGTTCCGAGAACTTTGTAAAGTTAACATGCCAGACATGATGAAGCAATGTGTTTTCATTTGCATGCACTTCTTTATTGTGTCAATTTAGGATATCAAATACTTCTAAACAAATAGTTGAAGGGTAAAATTATGTTTTACATAACATCTTAAGTTTTAAATTTGAAATCTAATTGCTAATTAAAAAGAAAATTAATAAATTAATTAAATTAATTATATTTAGGGATTGTTAATTGACATTTTTCATTATTGAATAGCTTGAAGATCGAGTTAGAGTAAAAGTTAGATTAAATATATTGGATTCAAGTGTGTGTGTTAAGTGAGTTTTGACTTACTATACCACGAACTAGAGCATGACGCAATGTGTTATATAGTGTATTGGTAGAAAAATTTAACAAATAAATTGTGATCTAGTTCAAAAATCAGAAGAAGAGCTTGAGATTTAGAGAGAGCATGAAGAAAAAAATGCCATTCCTCTATTACGGCTTGAAGGTTTCAGTACTTGTGTAATAATCAAGTTTGAGTAAATAATAAAGTCAAGGAAATTAATTTATTATTTTTTGGGGAGAGATTTAACGAGGTGGATTAGTGACCTAGTGGAAATTCCGACGTGAACCCATGTACAAAGTTCGAATCTTCTAGGGGCAAGAGGCGTATTTCAATTTTTGGTGACCTTATGAAATTACCTTTCTGTCTTTAATAATAATAATAATTAATTAAAATTATAACATAAAATGTGCGGCAGATTTTTTTTTTTTTTGGCCCCTCTACCTGGCCATTCCTTTTCCATTTTCGATTATGTAATCGGTGGGGTGGGGGGACGATAAGGCCAGCCATCGTTTCTCCGTTCATTTTGTCAGTCATCGACGACCTTGTGTGTCTATCGCCGTCATGGGAGTTTGCGTGGTCTACAGCCTTTTTCTTTGGTTCACATCGTCGGTCCTCTCTTCTTCCTTCCCGTTTGTTGCAGCGATCAAAAACTTCCTCCTCTTCTCATTGCTTCTTGTCGCTACTGTATAGGGTAAGTGAGAAAGAGCTTCAAATGCTTCCTCCATGTCTCCTTTACTCTTTGGTAAGTTCAAATCTCATCCTTTCCCTTCATTGCAACGGATTTGTTGAGTGGGTAGTAATAAATTGTAATTCTTCCTCTTTGTCCCCTTGTTGTGTGAATGAGAGAGTAGATAGGATCCAGTAAAGCTAAAACTTAAGTTTAAGAGCATTTTTTTTTATATAGGTTATTTCACTTATGTATTTGTTATCATAAGGAAAAGAATTTAAAGTTCATTTCTTTAGGTTTAAGTTGATTTCTGATGGAGAGTTTGATTTGTACAGTATAATATTAATATTGAAACTGTTGGGGTAAGAGAGATTGATATTGGAATTATTGGGGCAAGAGATTGAAGGGTAAAAGGCTTAATTGATTAATTTGGAAATTTATGCATGCTAGTTGTTTGTAAAAAAGTCTAAAAGAGAATTTTATTCTAATAATACAATTAGTTTGGCTAAAAATAAAATGGAGAATTTATCTCACTTTATATGATTGCTTGTAGTTTTACTTATTAGTAAATAGTTATAAATTATTGTGGTTATTGGGATTCCATCTTAATCTTTGATTATTATTTTTCAAGTTTAAAGGCCAAGAGAGAGTTAAGCAAAGAGTAGTCGGACTACTGTCATAATGCCTTGTTATTTTTGTTTTGTGTAAATGAATATGTATATTTATTGTAAGTAGCAAAATATGAATGCACATACTTTTTGGATTGCATTTGTATGATTTGCATCTATGTGTTGTATTTTAGCGTGGGATGTATGATGTTGTGATAATTGTAGTAAGTGGTTGAAATACTAGTGCAAGTGCATGTTTAATATTGATTTGATATAAGTATTTATGAGTTGCACTTGTATAGTATGTGAATCTTCTATGATATTTTAGCCTAGAGTGAATGCTTGGTGGAACATTGTGGTGAAAGGCTAAGATACAGGTACAGGTACATGTCAACAAATGTCAACATATAATACTCCCTTCCATCCTTATTATAAAAAACTTTTAATTATTTCACGCATTGTAAAAAAGTTAATTTTTTTTATATCATAAAAAAGTGAGATATACTTTTATTTTTAACTTTAGCTTTAAATGATAATATAACTACATTAAATACCTTTATGTTAATCAAGAAGGAATAAAATTGAAAAAAGATGATGTAATTATTAAAAGGTGTCCTATATGTTGGATTAAAAATTACTCCTAAAAAGTATCTTATAAATAGAACCGGAGGGGGTATGTGATAAGATATAATGATTTGGCCAAGTAATGAATTATATGATGAATTTCACAAATTACCCAATTTTATGTGTAGTTGAGGGTCTTGTGTAGCCAAATTTTGAATGTGATGTGCTATTATGTATTTGATTATTCAATCAAGTATTTTCACTCCATTAGTCTTGGTTTGAGCCCTACCTTAGGTTAATAGCATAATATTTTGGGTGTGGACTCTTGGATGCAGGAAAATGGTTTTAAAATTGATGTTCGATATTTAAGTGTTCAATTTTCAAATGTGATAACAAATTGAAATGAAACTTATCTCATTAGTTAGATTATTGAATGAACTTCATGTGGGTACTTGAATTACTTCAATTGAATGTTGGATATAAAAATGATGTTCACTCGATGAGTTATCATGATAGTTTTATATGTATTGCGACGCATGGTATAAAGCTGGAGGTTGGCTTCCTATGCCACATGTTAAGCCATATAGGACACAAGCCACGACAAACATGCGAAAATGGGTGGAAATGATTTTTTTGCCCTTGTTTTCTATGTGTTTCATTTCTATATAATTCCATGATTTTGATACATTTAAAAACTTATTAATTTGAGCTCAAATTAGCAATTTGAAGGGTTTTGGAATCTTAAATATTTTGAAGCTTTATAAACTTGTTTCTGAACCTTTATTGTTTGAGGTAAGCTTGGGAGTTTAATAGCTTCTAATTAGCATCGTGTGATGAAATTGTAGTTATATGTTGATAATTTCAAAATAGACATTACACTTCAATCCTAAATAAATTGATACTATCCTTAATATCACATTAAAAAAAAACAGTGTATACAAAAAAATAATTGTCGGCAAATTATAAAAAAAAATTTAAAAATAATGCACCATCATATGAAATCTGTATAGCACTTAAATAGTGATGAGATTTCAAATTAACAACGGAGTGAGATATTAAGGGAAAAAAATATATACATATTTTTACCAACAAGGATAGTACATACATTGAGAAAATATTATATACATATGTATTATTTGGTACAAACACATCTAACATAAGGGATCTAAGTGCGAACATGTCTTAATAAGAACAATAGTACAATAATCACCTCTATGCCTATATGACAAAAACTCCTAGTTAATCTTCATGATTGAGCCCATTTCTCTCTTCAATTCTCTTCAATAATTGCTGGAGGCAAGATGCAACATTTTTGGTTTCTGTTAACATATCACCAAGCCCAACTTTTGAGCCATAAGTATATCTACGTGCAATCTTTGAACCGTGAGATTTGTTTTGATTCAATCATCTAAACTCTCCTTTTCTGTATATAAAAACAGAAAAAAGGACAAAATGTGATTCACTAGTAATTGCTCATGAATTACAAGTATCTTTCCACCACTGGCGGCTAATAGGAGAGACTCAAGGACATTTGATTAGCTGAAAACATGATGTTTCCTGCTTTTCCCCCCGCCCTTGTTTTGCAGAACAAAAGGTAACAAAACATCAAAAAGATGTTCTGGTTGTCTAATTCTTCAAAACAACTTCTAATTTTTTTTTTTATTTTTCAAAACAGATAACAGGAAACACATTTTCAAACTTAAGGAAGAAGGGATATATTATGATCCAAAAGAGAAATTTTTAAGTAAACTCAAGTTATAACAAATTTGACAAGTTAGAATATGTAAGGCTGCCCTAAAAGTAAGCATATATTCATCAGTATTGATGGAGTCTACTGATTATTTACAGAACAAGTTTGCCTAAGAATTTCTCATGATTGAAGAACAAAAACTCTGCCATCAAGTCACTTGCCACCAAAAGAAGGGAAGTAATATCTAGTAGGGTCAGATCAGACATTTCCTAGTAAAAGTTCTGTCTAACAGAGAAGTTAGCGTTGTCGTAATACTAACCTTGAAACTAAGTCAAGTTCTGTTGAAGAATGAGGAAAACATTTGTGGGTTGTAGTAATACAAGCGACACAATGATTTGTGCGTTATCTCGATGAAAATTCCTTCTCAATCACACCGAAGGTCAACTTCAAACGTTCTTGCAGACCTCTCAAGACGCTCTTTGAAATCTTTTTATGATGCTTTGAACTTTTTAGCCATTCAATTCCAAAGTAAACATGTACTCTGCAAGTCTTTTTTGCAGGTAAATCTTCAACTTGGTAACGAAGATGTAGCTGTGAAAATTTAGATATCAGGAAGGTAGATATGCATAGAAAATGATGAAAAGAAACAAAAGTTGGCCTACTCACATTGAAGTATTCACCAAGAGGAACGCCATGAAGATTCATAACCTCTTCCAAAAGCCAACCTTTTCCATCTGGAAGACTAGATCGTTGTTGAGTACTTGTTACCTCACCTTTGAAACGTGTATTACTTTTATCAAATTTGTAATATAGTGCCCTTTCATAGTTGTCATTATTCTCTGACACCCAAGGTGTGAAAGAATAATTAACACAACCGGATTTTTCCATGAACCGGCGATCCAAATCTCCTCCATTAAATAACTCCATAAAGAAGCTGGTCTAAATTAACCAAAAGGATATGGTCAGATAATAACATTTGAAAAGTCTTCTATTGAAAACCATGAAAGGAACCAATGAGGCGCACAATTATGATGATATGCAGAACATGGACAGATTAATATTTGCTATATCAAGCGTGTGTCTACTCTCTCTGGGTTAGCTTAACTGGTAAGAAGAGATAGTATCTTTCCTTTGCTATTTAGAGAGAGAGAGAGAGAGAGATTACAGGAACTGGGAGATTAGAACAATAAACCTCAGACATGTTAACTTCATCAAGGTCAACGAAAGACCCATTCTCTTCACTTGCAAGGCATTTGCCTTCCGAGTCATCTTCAACCATTTGATCTTTCTGTTCAGGACTGAATGATCTGGTCTTCCAAACAGCCATGATAGTCCTATGCCAGCACCGAAACAGTTTTTAGTAACATAGCATATCTGATACTTATATGTCGTAGTCCATCTATGTTACCATTTCAGATAATATCTTGCAAATATGATTATCACATTTCACACCATACTAGCACACATAACTAAAAATCTTGGAAGAAGTTTGATGCAGAGTTCAAGAACAAGGTAGTGATGGCTGATAAATACGAGTTAATGCGTATAGAAACATATACATACATATACATATTCGAGTGGAAAGAAGCATTGTTCCATACAAATGAACCTTTCCCATGAAAATAAGTACTGAATCACATACTGGATAATAATTGTAGAATAAAAAACACCCAAAACAACATGCAATTGTTTTCATACTTTGATCTAATTTTGTTAAATTATTATTGGATATAAATTTATTTGTCAACTAAGTTTACAAAACCTCATGTGGTTAAAGGACTTGCACAACTGTCTTGTATATTAACAATGGAAGATTTTAATGATAAATGTCAATGCTACATAAATTCAATCTTAGAATCAGCTCAATGGTTTGAGATTAACACAATAAGGAAATAGACAATGATGAAGAACATTTACATATGTTGATATAAGCCATAGTAGATGCGCATAAACAATTGATAAAACCATCCAAGAGAATAGAGTTTCATTGAAGTTGCAAAGAAATATATGTAAGAAACAACTTCATACAGCATTCATAAATTCTATCCCATCTACCTGTAAGCAACATTAAAAGATACAAACGATTGGAAATAGAACTTTAGCCTGCCTTCTTCATCTTGTGATTTTGCACAATGCCTTGCATCCATGCCTCTGCCGGGTTGGAGAGTTATGGAAATTATTGGACTCCCCATTGAAGCAAACGTGGGGCGAATGACCTGAATGTCTTCAATGTCATCCCAAAGCAAGAAGAACGTAGTTTTGCGTCCAAATATATTTGCATGGAATCCAATAATTCTAGCCGAAAGAAAAAGCCGACCCTGCATAAAAAATGACAACATTGGTGAATGCACATGTTAGTCATTAAAAATAACCAAACGCATTGTCCATCAATGCTTTTGTCAAGAGGCTTAGGGATGACAAAATAATTAACTTGTAAAAAAAAAAGGTTACATCTAAGGATTGATTTGCGCATTTTTTTCAATTTCAGAAACTAAAGTTAAGTAGACCTACAAGTATGGGGCCCAATAATTAACTTACTCGACGATAAGTCATGCCTTTTAACTTCAAAATTCAAATAAACTACAAAACGAACCTGCATGGGCATTTTTCTTCTCAAATAGCAGGCAAAATCATTGATTAGAAATTCTTCATGCGGAAGCCCAAAGAGTTTCTGAAAGGCTGAATTTGTCTGAGGAGATCGCAAATTAATCTACAAGTTTTCCGAGAGGAAAAAAGATAAGCCGAAATGAATATTGCAAATAAATGAAGACAAACAAATGGCTAACACATACACACACAGCGAGACTTGGACACACATAGTTGCGTACCTTCTTTCCCACTTCTTTCTCCATTTTACTTATATATTGTTTTATAACACTACCACCTCTAGTGTTGTCTAAGAAAATTCTCAAGTGCAGCTTCGACTGACTTGCCAAAGCGAACTTTCCTTCAAGAGGAACCCATATATCAGCAAGGTCTGAGATGTTTGTTTTCAGAAAATTGATTTTAGCTTGTCCTACAGATGCATTTTCATCAAAAGGTCCGTCAAAATCAAAAACTTCCACATTGAGCACAGATGGAGGGTCTTCCATCGCATCGAATTCAAATACTTCTGCAAACATAGGTATCTTTTGTTAAAAGGGGTGAGGGGAGAAAGAAACTATAACATACATTGCAAGGACGAGTCTTAACTTATAAGCACAACCGATGGATTATGAAATAATTAACAACATAATATATTCACCATTCCATATAGGATCAGAGTTCTGAAACTTGGTGGAGCTGGTTCTAGTTTTTCCATTGCAAGAAAAAACCACATATGGATCTGAGATTCCACTTGAATTGACAGAAGCTATACTGCTTCCTTCAATCAAGGCAACAGTTAGTAGCCAACCATCTCCTTGTGCTTTAATTCCATGATCACTACCTAATATTGAACAAAATATCAAAATAAGTAAAGAAGAAATCCATTGAATCAAGCCAAAAAAAAAAAAAAAACACTAAACACAAAATTGAAGACGTTAGCTATCCCCATAAAGGAATCATTTGATCAATGGGATAGGAAAATAAAAAAGCCAAATCAACAAAAAGGAATAGAGTGTTTACCATTAGTTTTTAGGAGGGATTTTAGGTTTTTTTTGGGGGGGGGGGGTTTAAAGGCTTCTTGAAATTTCTAAGCTTGGCTTTCATTTGGGCTCTAACTCTACACCCTACCAAGTAGGATTCATTCAAAGGAACATTATCAGGCTCATAAGCAATAGGTTAGACACCAAATATTGCTTTTAGATTTCAAAAGACTAGTTATTTTCCCATATTTGAAAAACAACAGGCTTGCTTGGATAACTTCTATTTACCAGGTTTGGTGCATTTTTCTGGAATGTCTCACTTCATGAGTCTTGATCATAGGTTCTAAAGGGCCTTTATTTAGACAGGATGACAGAACAATTAGAACGTTCTGTTTAGTTAATGTGTTTGGCTCTTTAGTTTAGTATGTTTTATGTTGGTTGATGGTGATTTCTACCTCTTTTATATTATATTGAATTTGTTTATTAATTATTAACAAAAATAGTCACAAAAATGTAGCATTTGCACTCCGACACCAAGATGAAATAATTAATAAAATCAAGGTAGTTACAGAATTAATATATGATAAGCAAGAAAGACCAAAAAAAAAAACCAAACAAGAAAAGAGCAAATAAGAAAATACCATTTTGTCTTCTGGCTCGCATGAAGCGTGAAATTAAACCCAGTAGTTTTTCACCTTGAAGAACCAATATAGCACAAGAAACAAATTCACCAATTGAATCTGGCAAGTCAACCCCAAGAACCTCAAGCCCTTGAACTATGCTAGGTGCAGCCATCCAAATGTGGACCAGCACATACAGTCCAATTATAACTGTTGTCACTACGGTGAAATTTGCAAGATACTGCACTGCCAGCTCCCGATCTGATTGTTTCTCTGCTTGCAGTGATGCCAATATTTGTTCCTTACTAGAACCAAGGTCCTTTGAATCAACAGGTTTAACAGTTTCACATAACAAGCAAGCATACTGGTTAAAGCTTTCCTTCATCCCTTGGCGAGCCCCATTTTCTATCATTCCTTTCATCATGGTACTCTGCACAAAATTCAACCGCCATGATATCAATAGGCGTGAACATTGTTCTTCTGATGGTAACTCAGGTCCAGGAGTAATCACATAGAGTAATTCTGCCCTAAAGGTGTTCCCATACATAACATCTGGAGTGCTAACATTGGCGAAAATAGCAAAATTCTTTCTATCAGCTTTTAGATATGTTTGTTCTTCATAGGCTTTGACAGCTTTAACTAATTTAGTGGCAGCCTTGACATAAGTCAGTGATCTTTTCAATGAGTATTCGGTACCATCATTGTCAAACTTCCAAGGTCCTATTTGTAATTCTGTAGTACCCTGTAAATCTGCCAATGACTTGGGGAAACTCGAATCAGGTGAAAAAAGTAGCGTGTTCAAGTCCTCTGGTGCTATGATATATAGTTGATCTATAAGCACTCCTCCTGGTAAATTGCTTGGAATTTCAGTCCCATTGTCTAATGACTGCATTTTTCTCACAACTTCTTCAAACGTCTCATTATTACAGAACTGATCCTCAATTTTGATGTCATCAATTCCAGCTTTAATAATTTCAGCTTGCTCTGAGTCATTGCTTCTCATGGATAATGAAGACATATCAGTACTACTTTTATTAAAAATTTGAGCTATGCGGCCAGCAAGTGTTTTTTGTGATTTTTCATCTTTAGATGATGTGATCTCTTCATATCTCAAAGGAGAAGATGAAGCTGAACAGCTCGAGAAAGACCTTAAAGGTGATTCAATAAATGCATCAGAACATTTCCTTGAATGTGAAAATTGGTCACAATTGGGATTTGACTCCTCCAAAGCATCAGTCTTGTCAGTTAAGTAGATACTTAAGCGAATTTCTCCTATTCCAATAAAGCACATGCATTGTTACATCCTCAAAGCAAAATGGACACAACTTTCCCAGCGGCAAGCATAATGATTTAATTTACTTAGTGTTATGAATCTAATAAATACATCTTGAAATCCATGTAATAACTGCATGAACTTGGTTTAATCATTAATCAAACATGACATTTGAATAAGAAAGGAAAAGAAAAACTTGGAGGCATATATGTTAGAAACAAGAAACCATTTGGTACGTGGTACAAGAATTTTGTTTCTTGTACCTTCTCCCTTATGTGCAAAGGTTGGTAGTTTAACGTGGCTAATCTTTAATATAACGTAAAAGAAATTTCCTTAAAATTAAACGCAATTACAGGCACGCCGTTTACACCATGATCAATAGTTTACAACCATATCCTTATTCATTACTGTGATTTCTACAACAGCAAAAATGAATATAAAACATAAAATCTAAGGAAACTCCATTTTTCATTAGCGATAAACAAATAATAAGATAAATGCAGCTTAGTGCATTGCATGGGAAAACATGCATGGTTACTATTGGAAAAGAAAAAGGGAGAAGTTTTGCATTATATCATACCACATTCCTTGGGTTTGGATTTCTTGCTTTTGGGTTGCAAAGAATACCAAGAACTAAGAGATTTACTTTCCTCCTCAAAAACAAGTGAAATTGTCATTTTGAGCTGTCCCACAAAATCATCGTTGAAGTACTTATCTTCATCCATGACACAAACAATTAGTTCCTCATCCAAATCCTCGACGCGAAAACTGAACTCTTCGTCCCACTTGGCATTCACGCATTTCTTGAGCACTTTGGTCTTAAATTTCTGCTTCCCCAACTGTACCCTCACGTATGGATCGCTTAATCCATAATCATTTGGTATTCTTGCCTCGATAACACGAACGACAAGCTGCATTTTGTACAGACCAGAATCTCAAAGAGGAGATGGTGCTGGTTGTTATAATTATTATACAACAAAATAAAATGCAAATATATCAGACAAGCGTAAAAAATGTCGATTCTGCTGATGGAGTTATCGTTGTTTTCTTGCTAAAAATTCATATATGGAGGTGAAAATGTTAAAAGAAAGAAGCAGAAAAGCAATGAAGAAGAGGAAGATCATGGGATTCTGAGAGAGCCAGATTGAACCCAGAATCCCCAAAGACACAAAAAACGGTTCATTTTTCTGATGGGTGAGAAAAATAGGATTATTAGTGGAAAATTAGAAAATCCAAAACGAGAACTTGGGATGAGAGGAAGTCGTGGATTTAACTTGAAAAAGAATGAATAGTTGTTATTCTCATTGTGATTTATTTTTCTTTTCTCTATTTTGTTCAACTCATCCATATTTTATAAATACTAATTAAATTAAAATGTATAAAACCTTTCTTAATTTTAAAGCACTTGTATATAATATTCCTCACTTTTAAAAGTTTAAAATTAACCTCCTTAATTTTTAGTTTTATTTTTCAAAACCCTCTATTATGAATTATCTTATTTTTTTCATGAGGGTTAAAATATTGTTCAGGTAAAAAATGTTACTCCCTCCGTCCTAAATTATATGATACTCTTAAAAGAATTTCTCCATCTCAAAATATAAGACACTTTGAGTAGATTAATATTTTATTAAATGCATCAATTTTAATATTACCCTTTCTCATTAATTTCCATCACTTTTCTTTTCAATATATTAAATGATGGATATTTTAAAAAGTTTATATTTTTATTTTGAAAAGATAAAGTTGTTAAATGTATTTAATAATGTTTATTGGTATGTGAAATTTTATTTAAAAGTGTCTTTATAATTTAAGACGGAGGGAATATTAAACAAGATATTATATTGAGGATCTATAGTTAATTAATTTCTTATATTTTTTGAATAGTTAAGGCATTGATAATAGCTAAAATAAATTTTATTATCACTATATAAAATTTTAAATATTTACTTTTGTGTTAATTTTATTTATTTTTCTTTTCTTTATTTTGTTCAACTCATCCATATTTTATAAATACTAATTAAGCTAAAATGTATAAAACTTTTCTTAACTTTAAAGCACTTGTATATAATACTCCTCACTTTTAAAAGTTTAAAATTAACCTTCTTAACTTTTAAATTATTTTTGAAAACCCTCTATTATGAATTATCTTATTTTTTCATGAGGGTTAAAATGTTGTTCAAGTAAAAAATATTACTCCCTCCCTCCCAAATTATAGGACACTTTTAAAAGAATTTTTTCATCTCAAAATATAAGACACTTTGAGTAGATTAATGTTTCATTAAATGCATCAATTTTAATATTACCCTTTCTCTCTCTATGATTAATTTCCATCACTTTTCTTTTCAATATATTAAATGATGGATATTTTAAAAAATTTATATTTTTATTTTAGAAAGATAAGATTGTTAAGTGTATTTAATAATGTTTATTAGTATGTAAAATTTTATCTAAAAGTGTCTTTATAATTTAAGACGGAGGAAGTATTAAACAAGATATTATATTGTAAACCTATAGTTAATTAATTTCTTATGTTTTTGAATAGTTAAGGCATTGATAATAGCTAAAATAAATATTATTATTGCTATATAAAATTTTAAATATTTACTTTTGCGTTAATTTTATTTATTTTTTTGGTTATCAATGGTGCATAGTTTTCTAATATTAAAAGATAAATTAATCTAACATGATAATATTTAAAATTTTAAATATTTTAGTCATATGCATTACATTAATCTAACATGGAAATATAAATAAAAATTTATCTTTTAAAACACTAAAATTAACAAAAACATGGATAAAACTAATATAAACATAGATATTTAAAATTTTATATAGTGATAATAATTTTTTATTATTATCAATGCCTTAACTATTCAAAAAATATAAGAAATTTATTTTAAATAGTTATACAATATAATATCTTGTTTAACAATATTTTTTAGTTGAATGATATTTTAACCCTCATGAAAAAATAACATAATTAACAATAAGGGGTTTTAAAAAATAAAATTAAAGGTTAGGAGAGTTAATTTTAAACTTTTAAAGGTGAAGGATGTTATATACAACTGTCTCAAAATTCAAAATTTTTTTATGGATTTTAGCCTACTAATTAAATTA
This sequence comes from Prosopis cineraria, assembly GCF_029017545.1. Taxonomy (NCBI): domain Eukaryota; kingdom Viridiplantae; phylum Streptophyta; class Magnoliopsida; order Fabales; family Fabaceae; genus Prosopis; species Prosopis cineraria. The sequence continues at coordinate 4,534,007 of NW_026555334.1, read as the reverse complement.
ATCTTCCATCTCAAGCTTCCTATATATATATATATATATATATGTCATATGTTATATGCTGTTATATTAGTGGTCCAAAAAGTTAGAAAGATGATTCTGAATTTTTTTTTTAGGGTAAAGGTGCAAATTTGGCTCAAATTATTTTTTAGAAGCATTTGATAGCCTAAATTATCAGATGGTGCAAAATAAATCGCAAACTTTCAAAAATAAAGCATCTAGTAGCCCGTCGTGAATTTCAACTAACGGACATTATGTGGGGCCCACAATGACATGTGTCACGACACATCAGCATGGTAAAAGTGTAAATTTAACCACAAACTATTTTTTGAGGAGCGTTGGGTAGCCTCTACTATAAAAAATAGATCATCCAACACCTTTCCCTCAATTTTGACCAAACACCGTTTATTTTCATACTTATGAGGCTCATAAAGCATTAATATCTCCATCTTCTTGCCTTCGTTCTCAATCTCAACTTGAGAAGAAGAGGTTTAAAAAGTTTTTATCTAAAGATGTTCACGAAAACAACGCTAACAAAATAAAAGAAATAATTCATGACTAAATTAAGCTAGAAGTAAGCTTTTCACATGCATAATAAAATCAAGTTTTTATTTTATTTGCATCGTCCTTGTGAATGTCTTTAGATAAAAAACTCATTGAACATCTTCTTCTAGAGCTTATATTGAAAACAAATGCAAGAAGATTGGAGAGATTAATATTTTATGGGCTTCATAAGTATGAAAATAAACAATATTTGGTCAAAATTGAGGGGAAGGTGTTGGATGATCCATTTTTTTTATATTAGAGGTTATCCAGCGCTCCTCGAAAAATAATTCACGACTAAATTTACATATTTATCATGCTAACGTGTCATACCTGTGTTGTGCCACGTGTCATTGTAGGTCCCACATAATGTTCATTAGCTGAAGTTAACGGCGAGCTACTGGATGCTCCATTTTTGAAAGTTCATGATTTATTTTGGACTATCTGATGATTTAGACTACCAAATACTCCTGAAAAAATAGTTCATGACTAAATTTACTACTTTACCCTGTTTTTCAAAGTGTTTGAGTTTGTCAAAATTGATCAATGCTACACATATGATGAATTGGAGGAGAAAGATCCCTTTGTAAATATTTATGGCGTAATTATCACATAGTCATTGATGGGCAATGGTAACATAGCACACTTGGATGAATTTATAGGGATAAAACTAATGGTCCTAATAAAAATTAAATAAAGATGGGATACTTTAATATTTAAAAAGAAAGAAAGAAAATTATAAATTATATTAACGGACCCATATACTCTCATACACTCATTCTCGTGATTTGGTGGTAAGAGAGCTTTTTAATTTCCTCAAAATTATTACTTTAAAAGCGCTTTTTCTAGCACCCAAAATTTTTCTTTATTGGGCTTTGAAGGGTTGGCTTTGACTTTAAGAGTTCAGGCTTAGGTTTGATTGGGTAGAAATGGGAAGGAATGGAATGAAAATTTGAAGTGATTGGATGTCTATATATTAATGGACTGGGTGGTTCCACAAGTAGAATATTATATTATAAACGCTGGATATATGAGTCTATCATCTAACATAAATACATGAAAGATGTAAAAAATGAAGTGTTAAACATTATTTCGATTGTTTTGAGTTTACTCTGTTAGGGTTTCACACATTTGAGGATTGAGTAGCGTTTTTGACCCTAAAAACATTTAGGTAAATTTTCTGGACTTGATGTCTACTCTTTAATATAGGTTTTTAAAGGGGGTTTAATGAATGCTTATTGTTACATTCCAAATTTTGGGCTCAGAAGCTCAGGAATAAGGTTAGATTAAGGAGGCTATTATGCCTAGTTTAACAAGAGTCCTAGAAGTGCCTTGAAAAAAGTAGAATGGTTCTTAGGGAGGGAATCATAATTTTAAAGTTTCTCTAGGAAAAAAGTATAAATATTATTAGAAATTAGAGGGAAATGCACGGGAAGTGAGCCAGGTAAAACCCGGAAGAGTCCATGGTAAACTAGAAGGAATAAGTTAAGCCTAGGAGCATAGCATTAGAATCTAATTAAGATTTGTTTTACAGAATAATTAGTACATTTACAAGATTGAGCTCAGAAAAAATTATTTGACAAATTTATCCTTAGATTTTGAATCTCTAAAAGAAGAATCACAGTTAAATCTCAAAGGTTATAATAGATTCAAAAAGGACTTAATAAGATCAAAGTTAGATTTTGAAATCATAATTAAATCTTATGATTGTAGTAAACCTAGTAAAAAATTACTTAAACCATAAAGTACAATAGTTTTTTAGGAAGATAATGGTTTAAGATGAGTTTAGAATAAAAAAACCTTTTAAATTTAGTAGCTAATTATTACAGAGAAAGTATTATTAACTTTTTCTTAGATAGCCAAATTGCTAACTACGCAAACAAAAGAAAGTAAAGAAAAACAACGGCCTATTCAAGACCAAATTTAATTATTAAAAGTTTAAGGGTATTTAAGTATAAATAAGTATTATATATATTACAAGAAAGTATCCATAGTTAGAAAATAAGGCAAAGGGCACATTAACTTGAAAAATGTAAAGTTCAATTGGGGTTAAAAGTATATTTTTGAACATTTGGGTCTTTAAGTGTAATTACCAAGAAAGGGAAATTATGAGAAATTTAGGAAAAATGGGAGAAAGGTTTCTAAGTGATTTTTAAGACATATAGGAGATATTAAAGGTGAAAATTCCTTAAGAAAAATGTATTGACTTAAAAAATCTATTTTGGAATAAAATTTAATAGGGAGAATGACAAAAAATTATCCCCAAATATGATAATTATTTTATGAGCTCTAAGGTCTTGCTTGGTATTAAAAAATTTTAAGAAATTACAAAATTGCCTCCAGTTTGAATGCTTCATTTGGCCATTGACTAAAATTGAGTAGTGAATGACAATTTACTTATGCAACTTTTTTTAACCATTCAAGTACAAGGGTTTGAAGGTCGATAATTATTTTAGATTTGTAAGTAATTACTTCGATTAGGTGATTAACTGTAACATCCTCGATTTTAAACTAAATTAATTAAGTCTAATTAGATTAATTGAGTGTATTAGTGAGGTGTGTGGCTAGAAAGACCTAACAGGCGTGTTTGGTTTCAATTTTAGCCTAAACGTGAGTTCGAAGGAGAATTGGGTCACCCAAGAATGAGAAGAGAAAGAAATCTGAAAGGTAAGATTCTGTGCTACACGCCGTGGTGCATGCATGCTAACATACCGAGGGAAGCTTCTCTGTGCCATGTGCCACGGTGCATTATGCGTCTGCCGCAGTGCATGGACAATTTTCTATAGAAATAAGTCTGTTCTGCAGCTCATGAAAATGAGAAGAAAGGGAGAAATTCAAAAGTGCATCTGAAGAGTGTGCTAGGGCTTAAAAAGTTTGAGTATTAGGAGTATTTTAGAATTTATAAACATTAAAGGTAAGCTTCTTACACCTAAATCCTTCTCTCTTCTTTCATTTTCTTAGTGGTAGAAGTTAGGGTTTGGTTGATAATGATGATTTTTAGTCCATATAGGCTATGAGTCTAAACCCATTGACTTAGATAGAGTTAATGGGACTAGATGGAGCTAATAAAACTTGATATTTATAAAGTTATAATGATTGATGGTTGAGAGGCATTGAATATCTAAAAATTTCTCATAAATGTGTTAGTTAGGACAATCTGGTTCCATTAAGGACCATTAAAGAGGTCAATAATATTAATGAGGGTTAAATAAAGCTAAAAACCTTAAGGATACTTTTATATGAGCCAATAATAAATCTTGAGTATTAAGAAGTGTTGAATTATTAGTGAAAATTAGCTCAAATGTGGATATTGATGATTTGCATTGTAAATGCTTGTAGAGTGACTATCTTTGACACCATTCAAGCTTATTGAAAGCTTTGAAAGTGAGTATTAAAAGGGTGAAACCTTTAAGCTCTCAAGGTTCGAGGTAATTAGGGAATGCTATTTTATACTTTTGTATGTTAATTAGTTTAATGATCAATAATTGATCAACGAAATGTGAAAAATAAAATGAAATGCGAGTGTGGGATGAATTTCTTGAGAATCCATTAGGTTGATTTTTATAAGTCCAATGACTTGCTATGTGAATTCTTTGAAAACAATATTAATGATTTTTGTATTGTGATTTATTAAGATTTTAATGATCTTGTGGTTGGTGGAGTACAATGATTTCTTGTTAATGAAGTTTCTATGAGTATATATGTTTATGAGGAGTTTAATGATGTGTAAAATAGTGGAGTTCAATTATTATGAATGGGTGAGGTACAAATATTATGAAAATATAGAGTTTAATGACTTGTTTTATTTGCAGTTCAATAATATGAATCGTGATAAGGTATAATGACTATGTATTTGAGGAGTTCAATAACATATGTGTTGTGGAGTTCTATGATGTGTGTTAAATGTGAGTTATTGCATATTTGTGCATTACATGATCATGAGAGATGAGAGTTCACTTGAAAAGAAGAATAGAGAATTAAATTTACATGGTAAGGCTCTCATACGAGTTGAATGCTTGCCTGAATTGTTATATGTATATTGTCACACTTGTTCAATGAGAGACTGTCCCACTGATTCAACGATGGACTTGAACTTAGCTAACTATCCACTGGTTCAACGATAAAGTTAATTTAGGGAGTATGACACCTTGTAGTTCCAAAAAATGAGAGAAATTGTGTTTCACAAGTGAGTTGGGTAAACCTTGAACAAGTAATCTCCTCACAAGTGTTTAAACTAAGCAAGTTTTGAATTATAGACTATCCCAATGTGCTATAACCCACCGTTTTCATGTCAGAGGAATAAGAAAAATATAAGAGAGTTGTTATTATGCATATAGTGAAAAAGGGCACATAATTATCTGTATTGTGACCCTAATGATGAAAATTATGAATTGAGTCTTAATTCCTTTCGAGTATATGTCAATTAATTGTGTGACAAACTCTCTCCTATATGAAGGTTGTTAAAAAGCATTATTTCACGAGTATGTGCTATTATGCCTGGAAACTGAATTTATGCTCTTGAACGTTTTACATGATTTGGAAAATTAATTGTACTTGTCACTTGCATTTAAATTAATTGACATGCATTAGTATAAGTTAGTTGGACCTTAGTTACTGAGTAGTTGTACTCACCCCATTATCTTCAATATTATAGGGAATAACTCAAGAGGACTTGAGAGAAGAAAGCAACTAGAGGCTTAAGATTGCAATCCTATTTACTAGGCCTCTTTATTTTTGAGTCTTTATATGTACGTGAAAATTAAAATTGTCAACTATGAATAGTCCATTTTGGTTCTCACTTGAATTATGTCTTTTATGATTTGTAAGTGTATTTTGGGCCTTAAGGATTGGGTTTATATGCGATATCTATAATAAGATCAAAATACTAATGCAAGTAAGAGTTAGGTATATTGTGTGATGTTTATGAATTATTTGATGAAAAAGGTGCTTGAACTCCTCCTTCTATATTTTTAAATTAAGGGGTTGAGTATTGAAATTATGAATTATAAGTATTTGATATGATATGGTGCATTACACAAGTTAGTTTTGGTGTATTGTATGTGGTTTAATGGTGTCAATAGTTATTAGCTTTTGGTGAATGATTTGGACACTTAGTTTTGCAAAAAAGGTTGAAAAAGTGTAAATTTTGAAAAGAATGTCTAAATTTTGATTGTGTAATTTAATTATGAAACCAAAAAAATTAGTTATGATTCAAAAAGAACTTTTCGTAGACACCTAGTTCGTGTCAATCAGATGTCGGAAGAAGAAATGAGGCATACTAAAAGTTGTCCCAAAAGTTGTTAAATTGACAATAAAAATTTACTATCATGGAACGTGCACCGCGACGTGTTTGCCTTTATGCCATGGGCCGTGGCTCATGCCACGAGCCACGACCCATGGCACAGAGAAGAACATGCCGCGGTGCATGTTCAACAAGTCGTAGCGCACGCTCTAATTTTTATAGAATCACTTTGTTTTCTGATTCTTTTGTGAATGCACTAATATTTGAATTTTGAAATGACCCATGCTTCCACAAAGTTGTAAACTCTGATTTATCTATTTTAAAAATCTTTAAAATGGTTTTAGTTTTAAAAATTTAGGATCCCAACTTAACTATATATTTACAAACTTAGTAAATTTGTTTTTACCTCAATCTAATCTTTTAATTAATTGAGATTTGGAGTTAATCAAGATTAAAGGAGGATGATATTACATTAACTAAAATTGAGTAGCCAATGACAACTAACTTTTTGCAACTTTTTAAACCATTCAAGTGTAACAGTCTAGAACTGAGTAATTATTTCATATTTGTAAGTAACTATTTCAATTAGGCTGTTGACTAAAACTAAGTAGCAAATGACAATTAATTTTCTGCAACTTCTTTTAACCATTCAAGTGCAAGGGTCTGGAAATCAATGACTATTTCATAGGAAGAATGGCAATTAAGGACCTCATAATAAGATAAATGCCAAACTAATATTTTTAAAGATTTCTATTACTAAAACATGGGAGAATAATTATTAAATTTGGGAACTTTAGTTGTGAAAATATTTTAATTTGATATTAATTTTTTTGTGAGGTCTTTACTTATCATTCTTTTTATTTCATATTTTTTTTAATAACTATTCCAACTAAGCTAATGACTAGAACTAAGTAGTGAATGACAACTAACTTTTGGCAACTTTTTTTAACCATTAATTCAAGTACAAGTATTTGTAAGTGAGTGACTATTTCATATTTGTAAATGACTATTTCAATTAAACTATTGACTAGATTTGAGAATGACAAGTATGTTGGATAGAATGGCACCCAAAAGAGGATAATCAAATGTCTTAGATTTTTTTCAAAAAAAAAAATTCAAAAAAATGAAATGGTCAAAACTTAAGAAAAATATAGCACAAATGAAGGTTTTGAATCAGCTATGTAAAGCAAGCAGTAAAAAGTGAGGCAATGAGGTTTTATAATAAATATGAGTAATATTTGAGAAAATTGAAAAAAAAAAATCTATATTATCTCATATTATTCATAACTTATAAAGAGTATTTAAGAGTCATCCCAAACTCCATGTAGTCCATCTACAGAAAGGTGTTTAGCTCAAAATAAATTAATACTATGCATATTCTCATGTGGATTATATAAGGTTTGAGGTGAGTTTTATTATTTATAAATTATGAATAATGAAGGTTTTAAAATATTTTATATGACATATTTTTAAAATAAATCAGAAATAGTCACAAAATTGAGATTCCATTTGGCAAAACATTCTTTGACAAGGGAAACAAAATCATACAGATTATTCAAAACGAAGGAAGCAGGAGGTGGGCTGATATTGGTGTGTGTCTTCCCAAATGTGGAAGATGGACACACAAATCAATTGCTTTATTGAAATAATTTAAACATGGCAGGACCATAATCATGGAGTGACCTTTGACTAACCCAAATTTTCACATTAGGTTTTCCAAACCACACTAATTATTCTTGTAGTAAATGTGTTACAAGTGTTACATAGTAAATTTGCCCTAAAGACCTAAACTGTAGGTTCAGGAATGTTTGGACCTTAAACTTATTTTTTGTGTAATGTTTTTTTTAACATTTTAAAACAATGCTATCTTGCCTTATTATTAATAAATATTAATTTTGATCATTAGTTGACCTCAAAATTATAGAAAATGACCAAAAAATGTAATATTTTAGAATCTTTGTCTGTAATTTTTGGGTCATTTTCTATAATTTCTTACCCTCTTCTATATTTTTTTTGGGTTTTTTCTATAATTTTTTAATTAATAAATAATTAAAGTTAACTTTTATTAATGATATAAGTGATATTGCACTGTTGTCAAAAGTTGAAGGAAAATATTATATAAAAAATGAGTTTAAAATATTAAACACTTCTAAACCTATAATTTATGGGTAAAATTACCTTTTAATTATTGTTACAAAATATTCACTAATAATATAATTGGATGAAATACAATATACTCCTTCCAATAAGAGAACTCTCTAACCACCTTTTCAATGAAGTGGTTAACCATTCATTTTATTTTGAATCCAAAATAAATTTTTGAATTTACCAGTTTAAATGGTAAAATTTTTAATTGTACATTGTATTCTGTTTCATAGTTAATAATTTTAAATAAAAGCAATATTAACAAATTTATAGTTAATATCTTATCAAGTAACTTATAATAAAGACCACACAGTTTTTTTTAGAATATGCCTTATAATTTGGACTTGAATTAGTATTCTTTATTCTTTAATTTATTTGATTTTAATACATCCAAAGGGTTGGAATCTTTTGATCTCTACCCACTGTATACTATAACAGTATCACATGAGTGAACATGAAGTATTAAAATTTGATGTCTTTTAAATAAGGTAGAGTTTACAATATGAATGAGGAGTAACTATGATAAAGAGCTTCCTTTCATTCGAGGCAATCAAATCCAAAATATTCCGAGGATATTGAGATAGCTCGAATTTGAGTTTAGATTAAATTACATTTTTTATTTCTTAATTATTCACTTAGAAATACTTGATATTTTAAACATATTTGTAAGGTAGTTTTTCCTTTTAACATTTAAAAACAATACGTTAAAAATATTATTACAAAAAAAAATTTAACTGTTAGTTGACTCCAACAAATTACCAAAAAAAAAAGACTCAAAATTTATAAATAAGCATGCTATAAAAAAAATTAATATTGACTAAGTTTTCTAAATTACAAATAAATACTAACAAACAAATGTTGTTTCTTTATTTATGTAAAAGACTATAATACAGTATTGACCAATAATTTGACTAGCTATTAGATGATTATTATTAGATCACCGTTGTGGGTAACAACATTGGTATGTAATTAAAAAAAATAAAGTTGTTTAAATAATATCTTATTGAAATATTAATATTTTAATATTTAATAATTTAAATATTATTATTATTTATAAAACTTTTTTCAAATTTATATATCCTCTTTTCAAAATTAACTGTTCAACTAGTGTATTTGAGATTTATAAGTGAATATGTTTTTAAGGTTAGTTGAGTTATAAATTAAAATAATTTGATAAATTATAAGTCTTTCTTCGTAATTTATGCGTCCTTCGAAAATTTATAACTCAGCAAGTATATTCAATAGCTAACAGTACATGTATTTTTTACCTTAGTTAAGTTATGCATTAAAATACTAAAAAAGCATGATATATTAATATATTAGTGTCTTCATCTAAAATTCAAGTCTTTCTACATAAATTTATACCTAGCGTTAAAAATGCGTTTATTTATAAATCACAAAATCGCTAGTTTGGTTGTAAATTTCTGGAGAATTTGTAAATCTCAAAGTTTTGTAAAATTTTATAAATAAAAATAAAAATATTTTAAATTATTATATATTAAATTATTAATATTTTAATAATATATTATTAAACCAAGTATAATATTTTTTAATGAAAAAAACTTATACACTCAGCCTTATATACCTAAAATTTTTGTTTTTAATTAAATCAAGATATGTAAATCTTTTATAAATTATTTATTTTATGACAAACTTTTGTTATTAATACTATCGATACAATAGTGATTTGATAATCACTCAATAGCTGGTCAAACTTATTAGGTCAAATTGATCAATCAAAATGGTATTTTTATTTTTTACATTGACAAAAAATAGAATGTCTCTTGATATTTATTTATAATTTATAATTTATGATAAGGTTTAATTGGTATTAATTTTATTATATGAAACTTATTTATAATTTTTTAGGTTTTTTTGTAATTTTTTAATGCAATTTTTAAGTTAACTAATGGTTAAAATTAACTTCTTTAATAGTAGGGTGTATCTACAATACTATTTTAAAATATTAAGGAGCAAATTACACTACAAATAAATTTAGGATACCTAATATATACTTCAAAATTAATACTCTTTTCATTTCTATATATAAAAAAAAAATTATATTATACATTTGAGAAATTGGGTTGTGAAAATAAAAATTGAATTAAAATACCCTATATTAATCAATATAAGCATGCATTAATTATTTTTTATTAATTTAAATTGTAAAAGGTGATATAGAAAAAGTAATAAATGCTTATTAAAATTGATGATTTTGCTTGTATAAAAAATAAGTAAAAAATAATAGTTTATCTAACAATAAAAAATGGAGGGAGTAGTTGAGGGGCAAGAATATTTTCTAACCCTTTAAATTTATTATAAATATTAGTTAGATTATGAATGATTCAAAAGAAAATTAGCTATAAAATTAAGCAGACATGCATGCACTCGCTTGTCATTGGTCTAATTAATGATGATGTCTACGCACCATTTCATATATGTTTCATGCATGCTTGACCATATTGTCTCTTGCGAAAAATTATTGTTATATACTTCTTCTATCTTAAATTACAAAATACTTTTAAAAAAATTTTTTCCTCTTAAAATATAAGATACTTTAAATATATTAAAATTTTATTAAATATACAAATTTTAATATTATTTTTTCTCTTTATATAATTAATTTATGTTCATTTTATTTTTAATATATTAAATAATGAGTATTTTTAAAAATTTATATTTTTGTTTTGAAAAGATAAGATTGTTAAGTGAATTAAATGAGGTTTATTAATATATGAGATTTTATCTAAAAATGTCTTATAATTTAGAACGGATGGAGTGTTTAATAATTAATAATTAATAATTAATAATGACTCAAAAGCATAATAAATTGATCAACATGATAATTTTATACGTCAAACGAACTCCTTTCTTAGTTCTTTGCTTTAACAAAAAAAAAAAAAAAATCCTTTCTTAGTTCTCAAGTCTTCAACTCTCTTTCTGTCAGACATAATCATCATCAGTAATCCTCTTCTAAGAAATTAACGATACGATCCTTGTGTATATTAACTAACTAATTAAACACATTACCTTTTTTGTTTTTTGTAGTAAATACACACACATATATTAAAGTATGTCCGATTAATAATTAATAATTATTGATAATAATAAGATTTAATTTGTTAAGAAGCTGTGTATGGGCTATAGAGAGATTGATGATGAATGATCAATGTATAAGATCATGATCATGTTAGTTATATATATAATTGAGATCTATCATGATCATTTTCATTGTCTTCATCAAAGAAATAATTAAAATGATAAGGTGGTCCAAGAATTCATTAAAATTACGATTTGATTATATATAATTTGCATGAATTTCGAGGGAATACTATAGACGCGGCAACTGCAATCAATTATGAGCTTTCAAGGTAAGGATCTATATACAGAAAAACGGGAAAGGAAGTGAACATTTCTAATTATTTTTCCATTTTTTTAAACTATGTTAACACTTAAAACATAAAAGTAATGAGCTTAGCAGAAAATAGGATTGATCGATGAGTTAATAATAATATTTTTTTGGCCAATATGAGTTAATAATATGTAATAAAAAAGGAACAAACTGAATCTTCAAATAAGTAGTAATTAGTCTAAATAAAAGTCGAACTTTAAACTACGCATGATTAATTCCTAATTAAACCCAATTAGAAGACAACTATGAGTGAGACAAGAAGTTTTGACCAGTCACTGTTATGATATAAACTTAGAAATTTTTTTTTTATGCCTTGGATGAAATTTGATATGAGCTGTAGTACATATTCACATAATTCATGAATAATAGATTTGTTATAAATTTTATACTATATTTGACAGTTAATGTGTTTGGCCAAAAACTATAGTATAAAAATGTGGATGATAGTCCCTTGTGAAAATAGTTACTAATTGAAGATGCCATAAATACAAAGAAATATCACATAAAAATCAAATAATAAAAAGCTATCCACTAATTTATGGTTGGTTTGCTTTTGTTCTTTTTTTTTTAAAAAATATTTTGTAAATAATTTTTTAAAAATTATTTTTTCAAAAAGAAATAAGATGAAAATACATTTGACTATGTTAATTTGAAAATAATTTTAAAGTTAAAAAATCGCTGATAGTAGTGATCATCAATGGTTAAGGATAATAGCTTATTATAGTGATTGATAATACTTGAAAATAATTTAAATAGTCAAATAAGTTGTTTCCATTTTCTATTTGTAAAAATAAAAATGATATTTTTTAAAAATAATTAAATTTAAAATACTTAGTCATATTACTTTTTTAATTTTTTTTAAAAATAGAAATAAAACAGGCAGCCAATATATTCTTACTTTACACACCTTTTACTTGTTTTCTAGTTTATATACTTAGCCTATTTGATTGATTACTTAAATTATTTGTTTTTAGTTAAATTAAAATATTTATATCTTTTATAGATTATTTATTTTATAGCAAATTTTAGTTATTAATATTATTAATACATTAAAGCTCACATTTCTTGATTTGATAAGACAAAAATATATCAAGTATACAATAGTAAGTATATAAGTCTTGTCCTTTTTCGATATAACCTGACTTTACAATTAATGAATCAATTAATACATCAATAATCAATAAATAAAACAAAAATTTATAAGAAGCCTGACTTATTAATATCTCATTAGCCATGTGACTCAAACTTTCTATAGAATTGCATAAAAATGTTTAATTTTAATTAAGATTTGTAGCTATAAAAATTTTACGTTTTTCTCATGAGAGTCTGAGTTATTTTTTTTAATTCAGTTAACTTAAAAAAATTTAAAAATTAGAATCTATCTGTTTTATGTTATCTTATGAATAACATAGCTTCCTATAGGTTTCAAATTTTATAATAGATCAATCAACACTATCACCAACATCATAAAATATAAAATTTGAAAATTAAGTTACATTATTTATGACCTATAAATAATGTTTTTTATCCTTCAAACCCATGAAATGCAAGAGGGGTCTATATAGTTGAATGACAAATATAGAATTTATAAAGATTCGTAATTTATAAAAGTCATTAAAACTCATTATTGTTTAAGTGCAAGGGTAAAACAAGGGTAAATAAGTTTTCCCATATAAGTTGAATGACAAAATACAGAATTTATAAAGATTCGTAATTTATAAAAGTCATTAAAACTCATTATTGTTTAAATGCAAGGGTAAAACAAGGGTAAATAAGTTTTCCCATATAATCACCCAATGTCCTGCAACACTAAAAGGATAAGGAGCTAAAAGAAAAGATGCTTCTTCATAATTTCTACAAATTAAAGTGAGGCAAGGAGGGTCATTTGTTAGCAAGAATATGGATAGAGTAGACTCACAAAACAGGAAACAAAGAAAACAAGAAGCACACGCATGTACATGTGGAGATCCAGAATCCAAGAACTTTAAGAGGTACTTGGCTCGACTCGTAACTCTATGGGCATGCATTTACAAAGGAAGACCACTCCTAGACCCTTCTTGCATTATTCAAAATATATTATTCAACTCTCTAAAGAACTCCATTAAATCAGTCTTATTATTTATAAGCCATTAATTGAAAATTAAACCGTAAATCTAGAAGACGAACCATTTACCATCCAAATCAGATTTGTGTGGTAAATGGTGATCTTCATAAATCCTACAAATTAAAGATTCCAAACAAAATAAGAATACTTCCACAAAAAAAAAAAAAAAACAGTATCTTCAAAATAGACGGCCTGCCTAAATAATAAGAAATCACATTTGTGTGTGCTTTTTCTTTTTCTTAGTTTTGTGAGTCTTCTTTTACTTTGTTTCTTATGCTTGATATTTGATCATGTCATCTGTTGAACATTGTAGGACCTTCTTTTAGGGGCAAGCAGGCTTTCCTGTATGAGATGGCAAGTTGATCAAAAAGATGCAAGGAAATTGGTTTTTTTTATTCCATCTCCTTTTTCTTTTAATTCAAAAGGGTATTTTGAACATTGCATATCTGAATTTGTAAACACTATAAAGATTTGAGACTACATAAGTCATATATTTCACGGGACTTTGAAATAATTAGTGAGCTTCTATAAGACTTAGGAGAGATTTTCTTGAAGAATTATTGAAATACCCCCTCCCCTCCCCTTCATCTCAATTAAACAAAATGCCTAAAAATCTCTCATCTTCCTTCCTTTTCTCTCTATTGAACTAATCACTAAGTCTTTTTGTCAAAATTTATTAAAGACTAAATTTATATTTAACATAAAAATAGGTCTTCTTGCCTTGAAATTTAAGTTTTTCAGAAGAACTTTGAGCATTGAAATTTCATGAAATCTGCTTCAATGAAACAATGAATGGATTAATTAGCTGAGATTTCTTATCATGAGGACTTGAAACTGAGAGTTACGTAGCCAATATTTCTTCCTTTAGTTTGTCGGTTGTTGATGGTGCCTAGTGCTTTATTGCAAGAGAGCCTCTTGCTTAATAGTTAGTGAAATGTCTTTTAACTTGAAGGAGATAAAGATTGAACAGATTGAAGGGATAGGAGGAAACAAAAAAGAAATTAAAAAAAAATCAGAATTAATGTGAATGACAGAAAATCATGTGGGACCTGAAGGCGTTGACGCACGAGTGAATGAAGAGAGACGACGAACACAAGAGACCAGAACACAAGAGAAGGCTGCCCGCATCAAACAAAACAAGAATCATATGGTGGACGCACGTCACTAAACAGTGATTTTGATCCCATTCGGACTCTGATTGGATATCTTTCAAATAAAAAAATTGATACCTTGTTATTTATTTATTAAAAGGCAATTTATTTAACACAATAAAAGGTCCATGCAAACATATTAATTCTTGATACTTGATATTGATTTAGCTGGTAAAAAATGTGAATGAAACTTATTTCATAAAAGTGTGAATAATTTGTACTTTTTTTTAAGAAAAAATTGCTGCTTATTGGATTTTAGATTCAAATAATGTTGAGCTTCAAACGAGAACAACTCTTCAAAAGGCGTTTTTTTTTACATTAATAAGAGATTAAACTTAAATTTTTTTATTTAAGTACTCATAATTATCTTAATTAGGATTGACTATTAAGAGTAATTTTTAAGCATTTTTTATTTAGTTTGGGTCTTGAAGAATAACTCATCAAACCTTTTGGTTTTCCATAAAAAGTTGAAGAGTAGAGTCTTGATGAAAAATCTAACATGAGTTGAGTCTAGTAAAATGAGATTTTTATATATATAATGAATCAATATTTAAATTTTTATTAGGAGAAGTAGTTACTTATATTTAATATTTAATTCTACCTCGAATATGATTATTTTTAATTGGGGAATATTAATAAAAAAGAGCCTTGACGAAAAGTATCATATTAGAATAACTTTTTACTATTAGAGCTTGATAGTATTTAATTTTTCCTCGGAGGATCAAATATTAATATCATAAATAAAAAAAAAGGAAAAAGTAGCAGCACTAACAGTGGGGAGTATTTATTTATTTGAAGGCAAGAAAATCTGCTTGCTAATAGAATCGAACCTAATAAGGTACCAAAATGGCAAAAAGGATGAGCATGGCATCACTGATGCACACAATTTGTGCAGCACCATTACCTAACTTTAAATTAACAAGTAACAAAACATAGAGATACTAGATACTCTCTTCATGTTCAATATTATTAAGTATTTTTATTGGATTACAATCCTAATAAATTATTTTTAGAATTATATACTTTTTTATTTATTTTATATTTTATAGGGTATTTCAATTAAAAAAATCATTAATTATATTTTCTAATAACGAGTGTTTTTTTAAATCTTATTAATTATATTTTAAAAGATTAAAAAATTTTATATTTTAAATATCTTATTTTAGAATGAAGATGTATAATTGTTAAAAAATGGTGGGCACAACGCATGATACAAAACAAATATTCTTTCGGTTTATATAATTAAAAGTGTAAGGTGTTTTTAGTATTTTAAGATATAATTATTGTATTTTTTAAAGTGTTCCTACTACAGAAATCAATTTATATTTTATTTTAGAATAAAATATCTTATTAAATAAAAATAATTATAAAAAATAATGTTAATTTAAAGATAAATAATTATTTTATTAAAATAAAATTTAATTAAATATATTTTATAATTTTAAATGGAAAGTACAGATATGGATGTCTGTGTTTCGTTTCCCAAACAACCAACCCACAAATCTCACTCTGCTCCACTCTTTCATGTTTCCTTCAACTTTTTCCATTTCACGGCTTCGTGAAAAATAGTAACACAATAATTAACTTGACTTTCTGTCGTTTCTCCTTTTATTTTTACCAGATAAATTAAACTTACTCAATTAAACTGTACGGAAAGCATCCAGAAGATTGAAATTTTATGAATGAATTTCTTTTCACGTATGTAGATATAGCTTGAAAAATAAATACGACTTATTTAAAGGAATTTAAAATTTGAAAAAAAAGTTAAAGATAAAATAATTGAAAAAAACACAGTTGGTTTCAATATCCCTTGAATAATATTATTGATTTAAATCTTGTGAATGCAAAATATCACACTGCAAAATTTATTGACATCTATATTGTTAATACAGTTTAATTCAGGTATCAATGAACTTTACAATAATTAATTTTCTTATGTGAAATTTTAGCATCATTCTCCCTTTATTTTTAAGATAATTTTTTACAAATTTTTTATCCAAATATAAATATCCCTCGTAAACTTCAAAACATCGTACAGTTGGCCGTTAAAAATTTTTTGGTCGTGTATAAATATTTTCATAATATATCATACTTCATACATAAAATATATATAATTAATTACTAACTAATAAGCATGTAAAAATGATTTTAAAAATATTTATATGTCTTTTATAATTTAAAGAGATGGGTCATATATTAATGGTTAGTTGTTCTAATAGAAAATCTACATCTCTTACTTAGAAAATGTCCTGATTTGAGCCTAGTGTTAATATGTTTGTGTGCATAAAGAAGGGTTAGATTAGGAGTAAAATTAAAAAAAAATTAAGATTAATTACATGTAAGTTAATGAAGTTTTTCTTTCACTTAATAAGTAAGTAGGACGAAAAAGGACAATACACGTGGCCGACATGCATCCAAGGGGGTCCCACAAATGCGCAACAGAGGAAGAATATCCCAAGATTTAGTGGGGGGAAGCATGATGACGAATGCACACCAGATCTTTCCCCTATGTCCGCGTGGGCCCGACCCTCAGCCCCTACACCAGCTTCACCTCCTCTTCTTTCTCTATTGCTGTGCATGCTTTTTTCTCATTCAATCATTCTCCACCATTTCTCAAGCCACCACCCCAATCCTTTTCATCTGTCACTTTCCATCATGCCACTGAAAATAATTTAAAATGTAGGGATTTAGCTTATATTAGGATTAAGGTTAAAAAATATGTAGAAACTTTTTTAAATAGCTTATAATAATGATATATGGGTGTACTTTAATTTTACAAAAGAGGTAAACTTTTCTCAACCCGTTAAGTTTATAAATTTAATAAATATTTATATATTATTGTTAATTTAAAAATATTAAAAAAATTTATAGAGAATATTTTTAAATATTTTTACTTCTTAATCTTTTATATTAACTAATTGCTTAAAAAATGAAAGAATTAATGAATAATGACTAAATAAAATGCCTATTTAACTATGTAGAAGAAAATTGAGATATATTTTGATCGCTCTTTATTAAACTTGTTTATTGTTATTATTATATCCAAATGAAAAATAACTAAATTATAGGTTTATGCTAAGGCGAAATTTCAAATTTTGCTATGCTATTGGTTTGCAATTCACAAAAATTAATAAATCATGTTTTTTGTTTTGAAACTCTGACATAATTGTAAATGGATGGTTGAGATGAATTATTTAGTATTTTTTGATAAATTCAAATCCATGATAATAAAATGTGATTTCAATATATAAATAATCACTAATCACACTTCTATTTCTTCTCATCCGGTAAGTGCGGATTTACTAGTAACACGACTAATTTGGATCCCACTAATCACATCTTTTTAATATATGACCCTTTCTTTCTCTATCATATTTGAATATATCAATATGCGAAGAAAGAGGGTTAACAATTTTAATTCTTTTCATTGCCTTCCTCTTCTCTACCTTTCTCTTTTTCCTTTCCCTTTTCCTCTTTCTTTTATTTCTCTTCTGTTCTGTTCCGTTCCTTTTCAAGCTGCTTATCAATTATCATCCATCATCATGCCTTGCTTTTGATGCATTACTATGTTGACTAATCCCAACGAACCACTCTCCCTCCCTCCATTTCTCTTTCTTTCCCTTACTTTCCTGCTCCCCAAACACTTTCACTTGGTCTCTCTCTGGCTGCTTCTAACCGAAACAAATTAGCCCATTATTCGTCTTTCTCAAGATTACTTGAATGAAACTAATAAAGCACTCATTCTTCCTCACCTTCTCTGCTTCTTGTACGTAGAGGTTTATATGCTTGGGTCTGAAGTTTGGCCTCCGTATCTATAGCTCCGTGCTTCTCCTTCATCAACCTCTTCCATCAGTTTCTGCCAAATTTTGCAGCCTTTTCTTTTCTAAAGTTTCATCTTACTTAGATTCGATTCAGCCATCTTGAGTTTTATGTTATGGTATGTTCTCTATTCCTGTGTCTGTGTTTCTCTTGTTAGTTTTTCAATTCTTTAAACAAATTTCCACACTTTCAATTAGTATCTTAGGTGTTTGATGGAATGCCTAATTGGGTGATGTGTAATTTGATTGAAGCATTCTCATTGACTTGTTGAACAATTAAAAGCTTAAGATGCCTTTCTGGTTCTGTTTTAAAGATGGAGAGCACTTTTACCGGATTGATCTTTTTTTTTTTTTTTAAATGCGTTGAAAATAACTCAGTGTAGGTTCTACTTTAAAAAATCCAAAAGGATAGGGACAAAAAGGAAATGATAAATCCTCCTTGTTGGATGGGCAGAAGTTGACCTGTAGTGAATAACTTTATCAGTTTCAGAGGAAAGTGGCTATGGCCACATAATTGGCCAAATACCTTGCTGGATGCCAATTAGCAATCAGAAGATGGATGCCAATGATTCTGTGTAGACGAAAGCTACTCTGACAGTAGCCATAAACATTTTCTGAAGTTTCACGATGTTCATGAAATTGGAATCTGTGTGAGCTAATTCTAAAAAATAGGATGCTTGAGGATTTTATTACATGAAGCATCGCTACCTGAAAAACAGAGCCATATCGTATTAAACACTCAAATTAAGCACATCACTAAAATATTTCCATTTTGTCAAGTTTTTATTGTGCCATGTCATTGAGTTTATATCATATCGTACCTCATTCAGCATTATTATTGATGCTTCTTGGATTTTGACACAACCTTAATTGGAAATAAAACTACAAGTTCATTTTTTCTGTCTGAATGGTGGCAATGGGTTGTGCCATTTATTTTGCCTCAGTTCATTTCAAAACTATAGTCAAACATGCACTAAGAGCATAACTAGCAGGCTGCTTTTCTGAAACAAATGCTGAGATTTTAGTTTGAAATTTGGAAGAGAAAAGAAATTAATGGGAAGAGGAACAAGAAAAGCCTGCCTCTGCCATTCCTGAGTCATTTTTGCATATTTGCGTTCAGTTAGGAAGCACAATGAATGTGATTTCACAGCCTGATCTCATCCTTAATTATGAATCAATTTTTCATTCAGTTAAGCAGCATTTAGTAACACATCCTCCCCCCCCCCCTTACTTGGTTCATGATATGGAATCCTTAGTCTCTTGAGAAACGATTGCAGTGTGTATTATGACATATCTACTTCGGATTTGTTCACCCTTGTGATTTCACAAGGTCTCACATTATCGTTTCCAACTTGCAAAAACGGCATTGGAATTCCGTACTATCTAATTATCTGTTCAACACCTCCACTGATATCATATATCAAATCATTTTTAAGTCCACACATGCCACTACTTTTAATTTTAATCAGGTTTTGATATAGAATTCCTTAATTTGTCTGCTTCATATGAAGCGTGAACTTTCTGCAAATTGCTGTATAATTTTTTTCTTGGTGCAAGCATATAATGAAATGGAATTTGCACTTTCGGCACAGCTGAAACTACAGTGGCTTATGAGTAAGCTTGATTAGTAATTTTTACAAATCAAATTAATTGATAATGTTTAAGAATAATCAACATATCTGATAGGGAAAAATGATAGCTTATAAGTTGAGTTAGCTAAGAAATCACCGAATTCTCTAATTCTTCAGTTTCTTGCTGCTGTCAGGAACTTGTACAAGAGGCAGAATGATCTGAAGTCTGATACGAGTCAACAAGAGTATTCTGCATTCACTTAATTCTTTTTTGCTTCACTATTCTGCTTTGAAGTTGAAGTCAAGTAACTTCAAAAGTATACCAACAGACATTTGCATTATGTCTTTCCTAGGTCTTAAGCAGTTGGTGTTTCATAGACTATTTTATCATCCTCTTTCTCAGGGCATGATAGCGTATACTGGAGTAGTTTGTTATATTTCTTTCCTTGCTCGTAGGTGAGGTTACTTTGTTCTACATGCTGAAGAGCCCTCGAGAGTTCTATACAGCGAACTGAGAA
This sequence comes from Prosopis cineraria, assembly GCF_029017545.1. Classification (NCBI taxonomy): domain Eukaryota; kingdom Viridiplantae; phylum Streptophyta; class Magnoliopsida; order Fabales; family Fabaceae; genus Prosopis; species Prosopis cineraria. Next base: position 4,513,506 of record NW_026555334.1, on the reverse strand, counting down.
TGACAGGGGCTTTATTTAATTAAATTTGATGTAAGGCTCTCTTGCAGACTGTGCTTTCTTCAAGTTTTATGTATTTAGTAAACTTTTCTTTTACATAATTTAGAATGATGAAGACAGAATCCTTCTCTTATTTTTCCTCCATCTTCCTATCATTCCCTTTCTTCCATATCTTCTTTTTTTTCTTTTCCACTTTTTTCCTTCTATACTTCTCTTATCTAAAAGTTTTAGTCGAATTGGAAGCTGGCACATGTTAATCTGTCTTCTGCAGCTTCTAGATGATCCTTGTTTCAGCTTTATTTATGTTATGTGTAATAACTTACTAGTCAAAGTAGTTAGCCGTTGATGACAAGGCATGAGCTGATTGGGTCCTATATGTAGACTCTCGTGTTTCTATTGGTAAGTTGAAGAAGTTAGTTTTTACAGATGACATTTCACCTGCAGAAGTGTTCTGTAAACACCATTTACAATTTGTCTCTGATTCCAAAAATAATTTCTTTCCATTTAAATTTCATTATTTCCTTGCAAAAGCTTTTTAAGCCTTTCTACTTTAGATATTTCATACTTATGCATCTGCAGTTTTTTCCCATAGAAGTAGTTAATAAACTGACCAAGGTATCAAATACTTATTTTATGAAATATGTTGTTTCTTATAAGGAACAAGCCATCTTTTTTTCAGTCAAGCATTTGAAGTAGGGACTTTTTCTGACTATTGGGTGAGACCAAAACGATCGACAATGAAGTTTATGAAACTTGGAACAAGGCCAGATACTTTCTACTCAGAACAAGCCACTAGGTACTCACAGTAATCCTTTTCTGAGATGATGTACACAATCTTTTTGTACTATTGATATGCAAATAAACATGAATTCTGATTATGCAGGACTCTAGTTTCAGAGGTATCTTCAGACCTTGTGATACAAGTCAACAATATCACTTATCAACTGCACAAGGTACCGAAGAAAGAGGGAGTCACTATTATATTTTTCAGAAATAGTCTTTTTATTGGAGGAAATAATATAATTATGATGAGAGAAGGGGAGGCAGAGGGAGGCCAAATTTAATCTTTGTTCATATTTAATTCTACTTTTGTTTGCTGCAGTTTCCACTTCTTCCAAAATGTGGCTTACTGCAGAGGCTTTGCTCTGATTCTAGTGATTCTGAGTCTGTTTCTCTAGAGCTTCACGATATTCCGGGAGGGGAAGAAGCTTTTGAACTCTGCGCTAAGTTTTGCTATGGAATTTCAATAAACATAAGTGCTCACAACATCATACCTGCACTCTGTGCTGCCAAGTTCCTTCGAATGACTGACTCCATTGAGAAGGGAAACTTTGTTGGTAAACTTGAGGCTTTCCTGAATTCCTGCGTACTTGAAGGTTGGAAGGACTCCATTGTGACACTGCAGACCACTGCTAAGTTACAAGATTGGTCTGAGAATCTTGGTATAGTCAGAAAGTGCATTGATTCAATTATCGAGAAAGTTCTCATGCCGCCACAACAGGTCAAGAATTTTGCCGTTTCTACTTCCTCAAATTTCTAAAATTTCCATAAAACAAGTTTAGATAGATACTGTCTATAAAAGAGAGATGAACCAAACTAATCGTAACGATACAATTATGTCATATGTGAGTCATACTAAAAACTGCACCTAAAATACTTGCATATCATGAGTGAGTTGATCTATTGAATATCAGGCAAGTTTTCTCAGAATACTAAAGCGGGTTCTATGCATCTGCATGGAGTTTGAGATGAACCACATTATTCATGGCTTGTGAACAGTGCAGATTCTTGCAACTTTTATAGAAATTGATTTTTAATTGTTACTCATTTGGACATTTGCTGAAAAAATGAAGATCCTCATGTGCAGGTCAAATGGTCCTACACTTACACTAGGCCAGGGTACAAGAAAAACAGAACCCTGGTGTCCCAAAGGATTGGTGGACAGAGGATGTTGCTGATCTTGAGATAGACCTTTTCCGATGTATAATCATGGCTATCAGATCAGCGTATGTGCTACCACCACAGCTTATAGGTGAAGCTTTGCATGTCTATGCCTGTAGGTGGCTCCCAGGGATCACAAAGCTTAGGACTTCAACAAGTGCAGCATCTCAAACAGAAGAATCCAAGGGGAAAAATGGAAGGATTCTTGAAACAATTGTAAGCATGATTCCGGCTGATAGAGGTTCAGTTTCAGTTGGCTTCTTGTTAAGACTTCTCAGAGTTGCAAATTTTCTTGGGGTCTCGCCGATGACAAAGACTGAACTAATAAAGAGAGCCAGCCTACAATTTGAGGAGGCAACAGTGAGTGATCTGCTTTACCCTTCAACATCATTTTCTGACCATCATTTTTATGATATAGATATTGTTCTAGAAGTGTTGGAAAGTTACTTGAAGCTTTGGAAAAGAATGGCTCCTGGCGCAGTAGAGAGCAGCTACTTTTTAAGATCAATTAGAAATGTCAGCAAGCTCATTGATTCATATCTTCAAGTAATTGCAAGGGGTGATAATATGACAGCGTCAAAATTTGTTTCACTTGCTGAAACGGTACCTGATGTCGCCCGAGTGGAACATGATGACCTGTACAAGGCCATTAACATTTATCTTAAGGTGAAGTATTGATATTACACCTGCATTGACATAAAATTTTGGAACCTTCCATGTCTAATTCTTATATTCTAGAAAAATATCTATCTAAGATGCCCAAGAAACGCTGCATTTTTGCTTTTTTTTTTTAATCCATTTCTTAAAAAAACCACTATGTTTAAAAGGGTCAAGGTGCAAAAATATCCAAAAACTTTATTTTTATAAGTTTTTGATATCCTTAAGTCAACAATGATGGATAAATATCTATTAACTATATAAAAGAGTCCAACCTTCTTCAATTTATTAAATAACTTGACGTTAACCTCACAAATTGAGGAAGGTTAGCCTTTTTTATAAAATTAATGGATATCCATGTATTATTATTGACTTAAGGATACCAGAAGCTCATGAAAAAAGTTCCTAGATATTTTTGCACTTTAATCCTTTGCAAAATTTCTATAACAAAAGAACTAGTTTAGCAGCATTTAGCAAAATATTTCAGAAATTTCTTTCGGCAGGCATTTGATAAATTATTTGTATTTTTTTCATTTGATAGAGGTTATTCCTATCTAAAAGAAATTTCTTTTCTGTTTCTTTCCAGAAACCAGAAGGGAGGAAAAAAAGATTTCCCTGCTATCATTTGCTTTGATCAAGAATAGGAGCTCTTCTTTTCTTTCGAAACAAATTTTTCCTCTTCCCTGGCCCTTTCAAACACGCACCAAAATAGTTCTTACCCGTTAATAGAACCACTTCAATATACTTAATGAAATGTATATAATCAGTTTCATGTTGAGTTTTACTAAGACGATATGGTACATTTTTAAAAAAGTTTCATTTCCTTGTAATATTTTCATGGCATTAACAGGAGCATCCTGACTTGAGCAAGGCCGACAAGAAGCAGCTGTGTCGTATTCTGGACTGCCAGAAACTGTCCCCAGAAGTCCGAGCTCATGCAGTGAAAAACGAACTTCTTCCATTAAGAACAGTTGTGCAGCTGCTCTACTTTGAACAAGAAAAAGACTCCTCCATGTCAACGACTAGCCACCAAAAATTGCCAAAACCTCATGAGCTTGTTCTTGGAGCCAAACAGAGACCAAAAAACAGAGACAGCAACGGGAAGCAGTATCCTATTGGCCCAGATAAAGAACTCAAGAGAGAAGAAGACACAAAAAGCATCTCTCTTCCTATAACCAGAGAAAAAGATCAACCCAAAATTGAGAGATCAGACAGTAAATTGCCAGCGGAACTAGAGAGGAAGATGGTTATAAGAGGAGAGGTTGAAGAAATGGGACCAGAGAAGGGAAGGGAAGTGAAAGAAGAAAGTGTATCAGGTGGTAGCAAGTTGAACTTGGATCCTAAGAAAAGCTTGAGAAGGGCAAGAAGTAAATCAGAGTATGGCCGTGAAAGAGGAAGATAAAGAGAAACATATATCATAGACGCAACATCATCTATTTAATTACTTTTATATGTGAACTTAGTAGTTTCAATTATTATTATTTTATCTTTTCAGTGACATAAATGTTGTACTACAAGTACAAGCAGATAAATCTTTGTACTTTACTGTTTCACAGTAAAGAATTGTGGTTATTTAGGAAATATTTGAGAAATTTCTGTTGTATTTAGCTTTTGAAGAGGTCGATGCAACATTTGGAATTTGGAATACTCTGAGATTCGTACATTTTCCATCGCATTGCAATTGTAATATATCACTGTATCCTGAATGGTAAATTGAGAGAATAGACTTTGGAATTGTTTGGCTTTGTTCCTAATTTTTGCTTTTCAAAACCATTTTGTAAAAATTTTTTTAAAATTATTTTTCAAAACAAAGAAAAAAAATAATTTGAAAACAATTTTAGAGTTAAGAAATTGGCCGATAAAGAATGAATAGTGGTTAAGGGAATGCAAGATGATGGGCATATCATTATGAAGGGATTGAAGTTTGTAGAATTCAGAAGAGTGGTTCAGAGGATGAGGAAACTAATGTAGAGAATACATGATTCTTATAATGGGATAGGGCATGACAATGGAGAGAATAATGGCTCATTTGATGAGGATGAGGATGAGGATGAGATTGGAGGCAGTGATGAGCGTGACTCCCATAAATCTTTGGTAGAAGTAAGCAGTGAAGATAGTGACTAGCTACCATAAGCCATTGGGAGAAGATGATTGAGCCAGTGGAGAAGGTGAATGGAAATTAGTGATAGCTTTAACACTAGGGTTGACGGATATTATTTTTTGCTTGAGCGAGTAATTTGAGTAGGCTGTGTTTATTCGAATTGGGTCAGGCTTATTTGAATTGAGCTTAAAATATGCTACTATTTATAAAAAGCTCATATAATCAAGCCTGACCCTAACACTTTTGGGCTTATTGGGCAGGCCGAGTACTTAAAACTTTTTTAAAAATTTTTCTTTATTTTTAAATAATTTTGTTAAGCATAAAATAATATTTTAACTTTAAAATAATAAAATAAAAAATAATAACTTATCATCTTTGTAGTTAAGTAGCTTTGTTACTGTTTTGTTATATTATATGTAATTTATTCATGAATTTTTTATTTACTTATAAATTAATATCTTATAAACTATTTTTAAAATTTTTTTACTTTAAAATTAATTATCTTATTTTATAAAAAATATAAAATATAAAATATAATTTTTTTGGATAAGCAAATGATGTATAGGACTCAAAACCTTTTTTTTTAAAATTGGGTCTTAAAATATAAAAATCAATATTAAAATATATTTTAAATATTATTTTGAGATATTTTATTGATTAAAATAGGAAAATATAAATATTTTTATTTTTTTTTAAAAAATAACTATAGCACTCAAATATATAATATTTTAGTATAAAATTACATAAAACTTAAAGAATTAATTAATATTTATTATGTTTTATATATTTTTTAAAAAAGTTATTTTTTATTCTGGTATCTGAACTAAGTCTGAACTCGGTCGGGAACATTAAAAATTATTTTTTTGGGCTCAGGTCTAAATTTTTCCGACAGGTTCAAACTAGCCTGTTGAGTTTGTCTCAAATTATTGGTTCTATTTTTTGTCCATCATTAGAATGTGTGGTGACTTTAGGTTGAAGTTGATGAATAATGAACCAGAGAGGGACACATGCTGTGAGATGGGAGGGAAATCACAGCCCAAATGGGTATTTGGCCATGGGTTGCAGTGGCTTTTCCAATGGAGATGAAGGGTATGAAGATAGTGATGGCCAAGTAGACAAGATTAAGGAAACCACTGAGAGAATGAACAAAAAGATTGACCATGCAACCTGCCTCAGAATGCTGTCGCATATGCTGTCCCTAAAACTAGTGATATAAAGATTGACAACGAGAGGAGTGTCAATGACATATAATGTGGGAGGAACGAAAGGTCACATTAAAAGTACATAAAAAAGTTTTAAGTCTTCCACATTATAATCACTTGGTTTATTTAATTGTATTAGTTGTGTTAATTGTGTAGACAACTCCAGGGAGAAGATGAAAGAGGAAGAAAGAGGGGGAAGTGTGTACACCCTACTCCTACAGAGCCACAACACATGGAGACCATTTACAATGTGAGCGCGCACATTCTGTTCTAATGGGTGTATCAGCCAATTTTCAATGAGTTTTTAACCATTTTTCTTTTGCAGAGTGTATAGGCTAGCCTTAGATCTGAAATGGTGATTGATGAGGGCATTGTTGAAGAATACATGGTGCACCACACAGATCCAGGAACAGAGTTCCCGGTTCAAAACAAGAGAGAAATCAGAAAAAGCAAGCATACATAATCTAAAGCACCAAGTGGTTTAAGGAAAATTGGGTTTCATTGGAGACGGATCAAATGTGAAGCAGCCTTCTAAACTCCCTTTGAACACTAAGCCTAAGACGGAGCGGACATCCTAATGTCACAAGCTCACAATTGCAAGCCAAAATTAGAAGAGGATTGGACTTTAACCCTCGAGAATCTTCTCGCGACGCTCTCTAGTCTACCTCTCTCGCTTGCTCCGATCTGTGCGCCGCTAATTCTTACTGTGGATGTGCGGTGCGGGTTTGGTTTAAATCATTAAAATGGGGTGGGCTATGGCGAACACCTACGTAGTATAATCCTTCAATTTTACACATTTTATTTTAATTCTTTAATTTTATAAAAAAATTTAATGTTTTAATTTTAATACTGTTCATTTTTTCTTAATAAATTTTTAAACTGAACTTTTAAATATTGATAAAGTATTCTTAAATGTTGAAATATTAAATTTAATTTTTTTAAAATAATAATGATTGACATAAAAAGTAATCATTTAAAATAAATGATGTTAGAGTTAAATGACTAAAAAAATACTTTACAAAATTAAATGACTAAATTAAAACTTTATATAAAATTAGAAGACTAAAAATATACTTTAGCCTTTTTTTTAAAAAAAAATATATATATACTCTCTTTCTTACAAAATATAAGATATTTTTAATTAAATTTCACTTTTTAATAAAATATTCAATTGTTTTCAATTTAATCACATTTTTATGTTTAATTTTATTTAATAAAGTATTTCATTTTAAATTAAATATAAAGTGATTTATTTATTATGGGTATTTTTGAAAAAAAGTACAATGATTATATCTTGAAATACTCCCTCTATCTCAAATTATAAGATACTTTTAAAAAAATTTTACATATTAATAAACCTTATTAAATGCACTTAACAACGTTATCTTTTTAAAATAAAAATATAAAATTTTAAAAATATCCATTATTTAATACATTGAAAGAGAAGGGATAGAAATTAATTATAGAAAGAAAAGGAGCAATATTAAAATTGGTATGTTTAATGAAACATTAATCCACTCAGAGTGTTTTATATTTTGGGATGGAGAAATTTTATTAAAAGTGTCCTATAACTTGAGACAAAAAAAGTACTAAAAATATCTTATATTTTAAATATTTAAATTTTAAAAAATACATTATATTTTTAAACGTAGAGAATATTTATTTATGTTTAGTTAGTTATCCTCCCTCTGTTATATCTTATTATTATTATTATTATTATTATTATTATATTTTTTCTCTGAAAATTTCATATTCTCACCGAATGCTTAGTAATTTTCTAAATCTTAAAATTCCCCCCTCTATGTCTCAAAATTACTTATAACTATTTTATTACATAGAGATTAAAATCAAAGATGTTATCATTTTTTTCTTATGTCCCCATTAATAGTTGGTGAGAGAAGGTATGTAAATTTAATAAAAATAAAATTAAAATTTTATTAAAATTTTTAGGTAGAGTTAATAAATTTTAAAATTTGTTTTAATTTTGACGCACTATATTAAAAATAATTTATAAATAAAATAAGATCATTATTTGAAATCTGAAGGAGATAATAAGCATAAAAGTTTAATGTTTACCCATATACAATTTCTTTTTATATCATTTTTATGGTGAAATGCATGAATTCAATGATAAACTTTTAACTAAGTCTGGAAATTAAAATCCTATATAACAAAGGAAAAATTACATATAAGTTTTACAGAGCTAACTTATTTACAAATAATTTCACAAAATTTAAAAACTACAATTAGGTCCCTTAAAATTTGAGTGTTACTTGAAATTTCAATAAAAAGATAATAATATTCCTCTTAAACACACACATACACACATTACATCATTTAAACAATTTGCAATTACGTAAATTATCAGTAATTTATAACTTTAACTTTAACTTTTTATAATTATAACTTCATATATTTAATGATTAAATTGATTAATTTAACTATTGAATATGTGAAATTATATTTATAAATAAGTTAAAATTATAGTTGTAAATTATTGATGAAGTAGTTGTGAATAATTAATCTTAAAATTATTAGTAATGTATGATTGTTTAATTATTTAATATGTGAAGTATAATTGTTAAAAAAATTGAAACTATAGTTGTTATTTGTTGATAAAATGATTGCAAATTAATTATTTGATTGATGTAATATGTGTTTAATAAGGGTACTATTATCTTTACAGGTTAATTTTAAATTACACTTAGGTTCTAAGAAATCTGACTGTGATTTTCAAATTTTGTGAGACTTATTTGTAAATAAATTTGCTCTATGATACCTATATATAATTTTTCTTATAATAAATGCAATGCCTTTTCAAATCTTCAGCATTATTGCATATTCAAATATTAGTAACAAGGTTAATAAGTAAAATGGACCTTGAACTCTTGCTTGAAAAGCACACTAGATCTTAAATTTTTAAAATATATAAAATAAAACCAAAATTTTTAAATTCATAACAAAATAAACTCTGACTATTAAATTTTTAAACTCCATTACTGTTCACACGACACTGTTCATTATGGACCCCAGTTGATGCTAACGTGTCATTGTCAATTAGTGCCATAGATCCTAAATTATTATGTTAGTAGTATTCTGGACCTTGAACTTTGAAATTTTGAGCAAATACCCTTATCATTTATGTATAGAATGTTGACTATTACGTAGACTAAATTAACCTTAGCATGATTCGCCATGATGAATGCATCGTTGGCCATGGCAAACGACCTATAATTTTGTAAAATAATATTTTTTTTATTTTTTTAATGTTTTCCAAATGATTGACATCTCATACTTTTGTATATTCTATAACTCTAATTTAATATTATTTTAAATAATATTTATTTATTTAATGGTAAAAAATTTGGGATCTCATTTGAAAAGAAATTTAAATATTCGATACTTTTAATTAACTAATTAATTTGAGTTTTAAATTCATTGATAAAATTATTGATTTTTGCATCTATTATCTATAAAATCTTATGATACTTAAACTTCTGTTCAAATAGGATCCTAATTTTTATCATTAAATAAATAAACATTATTCAAAATAAGACTAAATTAGAGTTATAGAGTATATGAAAGCATGAGATACTAATTATTTGGAAACATTAAAAAAAGGAAAACAAATGTTATTTCACAAAATAATGTGTTGTTTGCTATGGTAACGATACATTCACCACGACAAACCACATTGAAACTAATTTAGTCTACATAATAATTAACATTTTACAAATAAATAGTAGGGATAATTTGCACAAATTTTTAAAGTTTAGCTCAAAATAATAGGGATAACACTACTAACATAATAACTTAGAGTTTGTGACGCTAATTGACAATGACACGTTAGCATCAACTAGAACCGTGGTGAACAGTGCATCATGAACAATAACAGCATTTAAAAATTTAACATTCAGAGTTATTGCTAATAAGTTATGAATTTAGGATTTATTTTAAATATTTTTAGAGTTCAGGATACATGGCGCTTTTCAAGTAAGAGTTTAGGATTCATTTTATTCATTAACTCTAATAACAATAGCAATAAAGATTATTTCCCTTGAAATAACTCTTAATAACATATTCAAATAAATTTACATATACAAGTCCTATATCAACAATTCAATATCCATGTTTTTATAATACAAAATCCACTTGTTTTGGGCGATTTCCAAAATTATAAACAATCAATATTTTTTAACTTTGTAAATTATAATTAAAAAAATCTGCAATGCAATCTTAAAATTTTTACATCACAAAATCCAGTTATTGAGCATGACGGAAATTGCTTGAAGCTTTTATTATGATATAATTGCTTTTTTAAACCAGGGGATTTTCCGTCTTTTTTCCTCACCTCAAAACATAATTTCGCTTGTGTCCTACAACTTTGCAGAGAAATTTTAGAGTTCTATGGTTCAAGTGGCGGAGCTACTCATTGGTGAGCACCCCTTCACTTTGAAAAAAATTATAAGTTATGTATGTGAGCTTTGCAACTTTTCACCCTTGTTCTTGATATTTTGCACCATTTAGATTAAATAAAAAATATTTGGTCTTAAAAACTTATTATTTTAATGATAAATGTAAGATATGAAGAACATATAAGATCATAACAACCTATTTAATATATATATATATATATATATATTAAAAATGACGATTAATTTACTTTTGTTATTACAATTTATTCATAATATAATTATATTATTTTTAAAAAATTTATTAATTTTTAATTAAATTATGTTGCACCTCCTAATTTTGAATCCCTACTCCGCCACTGATTGAAATGTCATAATATTTCTTTTGAGGACCTCAATGCCATTCTTCCTAAATTTTACTTCTTTCTCAACATATACATTATAAATTTGAATCAACAGCCTGCAGCAACATGTATCTTCTATACATGCATTCAAAAAAGAATGAAGAAATGCATCGTATTTTGAGGAAGTTAGAAATAAAATACTCATTTCATCAGTTCTTTATTATAAGAAAAATTGTCAGTTGCTTTTTTTTTTTTTAAATTATAAGAGAAAGTGTAAAATTCAAGAAGCATTTATTCTTTTCTTGTTTTTTAAATTACCCCTCATAAAATGAAAGTGTATTTTCATGAGAGAAACTTGTTTCATTAATCACAAGAATATTTTAGTCTAATTTTTTTAATTAAGGGTAAGACTTACACATTTAGTCTTATATACTTACACACTACTATAAAATAACTATACGTAATAGGATTTATTCAACGGTTAATATTAAAAATGTTTAATATGTATAGGTGAAAAATCAAAAAATTCATATTAAACAGTTATTAAATAAACTATGAAATAATATAAATTAATACTCAACGATTTTTATGTATAACTATAGAGTATATGAATAAATAAATTTTTTTTTCTAAAAACTTACTCAACAGTTAATCTAAAAAATCGTTGAGTATGTAAATGTAAATACTTAACGGTCAAATTGAAAAACCGTTGAGTATATAAATTTTTTAAATAATTTATTTTTTTTATCTTTTTAAAAACTTACTTAACCGTTAATGTATAAAAACCATGTAGTATTTTGTCTAAATACTCAATATTTTTTTAGATTAACTGTTTAATATATTAATTATTTGAATAAGGGTTTTGTATATTTTTTAATATATATGGAATGATTAATTATAACTGTTGAGTAAATGGATATATGCTCAACAATTATATTCATTTAACCATTTATTATATTAACTAATTAAATAAGGGTCTTCTTTATATATATATATATATATAAATATGCAACAGCGACTAAGCTATTAACTCTTGAGTGTATATATATCTTTTTCATACATATTTACGCAACGGTGAAGGATGAACTGTTGAGTATATGGATATATACTCAACAATTAAAATATAACCGTTTACTATATATATAAACAAAGTAATTTTTTTTTTAAAAAAGCAAATTATATTCAATAGTTTCAATATTTAACCATTGAATATCTTCCCTTTCTCCTCACGCTTTACGTACTGCCACAGTAGAGCTCGCGCAGCCGTCTGTCATTCAAAAAAAAATTGCAGACTTTCCCATTCCAACTTGAAACCCTAATCCCTCCGTTGTTGGCCTTAAGCTCTTTATCTTGTGAGCTCATCCCAGCCCATTATCAGCTTATCACTATTGTCGTCTCTATCTTCACTGCGTTCACTGCATTTCTTCCCCCGTTTCGTGAGCTCCTTGCTGGTACAGTGGTCTCTTCCCCTAGATGAATACCCCAAGCTCTAGTTTTCCATTGAAGAACTGTGGTGGTCATCCTCACTCCAGCTCTCAAAGGCCTTAGTTGCATTCTGGTTTGAGGTCCCTGGAGCTCGCTTCCAATATTGCCAATCCAGCCTCCTAGTTCACTCGTGCTTGTGTTGTGCTTGTGCTTCATTTATGGCTCATTGCTGCTTCTCCCACTAGCTATTGTTGTTCAAATGGCCTTAATCCCTTCTCCTCTTGCTTTTAGAACAGCCATATAACATGATCTTGTGAGGTAATTAATTTTTTCTTTCTTTCTTTCTAATTGCAATTATTGGTGCGATAAATAGTTGAAATTTAGAAACTTGAAGTTGCTATGTCAGCGAGTACACGTACTATAATTTAGCCCTGTAAAATAGGATTGAGCAAAGGGATAATGTAATTTAGCTTTGTAAAATAGAATTTAACTATGTGAATTTATAAGCTTGAATGAATTGAGTGTTATTGATATTAAGGTTGCTCTCATCATTAAAAATTAGTATTGATATACATTGTGAATTTTTTATCCTTACGATTATCTATAGTGCATCTTTTGGTTTAACTGTTCTAGGACTTTGAATACTCTGTTAATTTTATTTTGTTCAAGCTACTGAGGGCCTTGTAAATATGCATAGTTGATTATTTTGTCAACTTATTTTGCATTGTATAAATTATGTTCATGTCTAATTGAAATAGCTCATGGTTGAATTGTGAGTACTTGTGGCTATTATCTAAAATGAGCTTTGGTGATATTTTGCAATCAATTGCCTTCACTCTTAGCCACATTACAAGTGTATAAAGCTTATAAAGTTTTGTTCTAAAATTAATTTGAGATTGATCTATGCGTATATTGGTTTGAAATTATCGTTATTTTAATATTGAATTTGTGAAAATAAGGCATTAAGCTCGAGAAGTGCTCAATTTTATGCCGTTATGTTGTCAAAATTTTTTTAATTTTTATTTTGCAATTATGTAGAAGAAATTTGAGTTTTCTTTCTTTGAAGTAGTTTAATATTTTGTTTGATTAAATTGGTATAGATAGAGAATAAGGCTTAAGGAACACTTATTTTAAGCCATTATAGCAATGAAATTGTCTTATTTTTTTTTAAATAATTGACTTGTGACTCACTGAATACTTTTCTATCTTTATTACCTTGCTTAAACAAGGGCATTAATTATGAATAAGGAGCGAATGTCTATGCCTCATTACTCAACAATTCATAATCGTTGAATATTATTTAAAATGACCATTGAATATTACCATTTTTGTAATAGTGACATTTAATCAAATCATGACAAGTAGATATTAATATGTTAATAAAATTAATAGAAAGAATTTATTATAAAATAAATAATCTATATATAAAAGATTCATATATCTTGATTTAATTGAAAACAAGAATATTAAGTATATAAGGCTAACTATAAAAGTTTTCTCACTCTTTTTAAATGTGAAACATAATTTTTAGGATTAACAAACTTTTTCAAAATGTATGAGTTAGTTAAAATTTTCGTATACTTCTTTCGGTCATGTTTATAAGGTGGAGAGAAAATAATTTTTTGAATTATATTTATAAGTCATGTTATTAATTTTTGTTGTGATAATTTTTTCCTTTTATTACTATTAAAAGTTGGTGAGAGAAACTATGCATATTTAATAAGAATAAAATTATAAGCTCATCAAATTTTTATACAAAGCTAATGAATAATTTAAAGTTTTCCTTGATTTTGATAATATGTTAGAAATGATTTAAAATAAGAGAGGACGACTATTTGAAAACCGCAGGAAATAATAAGCATAAAAGTTCAATGTTGGCCCAAATGCAGTTTCTTTTTATACCATTTTCTTTTGAAATGCATGAATTCAATGATCAAACTTTTAGCTAAATTTGGAAATGAAAATCCTATGTAATAAAGGCAATGCCCATTCAAATCTCAAAGCATTTATTGCATATTCAAATATAAAAAAACAACAATAATAAAGATTTCCCCTAATAAATGTTCCCTATTTGAATTGGATGGAATTAATAACTCACGTATCTATAAATAAGGGGGGTCAGTGGTGTGTGAAGTGTGAACTTCTCACATCATATCCCCTAGAAAAACACAAAAAGATCATATGGCTCCATACATGAAATCTCTACTTGTGCTGCTAGCCATATTTGTTTCAATCATGAAAGTTAATGGCGATCTTCCACCTTTTACAGTGACTATAACAGTGTAACTCATCAATCGCTTAGATCATCAGCAGAACTTGACTCTCCATTGCAAAGATAAGAATCATGACCTTGGAGAGGTTACTATGAGCTTTAAAGATCTATATTCGTTCAAATTCACAGCAGATCCGTGGGCATGGAGATCCTTGTATTTCTGTAGCTTTTGGTGGTCGTCAACTTCTTCGCGTCATTACTATGATGTTTACGTGCAGAAACGAGACAAATGCCATTTGTGCATTTGGACAATATATGAAGATGGTCCTTGCGATGCCGATGGATTTTGCTATCCTTGGAATCGTCAACCACAGTCAAAGCGTGCTCCACTTAGTGTTTTTACACCACAAAAAACCAACATTACTCAACCTCATCATCTTTAATTGTTAAAATAATATTTTAATGCAGTTTACCTTTATTGTCATACATCTATGAAACTGGTATATCCATCCATGTGTCAAATTTATGTTATGGTGTGTTTGAACTGACGTGGAGATTTGGATTTAGATCAAATTTTTTGTTTGCATACACATAAAAATTTATGGATTTGAATTTCCATTTTTCATTGCATTTGTTTTGTAATGTCAAATTTTTTTATTATTAATTATTTAAAATTTTAGTCACTTTGATCAAACCTCTCATTCTCGGCTTTGCATTTTCACTGTTGATGCATACATTCTTGATTGTTAAAATAATATTTTAATGCAGTAATACCTTTATCGTCATACATCTATGAAAGTGGTATATCTATCCATGTGTCAAATTTATGTTATGATGTGTTTGAACTAACGTGGAGATTTAGATTTGGATCAAGTTGTTTGCATACACATAAAAATTTATGAATTTGAATTTTTATTTTTCATTGCATTTTTTTTGTAATTTTAAATTTTTTTAATTCTCTAATCATTTGAAATTATAATAATTTTGATCATTCTTGACTTTTCATTTTCATTGTTGATGCATACATCTATGACTTTTTGTATCTTTTTTTATCCCATTGATTAAAAAATATAAGTAAACTTTGATCACTTTTAATTTTTCATTCTTGTTATGAATCTCAACGCATCGCTCTTTTTCATTTAAAATGTTTTAATCTAACCAAACAAAATATTTTAAATATATGAATTTAAATGTAAGATTTAAAATGCGACATTTTAAATTTTAAATTTAAAACCAAATTCACCAATCTAAATGTTACCTTAGTTCAAAATATTGAAGTTATTGTGGTAAGAACTAAAGTAATGTTCAACACACGGGAGGAAAAAATGACACTTTTCGTAAGTTAAGTTGCTTTGTAATTTTGATTATCTGAAGAAAAATATGAAAGCGCAATAACTCATGATGGCAATTTAATGTTTGGGAGTATCTCTTTGTAATATTTTTGTTGGCATGTAATAAGGGGTTTCCTTTAATTTCAGGCTCAAAACCGTGATTCATTCTTGCATTATTTCATTTATTCCCCGTAGTATTAGCTGTATTTTTGGGTTTTCTAGTTGTATCTATAGGGCGTTGTGCATTTTGTTTCCGATCAGCTACGATATTTTGTAGGCCAATACAGTGTAGTATAATTTAATGAGTAGCAAAATCAATGTTTGAAAATTAGATTTTATTGGTCAAAAATTTTATAATTTCCTCTCCTAAGGTTTCCTTGTGGGAGCTTCTCTCCTTCCATAATTAGTGGAAATGAAGTTATTTTCTATATAACCTTTGTCCTCTGGTGCCTCTCTCACTGGCTTTGCGCCATGAGAGTAATGTTTAACGTAGATGGGTGTGTGGTTAGTTTTTTTTTTTTTGGTCTCTTTTTGTTGGCAAGTTTTCTTTCTTTGATCTGAGCTTCTGGGAAGCGAATAAGGGTTTGATCAGTGTCAATTGGTGAGGCAGAATGCAACATCCCAATTTAAATTTTTAATAGTTAATTTGAGTTAATAAAAATTTTAAAAAATATTTAGAGGTAAATAAATTAGTAGGAGATGATTATTAGACCTAACTTAAAATATAATTTAAGTTAAGATTTTAAAAATTATTATTATTATTATTATTAGAAAAGAAAAAAGAGAAATATAATAGAGAGAAAATGAGAAATGAAATATAAATATACATTTGCGTGTGTAGAAATAAAAAGCAAATAAAAAAAAATAGAATGGAGGGGGCGGACGTTTCCGCGTGCTGTGATTACATACATATATAAATATATATTTAAAAAAAAAAAAGAAAGGAAAGCAAAAATGGGGTGGGACTCACATTTTATTTATCTAAACCAGCCCCTTTTTCCTTCTCATTTTTCCAAGCACTCTCTCCTTTCCCTTCGCAACGCGAACAATGAACAAAGCAAGCAACAGTGCACGGGTCTGTCGGTGCTCGAGAGCTACGTTTTAAAGGTGAGACTTTTTAATAAAATATTTAGAGTGAGATTTTAAGCTTTTCAAGACTAAGTAAGTATTCTAAAGTTTTTTTTTTAACTATCCTTCCTCTTTGGTTTCAGATTTTAGAGTGGTAGAAAATCTAAGGTTTAGAAAGGGATGAATTTATGTTGAATAAATGTGATTGTTGAGGTTGTTAGTGGTATAATAAATGTTATAGAGTATAAATTTGTTGATAAATTTGAAATTTGACACTTATGAATCAAACTCTAGGCTAGATTTTTATTAAATTCAAAAATATATGTTAATTTATTGAGGTTTAGATGATTATTTGGGATGAGAAATGTATTGTTATGGCTATAAGATGATGATTCTAAGCTTTAGACTCAATTTTTAATTTTTGAATATTTTAGGTGCGAATTTATGAAATAAAAAAAATTTTAATGATAAAAATTAGTTTAGAGGTTGATTTTAGCTTATTAATGTTTATTGATAACTAAAAGAGGAGTTAGGAATTTTAATAGTAATAACTCTAGATTCGTATTAAAATTGAGATTAAAAATTATGTTATATTCTCTAATCCTATTATTAGAGTTATTTTATTAGTTTCAATAATTGAAACTAATATTTATAAATAATATGTTATTTGTAGATTGTGTTGTTGGTGAAGATTGTGGTGGGAGAGAAATTGTAAGGAATAATTTATTGAAAAAGTCATAAAATAACTATGCTTTTAATTTGTGATTAGTGTTGCTTCATACTAATTGGGTGATTATTAAGAAAATTATGAAATGTTGTTGAGAAATTACCTTGTTATGTTTATGGAAAAATTATGAAATTGTGGATATGCATTTTAAAGTATTTTTCCAAGTGAGATGTTATATAATAATATTGTTAAAAATGAGAAAATTATAATATTGTATAATTATACAATATTGTTATGAATTTTTTTTTATTATTGTGGGAGGTGTTGGGAGATTTATTATTATTATTGTATTTATGTGCCACGTGGTACGCCCCTATTGAAACCCAATAGGTGGCTTGTAAGGGCTTGAGCTAATCTACCTTTGGCCAAGTAATTTAGCATCGAGTGAAAGCTATTGCTCGAGGTTAATGGAGGGAGATAGAGATAATTGTTTGTCATGTATTGTAATATTTCTTGTATTTTTGCTAGAATTATATGACTATTGTTTTCCCACTTAGCAAGCACATATTTAACTATTTGAATACATTATCATAAATTCGCATTGGTTAATGAAACTTTTGAGTCTCATTATGTGATTAACAATTTTTAAGAGAAGAGCCACGAGTGACGCGTGGAGGAATCTCTGAGGTTTAGTGACATAGATCCACTGTCTCTTTTGGATATTTGATTTATAATTTTTAATGTGTTATATTGCCAATACTAAGGCTTTTGTTTATTGACAATTATATAAATGTAATGATATAATCATGCACTTTAAACTATTTTTATTTTCGGTACACTTTGAATGATTGTAACTTTGATCTCTGATTTATTTTGGATGGTTTAAAATGACATGATTATGAGATCAAATAATTGGCTTGTTTTAGAAATTGATTAAGTTGTTAATTATTGGTTTATGGTTTACACTTGTTAGGAGTGTAAGGATGAAAAATGTGGTTTTAGCCTAATGGCATGTAGGAAGTAAAAATTTATCTGAGATGTTGTATTGTGTAAGTTTAAGCCAATTATAAAATGTTTTATATTAAATTTATTGATATAAAATGTGTTGGGTGGTTGTAACCCAACTATGGTTGTAAATGTATATTAGTTGTATAAAATTATTTTGTATTATTTAAAAAAGGGTTTAATCTTTTTCTACTATGATAGTGTTTAAATTATAAAATTATTTTAAAAAAATATAGGATAAGTTGACTTCTGTTTATCATGATAGACATTTTTTTACCATGATTGAGTTAAATTATTTTTTTAAAAAAAATATTAAGATGTTACACAGAGGTCATCTATCCGAAGGAAAGACAAGAATATAAACTCATTCATACTCTATTCAATAAAATTACATTAGTTTAATCAAAAATCTCATATTAAAAAAAATCAAATCCAATGTCCAATTAAAAACAATATCTCATATTCTGATAGATCAATTTTCAATTTCCTTCTATATTGTTTTTTAAATTGTGTTTACTGTTCATATCCGGCATCCTTTTTTTTTTTTTGGGTTAACAGATCTGGCATCCAATTAGTACAATACTCCTTCTATCCCTACATATAAAAGGTTTTTAATCAAATCTCATATACTACTAAAAATTTGTTATTTAATTAAAATTATATACAATAACAATAATTTTCCATTTTACTTTTAATAATATTAAAATTAATATCATAATAGTAATAAATAAAAGCATATAATTAATATCTCCTCCATTTCATAAGACATTGAGAAAAGTGCGATTGACAGGAGAACAAATTGTGACAAAAGAGCGAGTCATGTTTCTCAATTTCCGTAAGTCTTGAGAATCCTCCAGCACCATTGCACACTTTCTAACTCACTTTCCAGTTGCGACCAATGGGAGCCATTGGAATCACCCTTTTTTTTTTTTCCAAGAGATACTGCTATGAAAAGCTATTTACTTGTCCATTGTAGAATTTTTTTTAGTGTAAATTAATTTATTTAAGATGAAATTAAAAAAAAAAAAAGCTAACATATATATGAATAGTAAATTAATATTTTTCCTCCTTTTCTCCCTTCAATCAAACAAAAAATTATTGAAAACCTCTCCTCTCCCTTCCTCCCAACAAAATCAAACATGATAATATGAGAGCATTTTCCTCCCATTTCCTTAAACCAAGCATAGCCTCAGGGATTTTAAGAACTTTTATGCTTTGTAGATAGGTTTTTTTATGGATGCTTCAATGTTTAATGAGTTTATTTGTTCTTATGCTATTGGGTGTCCAATTCTAGTATACATTTGGGTTTTGGAATTTGCTCTTGTAGAAAATTGAAAATTGAGTTTTTTTTATAAACAACTGTATATAGTTTTACAGATTAAAAATTTTAAAAAATAATAAATAAATAAATAAATAAATATATATATATATATATATAAAAAGGTTACTTAAAATAACCACTATATAACTTTAGAGACTAGCATTTGTTTGTAAACAATATACTATTATATAGTCTCTAATTTTTTTTAAAAAAACTAAGACTATGTAACGGTTAATTAAAATAACCTTTATATAGTCTTTTAAAGTCAATTTCACATCTTTTGGCAAAAAAAAAAAAAAAAAAAAACAAAAAGAAGAAAAGAAGAACAGTCATTTCACATCTTCGACACAATGGCTTTTAAAATATCAGTTATATAGGGACATTACATATAAACTATTTTTTAGCATTGAATTTTTGTTAGAAAGTATAGGTTAGATTTATATTGTAAGGGAGAGTGCTTGCAAAATAACCATCAAATTAAAAGAAAAAAGAAATTCTTTTGTACATGAACTGCCAACAAAACTCCTATGTAAACAATTATAAAAGCAAATAAAATTCAACAATTTCTTTTGTTGGCATTATACAAATAACCAACAACGAAGGTGAAACCAAATGAAGCCTTTCGTAACATGACGCCTACGTTGCTCGCTCTGTCCTCTTAAAATGGTGTCACGTTGCTCCTTTATTTGTAGCACTAGCATAACACCTTCTATATCTTGGATTTTAATATTCTGGACCTATGCTTATTTATCACAACTACATAAAGGACTTTTTATATTAATTAAATTAACATTTTAAACTGGTTTGTGAAACTCGTACAAAAACTGATGTAGAAAATATACTTTTTATACTGAATCCAACAAATGTAAAAAATAAAAAAACATTTTATTGCACAAAGTAAGTAAATTATTCTGTAGTTATTGGGAGTTTTCGATCTCATTATATGGTATTTAACAATTTCAAGCAAAAGATCGAACGGGGCGAAAGGGGAAGCAGGTTGAGACTTGAGGTGGTTTGATTGTAATGCCTCAAGACTCAAGTGTCATGTCTTTATTTTGTATTATATTTTGTGCGAATGCTAGTTTACAACTCCCATGCATTTTATACTCTGATACACTATTTGTATAACTATTATGTCTTGATATTGCATGACTAGTTAAATACTCCTCTGATTTAATTTATAAGTCACTTCTAACATGTTTTATCAGTATTAAAAAAATCTTAAAACTTATTAACTTTGTCTTAAGATTTAATAATTTTTTAATTTTATTCCTATTAAATATACACAATTCGATAACATATTTTCTTTTCCAACATTTAATGGAAGGTAAAAAAAATTTATAATAAAAATTTAACGACGTGACTTATGAATAGGATTAAAAAATTTTTTTTTCTCTGCCTTATAAATAAGACCAGAGTGAGTATATTATTATGTGGATGCTGCAATTATGTGATGGACAACTTTATATCAGTGTGGTATATTTGGAATATCCTTGCAGCAGGTTCGTGTTATTACTACTGTAAGCTATTTTTTATCATGGCAGTCTTTATATCTTGGGTTAATCAATTTCTATCAAGATTAATTTTTGTTAATCAAGTTTAAAGTTTTTCTACCATGATAATTGCTTTTATTGGTTCTCCTTTTTTATTCCCATGGTAGATGGTGTTGAAAATATATGGTAAAACTTAGGTACTACAAAGCATATCATTCAAGGTGCTTGATTTTTATAATTTTAAATCTATTTTTGTTGTAAATTAAAAAATTAAGGGGAATTTTATATCATGTGAGGTTTTGCAAGCTCCACAAGCACAAATAATTAATTTTGTGTGAGAGATTTGTAGAGTCTCGACATTAATATGGATTAAAAATTATACAAGTCTCCACAATTGTGCTTAGACATTGGTAATGAGCAATATGTAAGTATTCATATAAGTATTTTTTAATCTAAAAACATGCTCTTGCCCAGTGTAGTGTCTCTAAGAGACACAACTCACATAAACTTTGATAGTACTAAAAAAGTAGTAAAAAGAAATGTTCCCAAAAAGAATAAACAAGAATGGAAAACGAATGCGGGTGCGACATTCCTCTTCCGAAATTTGTAGGATTAGGTGCTATCTAATTTTGCTAATACCGACATTACTACAACAATATCATGAGATTTGTCATTTCACTTATATTATGTGAACATATATTTTATCTTATATATTCTCTAATTTCTTCATTTTATTTTATATCTATGCACCAAGCAGTCAGGATATTAGAAACTCTAGAGCTCTAACTAACACACCATTCTCAAGAAACAGGATAAGTTAAACATATTTGAATTTTAATAATAAATTGGGATTGAATCTGCCATAAACCTTAGTTGTACAAGTTTGTAAAACTATGAAATAATCTGCAAGATTCTTAGAGTTTCTCTCAATTTTAAATTAAGTTTTTATGATTTATTTTATTCAAGCTCTTATAATTTACCTGATTAAATATGTTAATTAAAAATTAAAATATTTAAATTTTTCCTTAATGAAATTAAGAACTTTTATACATTTATTACAAAATTATATAAATTTAAAATTAATTATAAAATTTTTAGGCTAAAATGTATTTTTTACTTAATAATTTTATATAAAGTTTTAATTTTTTTCTTAATTTTATAAAATATATTTTTAATCATCTAACTCTAACATTATTAGTTTTAATTAATTATTTTTTTGCCAATTTTTTTAAAATTAAATTTAATATATCAACATTTGAGAATATTTTATCAATATTAAAAGTTTAATGTGAAAACTTTTTGTAAAGAAAATAATGACGTTAAGATTAAAGAATTGAAAAAAATACTTTATAAAATTAGAGGATTAAAATAAAACCTAGTGTTAAGTTAAGTGATTAAATGTATATTTTAGCCTAATTTTTATTACTCATATTTTATATAATTATGCTATGTTTTCTAAATAATTTTTATACACATAGAATTTTATAAAATATTTAATAAAAATGTAAACATTGTATCAAAACAAATTTTCTTTTTCCTTTTTGACCAAAATATCAAATCAAATTTTCTAAAAATTTTTAACGTGTTTTTTTCCCTAAAAGTTAATCATTCATTAATAATTTTAACTTTCAAGGATTAGTATATTTAATGATCAAACTATAAAAGCTTAATGAAAATAAAATAAATTACTAGGACTTAATTCAAAATTAAAAAAAAATTATAAGGACATGCAAATTAATTTTCTCGTAAAACTATTGCTATAAGAAATTATGTCCAAGGAATATTATAATGCTTACATGTGGAAAAATATGACGGTTTACCAAGGAATTTCCTGACCGTCCCAAGCAAAGAACTTGCCATTGTCATGCCTCTTGACATTGTTGATGATACTTAGGAGCTTTTGAGCTGAGAACTCTTTGGTGAAGAGTTTGTCATCGGGAACATTCCTTTGAAATGGCTTAGAAAGATCTGTGTCAACTGTCCCAGGGTGCAAAAGAATGCATGCAATTGGATCCTTCTTTCTTGCAAATTCCACTGAAATAGTCTTTGTTACTGAAAGTATCAAGGGGGGAAAAATGTCACAAAAGTTTGCCTTTCCATGCAACTAACAACTAGCTTTATCCCACTAGCTGAAGTCTGTTACATGAATTGTATAACACCATTATGTTCTATCATCAATCAATGTTTTAGGAATATTGTTAACCAAGAAATCTCATTCAACAACTACTATAAATGTTCTCTTTGGTCTAAGCTTGCCTTTCCATATACAACAATTTTAATCTAAGCAAGTCAGATACAGTTTTTAAATGATCATTATTAGCTTCTTTAAACAGAGCATTACAAGTGAATATGTTCATAGTCCAGTACCACATACTTGAGTTTTTCAAAAACTTTCTTTTACATTTGTCAAAACAAAAATACCAGCCATTGATAGATTGCACTAATGGAGGACAGAACTGGATCAAGGAAACTACCAAAATGTGGTTCCTGAGGTAATACATCTATCATTTTCAAATCGAGTATGATGCCTTAAAGAGGAAACACACGAGCTAAACAGTAACATGGTAATATATTATCACCTAAGGAGCTGCTTGGTACAATAAATGGAAAGAAAAAGAATGCAAAATGAAAAACTAAAAGCAGTTATTTTAATAATAAAAAATGATCATCATGTGCGTCTTTCAAACAAAGTACTCAACTCCCTCTAGTGCTAAATATCGGAGCTAGTTGAGGGGTTTGTTTTCATCTTAAATGTAAGATCCCGATTTTCTTTGTCTCTTAGCTTTATTATTTTTTTCTCCAAATTACCGCAGCAGTTATATTCTTGCATGGTTTATAAGCTATGTTGATAATACTCCAATATAAATAATTAACTGGCTTCAATATTTAGGACTGGAGGGAGTAAATATACTATTAAGTATGGGATCATCGTTAAAATGCTACTATCATTTACAGCAATCACATGTTTCTACCCATGCATAAAAAGATTAAAAAAAAAAAAAAAACTACAACCAGTTAATCCTACAAGCCCAGTGTATCATATGGAAGTACCATCAAATGAACAGAAAAATCAGATGCCAGCCAATTATGAACTAAACATAAGGAAACAAAGATCGTAGGCATTGATTGCACATATCTCATTTTAATCTCCAAAACAGAGTGTATGGAAAGAGTCATACATTGATTAAGAGCAGCCTTTGAAGACCGATAAGAGTGCCAACCTCCTAGGCGATTGTCCCCAATAGATCCAACCCGTGCACTCAAACTAGCCACCACCGCAACACTTCTTTCAGTCCCAAAGCCTCCTCCAACTTTTAGGAGAGGCCACATGTGCTGATTCAAAAAATCACAGGAATTAAAAAAAAAAACTATCTATTCATGAAATAAAAGAGAATCAAAAGATAATTATAAATCAGAATAAATTATATAAATCTAAATGCAACATTCTTCTCAAACTAATTTTTGGACAACGCAAGGAGAGACCCTCTCTGTGATAAGATAATGTTTTACTAATTAAGGATACAATTTAATCCATGACATACAGTTAGGCAGCGCTTGGATAAAGTAATACCACCTCAATCATTTTCACATTAATACAGAACAAACTGTATAATCTACATTGGATATTCTTCTTTAGTTATAGTAAGAAGTGCCCATCAGCTAGTCAATGGTAAGAAGTGTTTATGAAGGCAAGTCAAGCTTAGATGAAACGCATCTTGCTAGAAGGCATTCAGAAAATGAAGTCTCTATCTAAAGTGTAGAACAGAGCATTCCATTAAGATGAATAATTTCCTTGCCATAGATTCCAGCCATTTATTTCACTGTGACAAGGCTAAAATGACTGCATTGCTCAAGCCATCAACCACCACCAATACAAAGTCAAAAACCCCTCGACATTAATGACGACATCTTCTCATAAATGTGGAATAGGAAATGGATGCAAGAGGCCAGCAGAGCAAGTATTTTATAATTGTTAGTTGACATCAAATATTGCAAAAAGAAATGTTTTATGTCCTGTTTCATTCAGGACCTAAAAAAATTGTCATAGATTTCAAGTCTTGAGAAAGCCTTTTGTGATTTTCTATAGTCAATATCATGTGCCTAAGCTAGTAGCTTATTGCATTACTCAAATAAGTGAGGAATGACTAAACAACCCTCATAGAATAATTTATGATAAACAATCTAGAAATCTGGTTGAGAAGTAGTATCTTTTCGAATATCTTGCATGATCTCATTAGTGCAAGGGTATTGAGCTAGAGCATCAAGCAAAGCAATGAAATCAAGTGATAAGTGCATGAGCAAATTGAAGATATTAGCCTGCCTTTATTCTGGAAATGGGGGGGAAAAAGGAATCTAATCATTAAAATCAAATAGAACTGAATACCGTGAATGCGAAAAAGATGGCATAGAATAAATGAAGAGACTTTTTGAATTGTCATAATGCTAGCAAACCTATTGAAACTGTTTACATATAATACTTTTCTTTAAAATGACACCAGGATGGCAAAACTTGTCATTATTATCATCACTAATTGACCATAACTTTAAACGAGCAAGCCTTCTGACATTTTAACGAGTAGCACAAATAGGTGGCATCATCAATCACTATATATGGACAAAGCGACACTAGTTGACCATGTCCAAAAAAAAAATATAATTCAAATTACAAGCAAAAAAACCTCAGTATTGGCTTTTCCCGAAGAAATTCTTAAGGACACACTAAATATGCAAATAGTATATTCATGTAACATAATTATGACCACCCGCAGTCATCACAGAAAGTGAAACACAGGTGCATCTCTTGTGGACAGACCGAATAGCCTCTAGAGTTTGAGGAATTTAAAGAATTTGTTGATTGCTGATACATATTTTAAAATATAAGAATTCTGATTGTCTTTTATCATTCTCATCTTCGAATCCCTCTCTTCTGACCCCACAAAAGGGAGAGGAGGGGGAGAACACGAGAAAGATGGTTTTTAGTTTCCACTATATGAAAGATATACAGAGAAGTCCAAATTTTATTACAATTTCAATTTTGATATTTGGTATGAGAAGTCCAATAATGAAGATTGCACGGGTATTACCTTAATCACTAAGATAGGACCTACAGCATTAACCTCGTAAGCAAGCATCAAAGATGACTTCTCCACTTTGCTCAACGTTGTTTCTGTAAAGGAAAAATGAACATTTAGTCTTTAAAACTTGGTTTCCAACAAAAACTGTCCAATTTAATTTTCTTGGACGCCTGTTTGGTTGATTCATCCTTCTCTTTCTCCTGTTAGTTGTCCCCCCTCGTTTCAACACTCAGCGTATGAATTGAATATAATACAACATTGAGAAGAAAAAGAATACTGCGCTGTGTGTTAGAATATCCAGAGGAGAAAGGTTATTAGTTATTACCAAAGCCTAGCAAAATCTTTACCTGGCTGTAATACTTCTGGTATAGACAGAATGCCAGATGCATTGATCAGAAGGTTTAGATGGCCATATGTCTCCTTTATTGCCCTTGCAGTTGCCTTTAAAAATGATGGACCATACATTAAAAACATATAAGTTTAGGAATAATTCATGTCTAACAGAAGCAACAAATCATCAGAATGCCCATAAAAGAAAGAATATTAGAAGATATCTCTTTTATACACATTCCTAGCCTAAATGCACAGGACAATAGTTTCATAAGATGAATAACTTAAAAAGTGCATAAACAAGGAAAATGAAACATCACAGGTTAAATAGATAATCCAAAGTTCATTGAACAACCACAAAAAGAGCACCTTACCAGAAAAGAGTAAATTAAAAAGAATAAATATTATATATTGAATTATTTTCTACCAAATTGTGACAAACTCATTGTTTGAAGATATCTCTTTTATACACATTCCTAACCTAAATGGACACGACAAGAGTTTCATGACATGAATAATTTAAAAAACACATAAACTATGAAAATAAAACATCACAGGTTAAATAGATAATCCAAAGTGCATCTTACCAGAAAAGAGTAAATTGAAAAAAGATGGAATGCACATGCTCTAATTGTAACTCCTGGCCGAATGTGAATTACATTACTTCTACTGATGGCAGCTAATGTAAATAGGATATGGGAACCGAAATAACTAAAAAGATTAATAACCTCCCTTTTGGTGTCTGAATACAAGCTTCTATCTGTGAACGACAGAAAGGGAACAATGAAGGGGAAAGCATGACCTCAATTGAGCTTTCAAAGGTCAAATCCAACTGTAATATTCTTAAACGTTCAGCAAATTTGTCTTTCAGATTGACAAGCCCAGTTGACCCATTAGGATTACGGCAGGTAGCAATGACATGCCCTTTATCATCATTCTCTAGTAGCTGTTTTACCTGTGTCAGGCGGTAACTGAAAACATGGTTAAGACCAGAAAACCATTTCAATAAAATGATTTGATCCATTCCATTACACACTAACTATTCCATACACAAGAACAAACTACATACTTTAATTAGTAAAAGGAAACTGCAGAAATAGTACAAAATTGAACGGGACGCAGTTGCAGAGCTGAGCCAGCATAGCACAATTGACAATGACAAAAGGCTTGTTACATTTCAGGAGATTTGGGAGTAATTACAGAGTAAAATATGATAACTTGAGAAATTATCCTGAAAATATATTTTAATATATCAAATTTCAACCTTCATTGTCCATAATGAACAGAGGCAGGTTCCTCCCTTCTACAATTTGTTTTATCTTTCCAAAATTCTAGGTCTTGTGATGTTCACCCACGACAAGCTAATCAGAATGTCAATGTAATGATGATTTAGTTCATCTTCAGACTCTGATGATTTTATAAACTAAAAATTTAAAGAATGTCACAAATTATTCGCATCCACTATCATGTCACAAACTATGCTCGCTCTTCTAACTAAATGTAGCCTTATTTTCATTTCTCCACTTCTAGGCCATAACTTAATATGTAACTGTTGCAAGATTCAACGGAAGTGGTGCTCCATGGTACAGTCTAATCATAGCAAAAAGTTCAAGAAAAAGCCCTCGGTCCTACAATGAAAGCAAGTAAAACCAGAAAATGCCAAGAAGAAAAATCGACAAGAAGGAAAAACTCACAAATTCAAGACCTATTCCTCTGGAAGCTCCTTGAACCATGGAAACCCCACGTTCACTTTTCAAAGCAGCAGAAAAAGCCCTTCGGGAAACCGATAGAAGCCGCGATGGCGTTGCCATTGGAGCGTGTAATGTCAGCATCTAATTATCTCCTTTGCACTAAATTTCACTGAAATACGACAAACAGAGCCAATAGACAACGGTAACGACGATTTTTCCTCAGAACTATTTTTTGTTTTTTTGAGCCAACCTCAGAACAGAAAATTCTGAACTATGATGTGGTAATGTAGCTCAACGAGATAACTTCCAAAAAGCGCAATGTTTGCAAAGATCAGTCAGTAATTCCCTGTGAATTTATGAAACACTTTTATTTAAAAAAAAAGAAAAAAGATAACTTCGAAAATGGTTCGGAGGCAGTTCGCAATATTTATGCGCATTTACTTTTCCATGGAAGTTAGGTGAGATTACTGTAAAGATCAGCAACTATATCAACGGTTCTCGATTCTAGTTACAAATCTGACCACTTCAGCTCCATTGCAATCTAGTTGACGCGGGACGATGCCTTGCCAAGTGATTCTTCACCGTGATTGATTCATTTGGGCATTCACCAGAGGTGAAAGAAAAGGGGGAAATTACTCCCAAATCCCTGGAAAGAAGTCATTCTACACTAAGCACCCAAAAAATCATGGTATTGCGCTGAAGTTCTAAGTGCTTTCACTGTAAATAAGTTTTGAAGTACAATTATGTATATGAATATCGGAAAGCTATTTTGTATTAAGAATCATAGTTGTTTATGTAATCAGAATCGCATATTAGAATGGGCCATGTGAGAACGATTGAATTCAGTACTGCTTGTGATGAGGATTGAATATAAATTGTTTGTGAGATAAGATTGTACAAGGGGTTATTGCGCGCGTGTGTTTTCAGATTGAGTTGTCTTGGGAAGTGAATGTTATGAAGTTAATACTTGAGTGGTAATAAGGCAATGTTCTTATCATAACCACATCTTCCTAGCTAATTGGTCATGGGGTTGATGCTTTTGCTGTTAAGGCATTCTCTTATTGATCACGTGGCTTAATGGTGCACCTCACATCTCTTTAAAAGAAACAAGTTGTGAGTTCTATCCCCTGTATAATTTGGGTGTGTGAGAGCATGATGGGTGAATGTGTTACTCTTTCATTTGAAGTAAGGGTCATTCTTTTTTATAGGAGAAAATGTAAGTGTGTCGGCGTGTGTTGGGTGTATTTATATTCATCCATTTAAAAAAAAAAAATTTGTTATTTGTAATTGAGTTAAGAGATGAATTTGACACTTAACACCTCTTAAATTATTGAATAGATATCACAATTGACCCGAAATTTTATAACCTTTGATCAAGTTACATATCTTAACTTGAGAGCTTGGATATCTAGTTACATGAATTAATATCCAGCTTTTATGTAACCCACGGTTCTCAATCAATGATAACATGGAAGAATATGTATGTGATTGGATGGCTGGCATGACTAAGATCACTTTTGATAAACTA
Organism: Prosopis cineraria; assembly: GCF_029017545.1. Classification (NCBI taxonomy): domain Eukaryota; kingdom Viridiplantae; phylum Streptophyta; class Magnoliopsida; order Fabales; family Fabaceae; genus Prosopis; species Prosopis cineraria. The sequence continues at coordinate 4,483,706 of NW_026555334.1, read as the reverse complement.
TGCATGGAATGTTTGAGTCGTACTGTTAGCATTCTAAAATGATTTTAAAGAAATCGATTGAGAATTAACTTTGCTTTAGATCAAACAATTTATAATGTTAAAAACTTATGACATATATGATATAGATAACTTCCTAGTTTCATTAAATTTCTTAATGATATTTTGTAATGATTCAAATGGAGTTGTTTTGAGATATCATTTATAATATGTATAATGTCTATCTTTTTTCCATTTCACTTGATTGGGCTGTAAACCATACTTGGATACATTGTAAGTTGTCACAGTGGTTGTTAAGATTTTATATCTCACTTTGGATTGCTTTCATATTTTTCAAGGGAGATGAGTAGAGCAGGGAGAAAGTTACCTAAACCAAAGGCTTGACTCGACTGACAAATATGCCTCGGAGATCAAACTATTTATCCCTTGTAGAAATAGGGTTATTTAAACCGCCCTTTTTAGATCAATTGTTGCATGGCTAGTTTAAAGAATAAGTACAGTGACATTTTTGAAAATAGCAGATGTGAGTAGAAGAATTTTTTTTTAACTAGTTCCATGTACAATTGGTCATAAATACATTTTTTTAGACAAGTTCTCTTTTCCCCTTACCATCAACCTTCAAGACGTCGTCAGTGTTCCGTATTCAAACTAGACATCTTTTGCGTTCAAGTCTACGAGAAGAATCTTCACTTGTTCCGTGTCTCCTACGACAAGAACAATTGCTATGTAGTTCCGTCTCTGCTCGACGGCCGCTACTTTCTCACATTTAACGATCCTTCCACTGTCCTTGATCAAGGTGCCTTAAGATTGTGATTGAATTAGTAAACTTGGATTTGAAAATTAAATTTAAAATATCATATTTTAAATTCATGTATTTAAAATTCTATGTCTAAGTAATTTAAATAACAAAAATTATCATTATTAGGTAGTGTTTCGAGGGACACATGTAGAGATTTGAAATAGCAAGGATTTAAAAACTATTTTAAATTATAAATGAATTGAGATAAAATTTGAATTTGGATCATAAATTTTTAAATATGCAAATAAAAAATTTTGCCTAAATATATATGCATCAAAACATAGCATAAATAAATTTAGAGACATTTACTCCCTAAGTCCTTGTAAATTTAAGCTACGTATTCTTAGAAAGGAAACTAATTTTTGTTTCTTCTTTTGGAATCTGAAAAATTGTTTGTAGTGATTGCTACATTGATGAAAAAATAATAAGGAAGAAAAACTGAAACAGTTCATCTTTTTCAGTAATAATAATTACGGTTGATGCTAACACTAAGAAAGGAGAGGCATGGTTAAGATTTTGATGATTGAAGACCAAACCTAAAGATCTACTGTAGCTAGTTTATTATTATGGATCAATGTACAATTTTATTTTTAAACTATTCTCAAATAAGCAACATTGCTTTTAAACCAACCAATGTAACCCTTAACTAATTAAACTAGAGTAATGATGCTCCTATCATTTAAAATCCAAACGTTTGATTGTTAAGTTGGTGAGAGAGTAAGAAGTTTGACCAATTTTGCCCTTAAACCCTTGCTTTAGCTGGTGCTTCTTTCGGTCCTTGAAAGAATCCATTGTCATGATTGCCCATGGAGGTATCGTGAGTGCTGCACTTGCTTCTTCAATCAAACCTTCCTTTCCTATTGCTTTCACTTTATCAACAAGTTCAAGCTCTTTCTTTCATGATCTTATTCTCAACTTTCATTCTTCATTAACAATGCCTTGAAGATAGTGCACACATCCTCTGCTTCTACCTCTGAGGATTTGGAATCCTCTTCTTTGTCATCATGATTTGGTTCCGAGACCCACTGTCTTGATCACCGAGAAGCTCGAAGAGGCAAGGCTCCAAGTTTTGTGGGAGCTCGAATAAGTGTAATGCACCTACGATCTCTCACCTAAAGAATTGTGCTTGAAGATTGCATCATGTGATGCTTTGATTGTGAGAAGCAAGACAAAGGTTACAAGGCAAGTGCTTGAAGCGGGAAACGAAAGTTTGAAGCTTGTGGGAAGAGCTGGTGTGGGGATCAATAGTGTCAATCTGAATACTGCTATTGAGTTCGGTTGCCTCATCATTAACGCTCCCACCGCCAACACCAACGCAACTGTGGAGCACAGCATCACTCTAATTGACAGAGCCACTAAAGAGGCGAGCAGGGCAAGTCATGCGGATATCGAGTTGCTAGTTGTGAATCCAAGCTGGAGTGTAAGGCTTGTGAATCCAAGCTGGAGTGTAAGGCCTCAGACATAATGGTCTCGTTGAGGTTGACTTGCAACTACTGTGACTAACCCTAATGTTTGGATGACAACCTAATATGAATGCACAATGGCTAGTGGTGTTGGACGATGGCACTTAGGGTTCAAGTGAAGAGCTAAGGTGGCAATAGGGTGGGTGTGTTTGCAATGTAAAGCAGAAGGATCGAGGATATAGAGTATGGGTGAGAATTGTTCTACAAGTGTTCTGATCACTATCACGTGTGCCAACTAAATAAGACCTACTTGCTTCAAATAACAGACTTTTTGGGTTTTGAATGACGGGGGCAACATTGCTTCAGTTTAATTAGTTTAGGGGCTACATTGTTACATTAAATAATTTAAGGGCAATATTGCTCGTCCATAAATAGTTTAAGGACAAAATTGTACATTAACCCTATTATTAACTTGGAACTTGCTTTTGTAGTAATTGCCATGAAAGCATTGAAAGAGTCACTTAGCGTTCATGATATAATGGGTTGGAATGGTGACCCTTGCGAGCAGCTCTAATGGAGAAGCTAACGGATTCCACAAGGCCAGAGCTTATTGATGATACAATGGCTGCCATTTCGCTATCTAGAATGAAAATTAGTCACTTGACAATGACAATGGAGCTCTACGATCTTGGGTATTATTATTATGGGTTAAGAGTTATATTTGTCCTTGAATTATACATGAAAAATCACAAATCTTCTTAAACTCAACTACAGGTCAATTCTATCCTTCAACTTTAAAGATTCCTTTGTCATTACCTTAACATTAAAAATAATTAACATCTGTTAGTCATCAATGGGTCATACAATTTTTTAATATTTTTATTAGGTTAAAGGTTATTTTTTCCCTCAACTTCTATTCGAATGGTTAATTTCTCCCCTCAACTCAAATATTTTATAATTAAAAAATATTAAAAAATATAATGTAGGGCCCACTAACGATCAATTAACTGTGAGAAAACAGTAAGGCGATAATGAAGAGAATCTTTAAAGTTGAGGGACAGAATTGACCCATAGTTTAAGTTTAAAAATATTTGTAACCTTTCGTGTATAGTTTAGGGACAAAAAGAACTCTTAACTTTATTATTAATTGTAAATTCTTTTTTGCTGATAAAAAAATATTGGCATACATGTAGATGGCTTTATAATCCCTAATAGGATATTGAAAACAAAAATGTTGAGATTCTGTCAAGTTAAAGTCAATTATTTATGTTAAAGTTAGTCATCAAGCTGATCTATTACATAAAGGGAGAATTTCAATAAAGGAATAGGGATGTTATTTAATTACTAGTGGATCCATAAAAAAAATTTAAAATTTCAGTTCAATTTAGGAGAATTGAAATAAAAATAATTTCAATGGTGATAAGCAAAAGTACTCTTCATTTGTTATGTAAAATTCACTAGTAATTAAGTCACATCTCTAGTCCTTAATTGAAATTCTCTCTTTTATAAATGTGCAGCTATCATGGATAAATGCAACTTCCTTTTGCTTCTCATTTGTAATTATCCTATTGGATTAAATTTCAATAGATTATTAAGTGAACTCGAGATTGAAGGATAAATTGATTTAACTTTCTTAACCAGTTAAACCAAATACTCATCAACAGTATAAATTATTTAACACTAATAATGTTTTACTTTTGAAGTAGACTACTAAATGGAAAGTTAAAAATGGACATGATAACTTGAATAGGACAGATATGTTAAAAATTGTGCCGTAGAGCTAATCATTGTACTATTAATATGGTTATTTATAGAATTTTTCTTTTGTTATCATATTAATTGCATATTCACTATAATAACTGTATCTTTGGATAAACTATAGTGATTGTTCTAAATGTTCCTAGTCAGTCATCTATGAGGGATCAAAGGTGAAACAAGACTAGTATGACTTTAATTAATTATAGAGATATAAATTAAATTGTAGGCATTTGAAAGAGTACAAGATGCTGGACCAACCCACTATGAGAAGGCTGCATGATATAAGTCATAAGTTTATCTCATATGTAACCATATTACTAAGCCCTTTGACCTGAGATCATCATGAATTCCTATATGATAATCACTGAACTTTGATCTAGTCAAAAATACTTTTGACCGAGTGATCATAAAGGCTATAATTAAGTTTAATGATATTCATGCAGAGGAATATAAATGATTAATGTGAAATTTGTCTCTCACATTAATTGAGAGATATTAGTAGGCCCCTTGATGAGTAAGACTAATAAAATGTATGACCATACTATAGTCGAAAAGGTTTTTCCATTATTGTGTTAGTCCACACAAAGATCGAGAAAGTAATGATTGGATAAAGAAGAATGACAATTTCATGTTTCGTACTTGACCGAAATATCACGTGACAAAAGAGATGTGATACAATTATATGATAGGTTGTATCGAATTATTGATCCCCATATGAATTAGGTAATTACAATATCATACTAGAGGCCACTTGTGACTTGTGAGCTAATAGTGTAATTAGTCCACTTTCAACTTCATATAGGCTTACAAGGTCGACGCAAGAACAGCCTAATTGAGCTGTAAGTCCAAGTTTATTGAATTTAAAATATATCTAAATTTAATGAATGTATTATATGGTGAATGAATTATATATATATATATATGAACTATAAAATTCAAAGTATAATTATATATATATATTTGAAATATATATGTATATTATTTTGTGTGTGTGTGTGTATCTAATATACAAATATTATATTATTATGTTAGTTTTAAATTTAATTTTATATGATAGATTAAATTTAATAACTAATATGATATGAGAGAATATTATATCAATTCTATAATTTGAATTTATAAGATAAATTTAAATTAGATATAATATTATAAATTTTATTTATGAAATAAATTTAATCTGACATTTGCGTTGTCTCATTAAAGGAAAGTAAAACCCTAGTTTAAAAATAAGATAGAAAAGGAACATGCTTAATGAGTTTTTAGAAAGTTAGAAAAGTTCTAACGGCCAAACACTTTGAGAGCCACGAAACACCCTGAGAAAAAATAAATTGACATTCAAATACAAAAGGATATTGAGAATGCTAGCACATTATTCAAGTTAGAGAGTTGTTCGTGTAAATATCAGCGGAGAAAGCAAATCTACATTGTCAGCTCCTGAGATCCAAACTTCTAAAGAGAATGCACATGAGAATTTGAAATTCAGAATGTAACTTTTCTATCCACCTTAACTTAAACGAATTCATTTGGTTTACATGGAGATAGGGGTTCAAAAATTTAATATTTTGTTGCGCCTCTCTATCTAACAAAATATACCTATATGATGCTGCTTTTTGTCATGCGTTTGTCAAATGAGATAATGATCCAACCCTTAAACGAAAAGACTATTGCAGGTTAAATAAATTAAATTACTTCATTACAGACAATTTAATCCTCCAATCGCTATGCCCCAACATTATAATTACCAAGGCTTCCAGGACCTCTGGTGACAAAACAAAAAAAAAAAAAAGGAAAAATTCCTTATTCCTGTTTAGGTTCTCGACCACATGCTTTAAGCCTTCAAGGCTTTAACACTTTTTATCCTCGGTATTGGTTATTAATATCTTGTGCATTGGTCATGAAAAGCTCATAGAAAAGGCATTACTTTGCCACATAAAAGTTTGTTGTTCCCCAATACGATCATTTATAAGAAAGAGAGTGACAGGAAAGGGAAGGTGGGGGAAAAAAAAAGTGAAGACGCGTATGATAACTCGATTATCTTTTCTTACCCTCTTTCACTTTATATCTATTTCTCTTTAACTTTACTATTTTCACTTAATTTATGAATGCAAATTATCAATTTTCCTCTTCTATGTACAGCTAGACAATCAATCCCATGATGGCCTAAAAAGAAAGAACAATCCATCCAGTGAATATTAAAATTTATATCTGCAACCATATCAAGCAAAATGAATAGCAAATGAACAATAATTTTACAGGAAAACCAATCTATTCTTTTTCTTTTTATTTCTTTATTTTTTATCGGGGTTACCTAAATCCTGAACCTGAATCCACAGAAGACTCCAATTCTCCTAAAATTTTATACTATTTGATGTACCTTTGAGGGAATCATCATTGCAGCTTAACATGTGTTTGATTAATTTTCTCTAAAGGAAAGGAATAAATGGCATTTAGTGTATACCTTGTAAATACGACAAAAATAAGTTAAAACTTGGTCTGATTCAGGTAGATAAATTTATTACTAGTCTCTGGCGTGTTTGTAAGAGTAGTAGTGTGAAAAACACATCCATTTTTCTATCTTACAATCTGAGTTAACCTCCAATGGTTCCAATCCATTCTACTTTATTATGATATATTAATGATATTGCTGTAAGATAGAACTGTGGTAATTTACACATTTAATCTATAAAATTAACGGTTGGCTTAGGGCCCCAATTGAGAATGTAATTTATTATATTTAATGATCTTCCATCTTCATGCCCTGCTTGTGGGCTGGGATACTAAAATCAATGTCTAATTACATTGGAATACTGGATCTAGGATTAAGGTAATATGTATTACACTAGGAAGGAGATATTGAATGATGACAATATGTCCTCATAAATACAGTGACTACACCATCTCTCATGATACAATTTCTCAATCACATCACAAGCTGGACTACAATATATCAAGAATGCCTTTAAATATTTCTGGTATCAACTATTAGTATATGAATCTCACCTATCCTAAGTTCTAATAGTTTCAGAAGAGGGGACCATGAAAAACCCACTTACGAAACCTCTTGATTACATAGAAAAAGAGAGCATCCATTGCAGGATAAAAAATAACAGTAGGGCATACCAGTGTATTGCTGTTTCAGAACAAGATGAATTTGAGCCTTTATCCGTGACTCCCACAAGAAAACGGCAATCCCCAACTGATGGGTCCAGGAAAGTGACCATACCAAGGCCATCGAAATCACAGCTTCGCGAATCTTGCATTTGCAGCTGATAGTAACTATTGAAAGCATATGAGATGTTACCCTTCTCCCCTATCCCATTGCACGAACCCCCATAATTAAGTGTCGTGCAGTCTGCAACACTACAGGCAATTCTCATGTGGTTCACTACATTTGTCAGATCGGTCGAGGGAGTGGCAACACACCATCTAGAGGGCAGGTACTCAACATTCTTAGCATTCTTCAATTCCTTGTTTCCAAGACCAAGGTTTAGTGGATACTTAGCCTGCCCATCAAAGGAGAAAATCCCCCAATGTCTTTCAAAGTTTCCAGGAAGTGTGCTTTTCGCGCCTTCATCAAGCAGACTGAATATATAAACATCCATGGGAGGGGCACCTGGCCTTAAGGGAGTCCCTTTGTTACTCATAATATGCTTTATGAGACCTTGGTTGAAAACCCTTGCTGCAGTAATATTTGCACCAATAGCTCCATCCGAGGGCCAGCCAATTTCCCCAATTACTATCGGCATTTGACCATATCCAAGTTTATTGAGGGCAGAAACTAAAGTGTCATAGTTTCCATCGAATGCATTGGTGTAGAGGCTGGTGCCATCGGTGACTGGATGAGTAGTTCCTTCAAAGAATGCATAGTCTTGGGGAAAATCAGCATTATCATAAAGGCTTAAAAATGGGTAGATGTTTACTACAAATGGGGAACCATTTGCATTAAGAAACTGAACAAGTTGAGTCATAATTTGGGTCAGTTCAGGACGGAACGTGCCTTGAGAAGGAAGTGTAGCCTCATAGGCATCTGCATTGCAGGGTACCACTAGTTTTACATAACCTGCAAGATTAGCTTTAACTAAAGACTGCTGTAGATTGAGCATTGCAGGCATGACCAAGTTCTGAAATTGACCGTTATAACTTGTCAGAAATGGCTCATTTCCAACAGCAACATATCTGTCACCAGTAAAAAGAAAATTCAGAGGCCTGTGGATAATTAAAAGACTCTATAGGTACAGACCACAACAATGGCACTATCAATTGAGCTCAGAGCTTCTACTAAACACATTTTCGGTTCCTCTAGAACTGTAAATGTCTTAATTTGATCCTTCCAAACATTTAAAAATAATGCAATCAAGTCATTCCATCTCATTTTGTTCCTATGATGACAAAAGCTAATGATATTTCATTTAACTCGCGTATGAAGAAGTGATTTATAACACAACGTTGTTGGATTATAGGCAATTATGGAATCTATTTTTCTCCCAAAGCCATGTAAAGTTGAGCGATGTCACCTAATTACATGTCATCTAGTGAGTTCATGTGGCTCAGATCACAACCAAGAATGTTAGCAAAACATAAGTTTTTACTGAATTTTATTTTTCTAAATGTTGATAGGCAACACAACATTGGCTCAATCAAAAGTAGAGAAATTAAATTAAAATATTTAGATGCTAAAGATACTAAATAAAGTTTATTTTAGAAAATATGATGTTTAGGGAAGGATATATTCTCCAAGCCATCTAGGATATAACCATTAGAAGTTCAATCAAGCCAAGTGTTCAAAAGGAAAAGTTGGTTCACAAAATATTCTTAAGGCAAACTCAGTAAATAGATTTTTTTTTTTTGGTTTGCCACATGACATGAAAACAGCTTCATTCTTGGGAGAAATTCTGCAGGTAATAAGTTGGGGAAAAAAATCACAGCTTATAGAAATAATATCAAAAGAGAGAGCAAGTTCCTTACCTACGTTATGCTTCTTGATGGAGTATACTATCTCTGAATCATTAAATCGTTATAATTTTCCAGTTATATCGAATTAAATTGAGAATTCAAAGTCCAGAAATTAAAATAAAAGAAGATAGTAAAATACTCGTCCAAAATATTTTACTGTCTGCTTAATCCACGGATCCTCAGAATATTCAATTAAATATAATATGTTTTAGCACAGACCAACATTTAGGTCAGAGGAACATGTGATTTTGAGGGTTTCAAACAACTAAAGAAACTTTCTTTAGTAAGGACGGCCACCGGCTCCATCAGCTCTCAAGTCATCACAAATAAAAAATTAAACATAAAACATAGAAATTTGCAACAAGAAAAGATACTTTCGGAAATACCACACAGATATCTATCCTACAAGCTAGTTGTGAAAATGTACTCTGGTGCTTCTACGATCTCAATAGTAAATACTATTACCCCAGAAGATAGTCTTTGATAAAGCAGCTAAACATAATGAACCAAGATAGCATGGAATTTTCACTTTCTCAGGAAACAAAACGGAAACTAAATGAGAATCGAGAACCACAGAGATGAGACCAACCTGATATCCGCACCACCTTTACCGATAAACGACGAAACATTCTGGCGAACCCACAAATCAGCAGCAGAAGGGGAAGAGCCCAAGAGAGACAACATCTCATTTGGGATTCCAACCATGATCTGAATCCCACTTCCCATAAGAGCCTTAAGAACATCAGGCTCCGCTTCAAACAGCTTCACTTTCGGGATCTTGTTGTCTTTCAAGAGATCCACCACCGTAGATGGCTTCAACCTGTGAGATGAAATCGTGCCCCAGTTCACACCTATCGCCGATTCCGCCATTGGAGACCAAGCTAGTAACCACAAGAATACAACCACACCTACAGATTTCGGCTGCAACATTTTCACCACTTAAGATGCAAGTTGTTATCTTCTGTGTTCGAAGACGAAACACTCACCCACCTACTCTCCGTATATGTTCTCGATTCTCGATTTTGGAGAGTGAGTGAGAGAGGTGGGATTGATGTGAAGCGAAGTGGGAAGGGAGGAGCCAGGAAGCAGAGCGAAAATGTAACTGAGACGAGTAAAGTAGAAGCAGGCGATTTATGACGTGGGCATGGAGCTCGTAAAATATTAATTTAATTTAATTATTAGCGTAGGAATTTTGAAATTACATAACTGCCCTAGCTTTCTCATTGTCTGATTTGTCTCCTAGCACATGCTTACAGAGAAAAGTGACAATATCTACACGGAAAATCACAAATAAGGACACAGAATGTAAAGTGAAATATAGTGCATCAATCAAGAATTAACTTTATCCTCATCATTCTTGCCCATGGAACTGTTTCAATGGCCACCAGAAGCTGAATTATTTATTTAAAACAAATAAACACTAAATCAAAGGAATATATGAAGAAAAGAAAGGCGCTTTATTCAATTAGTTAAAAAAATTGAATCAATTTACAATAAAATCTGGAATTAAAGGTTTCACTAATTAAATAAAGCACCACTCCCTAAAATATTATCAATGAATGTTGGATTTAATTGAAGAGACTAGTTTTTTAATATGCTCATATTTAATATCAATTATATTTTAAATAAAATTATTTCCAATTAAAAGATACCTGTCAGTAATGGGAGGGGGGGGGGAGGGAAGTTTGAAAACATGAAGGATAATGGATAAAAAAAAACTACATGCCGACCTAAAAAGAAGCTGCAAGAGCCAACATCAAAGGAAAAGGTTAGAGATAGAAAGCGATGGCAAAGAAAGGATTGACAATGTGGATCTATCAATGACGAATGTGATCATGTTGGCCAGTGATCAGCGACCGACAACTTAGGAATGGAGGAAGAAGAGAGAATGAGTTATAGAAACGGAGGAAGGGAGAAGAGTAAAGGCCAATACGGTGAAGGAAGACTGGACAAAAACAAAAACAAACAAACAAACAAAACTCCACACGTTTTCATATGTGATATGGGTCTCAAAATATTTAGTCCCATGAAAAACATCAACCCCCTCCCTCTACAAAAACAAAAGAAGTGCACACTTATATAATATTCCTTCTTCTTTTACTTATAAGATAGAGAAAATAGGTTTTTATTTTGTTTATAAATCATGTCATTAACATTTTTATTATAAATTTTATTTTTTATCTTTCATTACTTTTCTTATTCAAAAATATAAAATATTTTTTAAACATTTAGATATTAAAATATGTAAGCCATTTTTAGTGTTTCAAGGTGTAATTATTTTGTATTTCTAAAAATGTTCATAATAAATAAATTATTTTATATTTATTTTAAAGTAAAATACTATATTAAATAAAGGAAAATATGAAAAGATAATGTTAGTTTGAAGATAATTAACTATTTTATTAGAGGGTCAGATTTAATTAAAAATGTCATACATTTTTAAATAGAAGGAGTAAATATCAGTGAGAGAAGTATGCTATTAAAGCCTGCATATTTAATGATACCAATAATAAAAATAAGCATATTTAATGAGGATGAAATTAGAAACTTATTAAATTTTTATATAAAGTTAATAACTAATATATTTTTTAGTTTCAATAAAACAGGTTAAACGAGGCTTATGTAAGATCTTAGGATGATTTTTTCATATTATTAAATAAGGATAAACATGAAAGGATAATATCAATTTAAAAACAACTAATTAACTTATTAAGAGGTATAATTTAATTAAAAATATTTTATATTTTTTAATGAAAAGAGTATAATTAAAAAAAAAAAAAAAGCCCCCGCTCAACATAAACCTGGTTCCATCCTTGCCGAGAAGCAAGTAATGGTGAAAGAGAGAGCGGTGGTGGACGAGGAGCACGGGGTTGAAATTCGAACTGACATATCTACTTGAATTGCATGATGGATCAGGGACTATGGTGCTTAGATTTTTTAGTCAAACTATTATTTTTAAAATTATAGAAAAAGAACATGGTCCTGAAATTTAATTTCAAAACATTTTGTACTCTCGAATGGTTATATTTCACTTTAACAGGTCTTAAAACTCCCATGAAAATGATATATATAGACACAATACCAAGTAAAAGTGTCAATTTTAGTATGGCATGCAATAGTTCGAGATGTTATGCGTAAGTCATGCACACTTGTTCACATAAAATAATTAATTCAAAGCTTTGTCAACTATATTATTTTAAATGGGTGAAATCATGTCTTGCTAAGTAAAGGGTCAAATCTTTTCGAAATCTTTACTGAAAACATGATACTTTTGATGTGATATAAGATTTTAAAATCATTTTGAAAATGGTAGGAAATTATTGAATATTTTCAAAATGAAGAGATATTTTTTGAAAAACCATATCTTTATAAATTAAAGAATTTTTATGAAGGGTTGTGTAGGAGTTATAATTAACAAAATCATATCTACCTCATTTCTAAAGACACCTTTGGAAAGTTATAAAATTAAAAGGTGTCACATGTAAAAATGTTATTTTAAGAAAACTATATATATTAAAATGGCATTACTTTCAATGAAAATTTATTATAAATAACCCTTGCGATTAATATTAATTAATAAGTTATGTTGGTGCATGATTCAACATAGGGTTATGATTTTTAAGTAAAAAATTTTATTACTGCAACATCCCAGAAATTAATTCTCAAACTACTTAACTTAATAGAGGATAATTAGGAAAATTTAATTGTATTAGGATTTGAGAATAGTTAGAAAGGGCTAATAGACTTATTAGGCTTTGCCTATAGCCTTTGGATTGAGTCCGAAATATTATTAAATTGTTTGACCCCAATTAGAGAACTAAAACATGACTAAAACATGGGCTACCTTCTTTATACCTACCATCGGGGCAAAAGGCTTATGTATTGTGGTAGATAGTCAATTTTTTCATTAAATGAGACAGTCGTTCGTTCAAAAAACAAAAGAAGAATTTAGAGAAGGAAGAAGGGGCTTGTGTCTTGCTCTATTAGGGATTGTTTGTGCAGCCATTTAGGAGCAATTTAGAGCCCTTAATCTCTTCTAGTAAGTTCCTTAACCTTTATCTTTCCTTCCTCTTCTTCTCTATTTAGTATTTGAATTAGAGTTTGCTATGTTGAGTTGATTTTTGGACCTATGGGGCTTTAGGTTTGAACTCATTAGCTTAAATGGAACTAATGAGAGTTATTTAAGTTATCTAAACATAAACATGATTGTTTAATGCGTCCATGAGAGTGGTCTTATTTATGGACAAAAATGAATATTTATGATGATGGTTGAGGTTGTTGAAAACCATTAATTTTAGTTGAGTGTAATGAAGTTAAATGGAGCTAATTAAAATTAATATACTAATGGTTGTGATTAAACACAAGGGGTTGTGATTTATGAGTGGTTCAAGTGTTGAAAATGGAAGTTGGAGGCATATAATTAGTGATATTAATGATGAATAGTATTTTTAATTATAAACTAATCACTTGGTGCATCATTTGATCTCAGAATTAGCTTGGATAATTGCGATTGAAAGATAACCTTTGACTTCTTAAAGGGTTGAGGTAATCGGAAGAAATTTAATTTTGTGTGCATTTCTTTTTTTTTTAAGATAAAAGGCAACTGTGGCTTTGAAATTAATAGTTGAAATGATTTTTGAGTAATATGATACTAGATAAGATTCTATGATAAAGAATTATAATGTTTAAAGTGATGAATGGCATTTGATATGTAAGTGGCAATTCTATGTTGAGTTGTAAATATAATGGGTATGAATTAGATTATGTGATGAGATTATAATGATGTGAGTGAGGTATATGGTATGTTGAATACTTTGAGCATGGCATAATAATGAATGCCATGCTATGTGTGTTAAGCCTATTTATTGCATGATCATAATTGGCAAGAGTTCGTCTTAGAATAAGAGTAGTTATAAATCTATATGGTACAACTGTCTTTTGATAATTGAATGCTAGCCAGTTGTCCCAATATTTGTCAAAGGACTATCCTACTATTTGTCGAGGATTCAAATCTAACTTGGTCTTTGAGGAGATTAGTCTAAGGTTAATGACACCACAAGGATTTAAGAATGGGAGAAATCATGATTTGAGAGTGAATGTAGTAACTTTTGGATTGGTAACTCCTCACAATTGGTGAGCTTAAGTTAGTCCAATATCCTTATTTGATTTGATAACCCACGATTTTAATTGGAGGTGGTAAGGGAGGTTATTGATCATGCATATTATTGATAATTGTCACATGGTTGATAAGATTGTGATTGTATTATTATGAATGTGAATGTGAATTATCCATAATTGCTAGCTTTGCATTTTTTATGATAAATTAACTTGCATGTTTATATATTAGACTATTTTAGTTATTGAGTGGTTATACTCATATCTCTCCTTACTATTTTACAAGTACTAGCTCTAGATAGGATAAAGGGAAAGCACTAGGTCAAGAATAGGAACTTGTTTTCCTACTATAGGCCTATTAATTTTGATTTAAATATGCGTAATTTAATTGGATATTGCCAGCTAGAAATTATATATTTTGAGATGTACTTGCACTAATAGCATGTTTAGTTGAAAGTTTGTATTTTAGGTCCTAGGTTATATGATATGTAATTAGAGTTATTTGGGCAGGGCCAAAATATCAGTACCAGTATGATAATGATTGCATGATGATTGTAAATGATTATGCTCAAACTTGATGTTAAATGCCTCCCCTTATTGTTTTTGAAATTAAGGGGTTGAAGGTTGAAAATGAGTTATGTGTGGTTTGTGATTGCCATGGTTTGTTGCAGGTTATCTTAAGTCTATTGAGTATGGTCCACATGTTTGGTTGAGCTTTTGGCACTTAGATAGAGTTTTGGACGCCATGGTTCTGAATTAGTGTGAAATGTGATTAGTTTGCATTTGAATGTCCAACTCTTTGATATGAAATAGTTTGAAAGTAAAACTAGCATCATTAGCTAGTTCATTGAAAGAACTTTTTGTGAACACTATAGCTTCAATCGAACGTCAGACAAAGATTTAGGATATGTCAAAAGTCTAGCCCAAATCTATCAAGTTGAGCAGTTTGATGTCATGAGCTATAAAATGAGCCGTGACGCATGATGCAAAGATGAGTTCATCATGATGCATTGTTCGTTGGGCATGATAGATGACTTAGTTTGTGGTTTTTTTTTTGTCATTTTTGACATTTTTTTCACCTATTTGCAAATGTTTTCATGTATAAATGATAGCACATGCTTCAATATATTTTATAACTCTGATTTAAATTTATTTTTGCTGAATTTAAAGTGTTTAATTTATCAAAAATTGGGATCCCATCTTTGTCTCTTCTATGTTTAAAGTTGAGCTTGAATATTTAGGTTTCCAATGAGTAAAGAATTCTACCATAGTAGTGCATATTTAATTTAAGCTATAAGTTGTTGGTTTCAAATATTTTAACTCCGGTAGACCTTTTAACTGACCTTTTAACTACAATCTCTTTATAAATGCAATAAAGATGTTTTAATTGTGGTGTGGTAATTAGCTTGTATTACTCCTTAATTATTATGCAATTTTGGTTATGTGCTGGGGTAATAAGAGCAGTATTACAAAAAGCATAACTTCAAAGCATCAATTCACTATTTATATATATCTCTTACCATCACTCATTTCTTACATCCAAATATTGAAACTTATTACCTTGGTCTTTGAGTTATCACTTTGTAACTATTGTCTTGGCTTGATTCATGAAAATGCAATCCATACTCAAGGGTTTTTCATTTTTTTTTAAAAAAAATTGTCATCAACTCAATTTACACTTAGAGATTAAAAGAGGTGGGAGCAAATTAAGCTTAAAGAAAAGTACTGTTATTCATGACTTAAAGACATCGTGCGTAGATTTCTTTTTCATATTTGATTTACTTCTTTTATTTTTCAAAGAGCCATTCATGCTGACATAAATTTTGGATCTGGTAATTTTTAAATCTTACATGGCCATTTCTAGAAAAATATATATTAAATACTACTCTCAACAGTTATAAAATGACTTATATTTTAGATCAAAGACTTTTTCCAATCCGAAATATCACTTAAAAATCGAGAACAGAAGGACTAAACGAAGCGGAGGAGTATACAAACTGATTAACACATCGTGAGGGGAATAACTAAGGAGTAAACAAATTTATCCAAAGCAGAAGGCTCCTAGTGACATGCTTAATTCATGAGTGAACTAAATAATCTACAAGAAAAATTCTTGTATAGACCTAAGACAATACATCATTCATAACACGTCATGTTGCACTAATTTAATTAAATAAAATTTTATGTATCACTGTTTCTAATGATTTCATTTTTATATACAATGCCTTTTTAATTTTTTTTTCATATATCATTATTAATGTTAAAATCAATTTATATTTATAATCATCTCATAAATGGTTTGTTTTTATTAAACATAGTATGAGTAATTTGGAGTATCAGGTACATATAAGAACTTTTCTTATTGACAAGTGATTGTAGCTTGTAGTTAAAGTGATCCGTTATCACTTTTTAGTTAAAGTGATTCAAACCATTATTATCATATTTGTCCCCACTAATTCCTATTAAAGGAATCAACGAAGCGTAAGGTCGCCCAACATATAAGGGATATCATTATTATATTCACACCACGTTTTGAGCCACAAAGTGGACATCAAGTTTTCTACATGTAATGATTTTGGCAAGTGAATGGAATACTCGTGTGTTCACTTGTAAATGAAGTTATTTGTCCTTTTATTGAAATATGTTTTATGCCCAATGAATTAAATTAAGCTCAATTATTTTTATAGTGGCACCAATTGAAATTAAATTTTGTTCTATTTAATTTAATAAAATAAATTATATGATTTGTTTTTATTGAAGTCAAATTAATTGTTGTTTTTCTTTTCAAGAAATATTGAGTTATCTCTACTCATTAACCACCAATAATTTTTACCATGGAGTGAGATTACAAATATTTTAGCTTTTACAAAAATCAATAAATTAATCTGT
Organism: Prosopis cineraria; assembly: GCF_029017545.1. Taxonomy (NCBI): domain Eukaryota; kingdom Viridiplantae; phylum Streptophyta; class Magnoliopsida; order Fabales; family Fabaceae; genus Prosopis; species Prosopis cineraria. The sequence continues at coordinate 4,466,792 of NW_026555334.1, read as the reverse complement.
CTCTCAAAGTTTAAACCTAGTTAATTAATCTAGGGAGAAAAAGTTTCTTAGTTACCATTATGTTTTTTTTTTATGATAGTACAAAGAGTATGTTCCATTGCAGATGGTAGAGATTATTGCCCTCAAAATATTTAGAACAAATGATAGACATTCCAAGGCTGTAATTCAAATCTACTTGCTTAAGTCACTTGAATTTCATTTTGAAAAGAAGAAAGTGATGGTCTGATGAGCACGATTGTAATTGTGTAAAAAATTGTATAAAAAGGATTTAAAAGAAACAATGTAAGGTGGTGGCCATACCTACCCATGCCTGATTGTCATAGAAACATTGGACTTTATTGAATCTCTGAAGATTTTTTTTTTCTTACTCCTTTCGGCCGGATGGAAAACCCTGATGATTGCGGCGTTGCCATTGAGTTGGGGGTATTCCCGTAATTTCATCTGGAAATCAATTAAAAAACCGCCTCATGGAGATTACACACACACACATGCATACATATATATATGTAATTGATTTGGATATGTATTGGAGTATTTGGATATTTTTATAAAAAATCATAGTTTTGTGTTCATGATAGATTTTGACATATAATATGTAATGTATAACATTCTCGATTTCAATTCGTGAGTTTTTAAGTGTTAAAAGGGTAAATTGATAAAATTAAATGATTAATGAATTAATGATGTTTTTGAATTGTTAATGAAATTATTGGATCATTGACACTTTTGAAAATGAGTTGACTAGAGTACGAGTGGATCAAGTATCAGGTGAGGCCCAAAATTCATTATGAGTCTCATTGTTTTAGTTGTTGCGGCGGATGTGCAAAAATATGAATACATCACATTGCTTGTGTGCATCATAAATAAAGGGGAGAAAAGAGATCATGAAGGGCAATGGAGAAAGACCTTTTCTAAGTTAGGGTTCCACTCTTGGCCCTATTTAAAGGCATTCCAAGCTAAAGATATTCATTGGTAAGCTTCTTATCATCCCCCCTCCCCCTCTATGTGAACTCTTGGTAGTTTTGGGTAATGTTGGTATTGATTTTCTTCCTCCTTTAGGTTATAACTAAACCTATTAGATTATATGAAGCTTTGAAAAGTTAAATCAAGTTTTTAAACATTGGTTTAAGGATTTTATAGTAATTTAAAATTTTTGGCTAAGGTTTAGATGAACTCTAAGTGAAAATTTAAAAATTTGGGAGTAATGTGGGTAGAAATTTCTTGTTATTTAAATGTTTGGGATGTTAAATGGAATTAATGAAGCGTGATGAAAGTGTTAATTGTGTTAAAGAGAAAATTTAGGTATAGTGGGTATCCAAAATTAGGAAAAAAAGGGGGTTTAATTAGAGTTATAATTAATCATTAATGTTTAATATTATAGATTAAATATTGATCGAGCCATGTTGATCTAGTCAACCCTTGAGGAGTTGGTAAGTTGCCAAGGTAATCTTTTTTGTGATAAAAAGATTAAGGTAACAAATGATCTAATCTTTTTACTTATGTGTTTGGATAGTTGATGCAATTTGCAAAAAATATATGCATATATTTTTGTTTTAAACTAGTAAATTATTAGTATGAATGTTTAATTGAGATTTTGAAATGTTATGTGAAATGGAATGTATGTATGTATATATATATATATATATAGGTTTGAAAGAGTTTTGTGCCAAAATCATAAGTATAAATGTATTTGCAAAATTGTATGAATTGTTATATTAGTAGATGATTTGGAATAAATTGTGTATGTGGCTATGTTAGTTTAAGCTGTAAACATGATCACTGTGAGAGAATGAGAATTCACCCTAGAGTTTTAGGGATATTATTGTTTGAAATTCATATGGTATATTAGCACTGGGGAGGCCCCAATACCAATTTTATCTTGTTTGAAAATTCTAATACTATTTGAGATAAATTGGATATATAACACCCCTAATATCTAAGAGGGGGAATCTATGATCCAAGAATGGGTGAAGGAGTCCTTGGCCAGGATTGCCTCTTATGATTGGTGAGTTTGAATTGGTCCAGTCACATGGATTTGATTTTATTAAATTATTAGCCCATAGATTCATTCAAAGAAAATAAGGAAGATATAAGACAGTGTGTTGATCAAGCATTTGTTATGGTTAAGTACACATATGCTCACATAAATGGTAACTGAGTAACTTTTTTTATTTCTGCTTTACACACTCATATACTATTCTTGCATGTGAGTAGTTATATCAAATTATTTGATTACTGAGTTATTGACTCATCTTCCATAGTTATATTTTATAGGTGAAGGCTCTAATAAAGGAAAAAGAAATGAAGGTACCACTGATAATTGAGGTGCTTGTGTTTGTATAACTCCCTCTCCTTTTAGGTATTTTGTAACAAATTTATATATATATATATATATATATATTATGCCAACTTAAGGATACTTACATGAGAATTTGGTGTTTTGTATGCATTTTGACTTAGGATATTATATTATGTTGAAAATTATTGTGAAAGGTCAAAATACTAGTATAAGTGTCATTGGGATGAATGTATGTATATAGATAATTGTTGTATGGCTATATTGATTTTTGCCAATGCCCCTTGATTTTTGTAAAATCAAAGTTTTAATGGTTAAATTGTGTTTGAAATGTATGTGATGAATTGAAATCGTTGAATTATGAGTATTGTGGCCCATTTGAGTTAGTTTAAGTGATCCTAGGGCCATTGGCACTTGGTTGGTAAGTTTGGATACCCTCGGCTTTGTTTTTGAAAGGAAAAAGGGCAATTTTGTATCAGGTGTCTAACTTTTAAATGATAAAAAGTTTTGTTGTGAAACTAATGACAATAGTTAGATAGCTTAAAAGGTTAAGTGTGGATGCTAGAATCATTGGACATTGGATAGTGAAACAAAGCACCCTAAAAGTTGGTCTTAGAGTGCTATTACGACAACAGGGGTGTGCCACAGTGCATTACACAGCGAGGGGACCCTCCCCTCTATGCTATCCACTCGTCGGTGCACTTTTGGCAATGTCCAAATTGTCTTCTTTAATGCTTGAATGTGATGATAATTGTTTCCATGCTTTTGTTATTTTACTTTGTATATTTTAAATTATCGTTTGAGTTTAAATATCTTTTCAAAAAAGATTTTTTGAGATCCCAACTTGTAAACTTATTATATTAAACCCTTATATTATAATAACTACATATAAGGAATTACTTAGTCCTAATTATCATAATTGTATTGTGTGCTGTGTTTTGATTATGTTAAGATGGACATTATATAAAGCAAGCAATTTTAGCGAGGTTAGATATATTTGGATCGAGCTTAAAATACTTGAACATATAAAAAGTCTATAAAACCAAGTTTCACTGTAACACCTTGGGTTTTTGAACTTATTTAGTCTCACTCAAATATTCAAAATGTTAAATATTATTTTGTTTCCTTTGTTCTTCTCTTGGACAATTTCACTTTCTATCTTAAAAAATTGAAAATTTTCAAGCAAAATAATACTACAACATATATTTTATTTCTATCCTTATTAAAGTGATACCAAACATTGAAAGATTAAAAATGAAAGCATATGAGCTAACCTCTTGTATCCATTTTTCCATAATATTTTTCAAAAATGTCAAAACAAACAATTATTAGAATATTAAAATTTTATTTATGGGCGCGAAGTATGCGAACAATGAGTCCAAGAGGGAGTTTATGAGCGCTAAATGAAAATTAATTTTATTTTGTTAGTAATAAAAAATTAGATATTCGGGCTTTTCTTATATTTTTTCAAACTTATTTAAATAAAAAAATTTTATAAACTGTCAAGCCTAATCTTAAAATTTTTTAAATTTATTTAAATTAGTCTGTCAGACTTAATCAAATTAGTGTTTGAATATATCTTATCTGCAGTGAAATATAAAAAAATTCACTCTTTATGAAACAGTGATTTTAACTGAGCCATGAAACCCACAATTGCTTTTTTTTTTAAAAAAAAAAATTCAATGTTTCTATCTTACTTTTTGACAATATTTTTCCAATTCAATCTCTTGCATCGGACAAGGCATTTTCTAATTTTTACAAAACCATAACTTCACCTCATTTTCAATCATGCTTTTCAATTAAATTTAAACTAAATTTTATTAATCAATTTTATAAATCAATAATATCACTTAACTTAATCAAATATATTCAAAATTAACAATATTAATCAATTTTTTATAATCAATATTACCCAACAAATATCTAAACACACCTGAAATTTGATTCTTATAATTATGACTTCAAGTACTAAATTACATTGAGTTAAAATTTAAGCATCAAGTTACAATTAGATTAAACTATAATAACTAAGTTATACCTAGTTAAAATTTAAAAATTGAGTTACAATTAAGTTAAAAGTATATGCACCAAATAATTAATCTTCCCAAATTCTATATGTACAGGATGTGGTTCGGTCCCACCACATTCAAGTATTGCGTTAGGAACGATAGTCTTTATTTAGAATTACCATCTATTCATGCAACTTCTATTGCTTCTGCCCCATCAAGTTTTAGTTTTGCAGACTCAAAATTTTGCTCCACCTTCAGTTTGTCCTCACTGGCTTGATCGCTGTCATTCGTATCATCTTTGTCAGTGACATCAAAACTGGCATCAGGAGAGTAATTATCTTGGTCTTCATGAATGACGTCGAGAGGCTTTCCCAACGTGACCACCACCCTATTTTCCTGGTCATCCGATGCACTGAAGCCAGATAATCGAGACTCATCCTTGTCTAGGACCTCAGTTTTGGGAATGGACAACAATTTAGTCTCCGTCGTTGTTGAAAAATCAGATAAAGATCCATCTGCCACGGCGGACTGAAGTAACGGCTGGATGCTGGAAGCAACATTTGAAGATAAGAAGCTACAAATGTCAGGCTTCCCCGTTAAATCAACCCACCTGTCACCAACCCAGTCTCGGGAAATCCTGATATTCTTCTTCTCAAGCACAAGGAACTTCCCTTCACCTGAAGAGATGACAATTTGTAATTAACACAAACATTTGATTCACTGATTCTTGTAAGGTATTAAAAACTAAATCAATCATTGAACCAATCAAAACAGTAGTTCAAGAGTTAATAGTTAAAACTATAATCAAACCATGATCAAACCGACTATAAATAAAACATTTCATTAAATAGGCCATACAATAGTCTAACAGTTTACCGGTTTAACTGGGCAAGTTGACCCAGATTTTTATACTATTGACATAACTCAGATTGCAATTTGATGAACCAGGAAAAAAAAAAGGTACAAAACAACAAGAAAACAGAGTATTATATTCATGTTACAGCCTTACCAGGGGAATAAACCTGCAGCGTATCAACTCCACAAACATTGACTGCAGTAATGACCCCTTCCCACCAACCGTCACCCAACCAAGCATCAACTGGGATCCCAATCTCAAAAGTACGGTCTGCAGTATCTTCAGGAGGATGTGGCCGTACTGTAAAGCGGCCCGTACATCGAATACCCAATTTATCAGGAGATGCCACTCTATATGCAGGGATCCATTCCTTCAAATTTTTTCAAATTCAGGAAATAATTTATATTATTAATGAGACAATTGGAATGCTAAAGCCAAAAGTTATATCTATCGTTTTTTCTACATCCTAACAGAGAAAACCAACAGGTTAGCAAGTCATACCCCCATAGGTACACATACAAACAGGGAAACATAAATCATACCTCCAGCTTTCCCTTTCCATCTACATCCAGTATATCCTCATACTGGACCTTCAGCTTCTTTTGGGATGTATGTAACATTTTACACCTAAACCAGCACCCTCTTATGCCACTATCTTGACACAAAATCTCTATCCTATCATCATCCTTGAAAGACGGATGACTCTTGGGCTTAGGACCGATAACTTTAATACCCATTGTTTTTCTTGACAGTTTTAATTTTAGCATTGGGAACACTGGCTCACATTCTGTTATCTGATTCTTCCGGGCAGCGTTTTGAAGAGTAGAAGAAACCTTTCCAAGTATTTGGTACCCTTTAGAACTTCTATTCCTCTTACTGCTAGGCCTTGAAGGATCTTCTTCATCTTCTCTGTGCAATTTTGGATGCTTCACCTTTCTCTTAGAAAGGATAGGGCTACTCAAACAAGAAAGCACGGACTGGTTACAATACCCACGCAACTTAGAGAGAGAGAAAGGCTTAAGCTTATTGTTTTTAAACTGCCTTGAGCATACATGGACATCAGCTGAAGAGGCTTGTGATGCAGCAAGCAAGCATTTCTCATAATGCTTAGGACTCAAAACAATTGCAGGACCATTGACGCAATCAGCACTAACCACTTGAACATGAGATGTGATAAAAACTTCTCCAGGTTGCAGATTCAGCTGTGGCATAACCTGCTTAACTTCCTGACCATGGTGAAACCACCTTACTTTGACCTTTTTCTGCCCCTTCTTATCCTCATACATGTCTTCTATGTAACCAAGATACTGAATTTCTTCTTCAGCCATGATATATACAAATGAATGAACCTAAATATTGGAAGAAAGAAATCCTAAGAATCAGAAATTTTCAAACAATAGAAAGTCAAAGATGAAAAGAATCAGGACAAAGATTGAGGTGCAATAACAAATACAATTTTCTTACATAAATAGTTGTCCCGTTCCTACAAAATCCTGAGTAGTGCTTAAGCTGCTTAGCACAAAACCAAGAAGTGCCTGACCATTCAATGTCGGAACTTTGAATTTTCAACTTCCTAGAAACCTGCAGTGCAGGGAAGGGTGTGAGGCCTGAGGTAGAGATTAGTCATAAAAGAATGCTAGGGTAAGTAGCGTAGTCTAGATATATATACCATCTTGTAAGATGAATACGTTTTATTAGCACTGGTTCCAGTTGTTAATGCTTCAAGAGAATTTACAGCTTGTGCCGAATCATTCATCAGTGCATCTGTCAAAGAGATTTTAAGCATAGTTATTAATAGCACCCAGCACACTTGTATAGGAAGAGCTCCAAAATGCTATAGCATGTCGTTCACAGTGTTGCATAAGAAATGTGAAAATGAAGCACAGAATTATGATAGAGCAGGTGGCTTTTACCAGCAGCACATGTAACTGACTCTCTTTCGTTTGTATTCCAATAAAATAAATGTAGCAAGAACTTTAAAGTTTAAAGACATACAAATATATAATTTATAATGACTAACATATACGGAAAACCAACCTCACATTAAAGAATATCTCATAAGCAAACAATCATTGATAAATCACAATATCAAGTACTTCAATCATAAATATATAAATGTTAGGCAAAACTTCAAAAGTCTGTGCTTAAATCTAAAATAACTAAATCGATCATTCTTGATCAGACATAACCTCATCCTCCTACAGTCCTACCTATCCAAAATGGAAAAAAGAAGGGGGGAGGGGGGAGCAACATCATGCCAATGATCATCATCAAGCAAATCCTCAATTTCCTGTTCATCTTCTCAGGGTTCCATTTTCTCATCAACCATATCAAAAGCACAATAGGGGATGCCATTGCCCACATCTCATGATCTTGAATTAGAAATAGGAGACATAACCAAAATGATCAAATGATAAAAGGAAAAATCATTTAAGTATAGAAGTCTAACTTTTTATCAAAAGAGCCTTAAGAATCTTATTTGAAAGAATACCTACATTCAGATAAGGACATCCAATATTCCAATTGCAAGGAAGATAATTTAAATATATTGTGGTTATCGAAATTAATAATCATAGTCATTGGCAGCTGGTGTTGTCAGTTAAATAAAATCTTTTAAGCCCTTTATAATAATTAATTTACACTGTAAGTTTTTTATTCATTATTCGAACGGGAAAAATGATAACAATATAAGGATGTTGGTCAGCTAAAATCACACAACCAGATCCCATGATTCTACCCAATAAAAACAGAGAATAAAACTACATAAAGAGATTTGTTCAATCCCATAAAATTAGGGATAAGATAAGATATAGAAGAGAATCTGACTAGCAAGAAGAATGGGGCCATAGTGTTAGGCTGAGATTGTTTCTTCAATACATTTTACAGCCACCCTACTGGGGAAACTCTGGGCAATAACATATATTTTTAACTATTCATTTAATTGTTGATTGACAGGCCTGCAAGGCATTCCAAAAGGTACATCTAAAATCATGGCCAAATTATGTGCTATATCTGAATCAGGAAAAAAGAATATTAGATAAAGATGGCCAACAATGCTCCAACTTCAGAAATTTAATCATTGAATGTGACAAATCTTCTGGAATTTTTACTTCTCCAGAAATCATAAGAAGTTTTTATGATCTTACTCTATTGCTGGAAACGCTTAGCTTGTTCTATGCTTTTCGTTTGCCTGACAGAGGCACTTGAAGATTGGATTCTTCAGGTGCCTATAGTTCTTCCTTATTCTTTTCAATTTATTTCTTGAAAGTTGAAACCAATCCGCAAAATGTGTTCTTAGTAAAAAAATCTTGAAGGTCATATCAACAAAAGGAAAGGATTTGTCTAGAAAGCTGTAGCACTAAAAAGAATTTACACAAACGATCTTACTTCAGACTTGCAGGAATAATACAGCTTTACAAGCATACGTTGTGGTGAGTTTTAAACGTACAGAGATGTTAGTCATCTGTTTCCGAATTGAGAAGTGGCTGTCAGATTTTGAATGGATAGATTTAGCATTATGAGTTGTATTTGTTCACCTTATCTACAGGTTTTATAGCTAAGACTTGGTTTTGAGAGGAGAAAAGGCAAAACGGACATGGCAATGTACAGTTTTTGGCATGACTGTAGTGTCTTTGGGGAGAATGGATTGTGAGAATTTTAAATCAGAAGTTTCTTCCATCAGAACTTTTATATCCTCAATGCAAAATCCAGCGATTGGGTTTTCTAAGGGTCTCCCATGAGGATTAACAAAGGGACTGACTGGAACTAGAGTGTTTGGTATCTTTTGTTTCCCATTGTTTTGCTCCTCTTAACTAAATTTATTTTGAACAGAGAAGCAAGGTGACAGAAGTTATCATAAAGCTAAAACTATTATGTCTCCAAAGCCCAGTCCTTTCAAACAGGCTGATGTCACATTAAACGTAATCACCATACTATGATTAAAGTAATCAGAAGCGTCTAGTGATAAGGGAACCTCAGTGCTATGAAGGATGTACATACTGCACTGAATTATTAAAACAAAGCATACAGAATATTACTTACACCAAATAGATTTAAAATAATCAAGCATAACAACAATATAAAAATGAAACATCTAATGTGTATTGAAATGCAAAGCACAATCAAAACATGAATCATGTCAACCTAAAAGGCCAACAGATCTGTCTGAATTAACCACAGAAAACAATACCAAACACTTAAAACATAAATTCAATATTCTTTGGTTCTAAACATTCAGAAATCCAATAATAAGAAGAAAAAAGTTGGCTTGTGAATAAAATATCAAACAGATCATATGGATATTGGCCAGTCATCTGCCACATGAAACAGTGTTTGCTGATAACAAAATAATTGGGCTAGGGTCAGACAAGACAAAACATGGGAAAAAAAAGGAGAAAATAGAAAGAAGTACATAACTAGGAGCTACCAGTAATATCAAGGCAACCAGAAACGTTCTACATAGAGTCAATAAATGCTGATGTTTATGTTAGAAAGAGTCAAAAACAAGGTAAGTAGGTCTGCATCAAACCCTTCCAAGAATGTAAATGCAACTACCACTTCAAAATATAGCATACACAGCTGGCAATACACATGCATTGAAACAGTGCATGCAGGACTGCAATCTCAAAACATATCACTAAAATCTCTTGTAATGGTTTCCTTGGAATAGTTAACTATGCTCCGCAAAAAGTTAAAAAGAAAAAATCTTATAACTTGATTAAAGATGTTTTAACAAAAAGGAATATAGGGCAGCAACCAAGAGTCCAAGGCAACAATTGATGATTATACTCATATTCAGTCATCTGTAAAGAATTTAGCAGCTAAAAATTGCTCATAGGGTGATTAAGATACGTTATTCAAACATAATCATATAAATTTGATATTCAATTAAATGGCCATTCCACTGACCGCAACACTCTAAATTCATAAATAAAGTATTAGTTATGTCACTACCCTTAAAAAATAATAAAACATTATTATTATCAACATTTTGAAGTTAACCAATTCAGTCAAAGGAAACCATCACAAAGTTCTGTAGATTTTATTCTGTCATTCAGATCAATCAATAATTCAAAGGCCAAACGAACTAAAAGCAGGCAGATTTGACCAAGTTTCTTAAAGGAACCCCGTATCTCAAATATCTGGTGGATACTGTGCAACTTTGAGCTATGTAAATCATGAAATGACATTGAAAAAAAATATTCTATAAGCAAAAAAAAAAAAAAAAGGTCATAAATCAATTATCAAAGCAGGTAGATTTGACCTAGTTTCTTAAAGGCAGCTCCTATCAAGCTGATTAGATAATGCAAAGATTGAATTGCTACGTCATTGAAAGAACTAAGACCATGATACCTAAATCATGGGTCAATCTGCTGAAACAATTCTGGAATGCCTTCACAAACTATTCCAATTATGCATAGAATTCCAGGAGACATAACTACAAATTATGCATTCGTCATTCAGATTTTGTAATAAAACAATAAAAACTTGAAATATATCAGAATGCATACCCAAATCATCCATATGTTGATGTCTATTCCTCGATACCAAACATGTCAGCCAGTCTACCACCTCTCTTCTAGCCCGCCATTTACACCCAGAAATGATATCTCTGGATCCATAAGCCTGCAAAAATTCGTCTGACACAACATACATCATATGCCTTATACTCCTCTCGGTGCCCACTACAGCAAGCACTGAATTCCCTGATGCATCCCTTAAGTAGAAGTGAGTTACACGATTCCCACGCTCCTGGCATATAATTTGTTCTTCCCACTCCACAAAAACAGGATTACCCATGGTCATTCTGAGCAGAGACCCCTTTTATCTTTATCACATCCAAAGAAAAACACCCCAATTTAGGGGATGATCGGTTGCTTCTCAGTGACCCAATTGGTTAGCAGACCAATAAAACATTAAAGATATAGCTACATTCTCTTAAACTCAACGCAAGGAAGATGAGAGTGAACTACATGAAAAACAGAATTCAGAGACCCTCAAAGAATCAGAAGAGAGTACAGCCACCAAAGATGGAGAATGAAGCCCTAAATCGTCAAGAAAGAGAATAGGATCCAAAAGCCGAAACTCAAGTCAAACAATGAACTAAATACAACACGGCTCCAAACGAGGGAAAACCTGAAGATAAGGAATTTGTCCTACTACGCGACCAGAAACGGCGTAACATTCATTTTATTAAACGAAACAGAAATCTACGACGCAGGGAATGAGGCATCCATCAATGATAGAGACAACCAACATGATAAATGAAACATGAAACCACTATTTTTGAACCAAGAGTTCAAAATATAACGAAGATTGAAGCTTATCTTTAATGCGCATTGAAAACCTTCACGAAGGAGCGGTAATGGCCATGAATCGCAGAAAAAATTTGCAGTGAATGGAAGGGCTGAAGACGCTGAAGAGGCTAATCGAGCGAGGGACTGAGGGTTACTGAAAGAGCTTGGAGAAAAAGTGGGAGGAGCAAAAAGGGAATTTTGAAAAATATTGGGAGCGGATATTGCGGTACTGCACCCTCCAGCATGGATGTCTCGTTCTGCAACGTGGCGCGTATCTTGTGATTGAATTACCAATTTGACCCCTCTGTTGATTAACTCTTCTCATGGAAACCATGAGCTCTTCTTCACAATCATAATGATGAACTATGACTCTGAGAGGTTTCCTTAGTGAAAAGTAAATGAAAAAAAAAACACATGAAAGTCCTATCTAACTAAATGAATTACTAATTATTAATAGGATTTTTAAAATTGAATTATTACTAATTACTAATAGGTCCAAAAAAAGCATAAAAATAATTTAAAATTTTTTTAAAATTACTTAAATGTTGTTTAACCTTGTTAACTATATCAACTTGAACTTTTTTATACTATTATTGAACGATTGCTAGTTGATCATTGGACCATTGCCTTTAAAAAGGTAGTTAGAGCTTAACGGGTATGAATTGTGTAATTTGTCATTTTGCCTAATTGGCTAGGATTTAGAAGAATGCTTCCGAATCATGACCCAAAAAAAAAAATTAATGCTCTAAAAGGAATTCAAGGTAAGTGAAGGAAAAAGAGAGAAATTCTAATAATTAAGGAATTTATAAAAAATTTACCAATATATCTAGTTATTATATATAATTTATTGGGTAGTTGTAAGCGAGAACATAGAAAATAATCTAGTAAAGTATAGATATGCCTAAAACTTCAAAGGAAATTAAGGAAAGAGAAAGTCAAATGAGCTAGGCAGGGATGAAATTGTAAAACTATTGGTCGGCAAATGAAAAAAAAAAAAAGAAATTGTAAAACTTCTGAATTTTAACCAAATGACACTTGAAGTTATCAAGTGGCAGGAAGAACTTTAATCATAATAAAATCATGTAAATTATATTGCGAAAATATCAAATTAACATTTCAAGGAAGACAAGTACAAAATTGTGTTAGATTTCAAGCAATGAATAAATCAATTGAAAGTTGAATGTCAACGAAGGTTAAAGTCATTAAAATTGTGAATTTAAATAAATTTGTGATAGAAATATAAACTTAAAACATAAATTGAAATCGTAAATTTATAAAATTTTATCTTTATTAATAAATATTCTTTAAAAATATATGATTAAAAAATTATAATATAAAATATGATCATATATTTTAAGTATAAATCAATGAAATTAAATCTATCTATATTTATAGATTATTATGTTCAATGTTAAAATTTTAAAATATGACAACTTATTTTTGATATATTTTTTATTTTGTTATTAATATCAAGTTTTGGTTTTTTTAGTTTTATTTTTGATTGAATCAAATCCCACCACTTTTATAAATTAAATTCTATATAGTATATATCTATCTTACTCAATAAGTTTGTAAACGGATTGACATGATTTTATAAGTTAAAAATATATGAACAATAAACTAAGAGTGTCAACTCGTGAATTTAATCAAATTTTATTTAATCTAAATTTATAAGTGAATTAACACGAGTTTATAAATTAAAAATGTAAAAATAATAAAATTATAAAATCAACTCAAAAATTTGACAATAATAACAAAGGTCATTACATTACTATAAAATATGCATATGAGTGTGTTCCATATCACAGCGCTTATGCTGATGAAAGTGCTATGATAAATATAGGCAAAAGTGTTTTTGGAATGTTTATTATAGGAGATGCTTTGAAAATATATACTTATGGGAGTGCTTTCTCGTAGGTATTTTTAACAGAAATAAAAACAAAATGAAACTGTTTACAAAAGTGTGTGCCAAATGAGTGCTCTTATAAATTTAAAAAAAAAAAAAATCTAAGCCTTCCAGAGTGCTTCCTATTAAGCATTCCGATAGGTTAAAGGATCTAAGAATTAGTTTTAGTACTCAAAGGCATAAAATTTTGACTAGTTCCCACTTGTGCTTCAAGAGAAAAAAATGAAATTAAATATCACATCTAAGTGAAAATTTGCCAAGTTGGGATGTTAAGTGATTACATACATGCTATTTATATATACTTAGAAAATAAGCACCATTTTTCATTGATATAGTCATGCTAATCTTAATTCCTTCTCAGTCTCAAAGTCAGAATTGAGGCCATTCTTCCTCCTATACTCTTAAATGTAATAGTCGGTCAAGTATAACGCAAATACATAAATACATACATACAGGGAAACAAAGCATGATTTTCTCTCCCCCATTAACTTCCATTAACTTTTTTTAATAACATTGAAAAAACATTACACAAATAAGGTGAACACAACAGCACAAGCTACAACTTATACGAGATTTATTGCATCTAAATTGAGTGAAGAATGGATCATTGGATTAGTAAATTCTGAATTTACTATAATATAACTCATGTTATGTATTTCATAACAAGTTTAATGATTATTCATTTTAGACAATTAATTTTTTATTCATTTTCTCATCTTTAACATTATATATTTAATTTACCTTTATTGTTTTTCCTTTCCTTATCACTAATAATAATTAATTAATTGTCATGTGACTGGAGGTAAGCCCATGATAAAAATTCTTGGGGCATAACTTAGGGAAAAAAATGTGGCCAAGAAATCCCATATATATATATATATATATATATAAGAAAAAGCCACTCATTGATATTTTCTTCGTTTTTAGCCTCACTAAATTGTTCTTGAAAAATTGGTTGTTTTGGTGTAGTACTACTTCCTCCAACACTATTTGCTTGTGTGAAATATTAATTTGAAAGAACAAGGATTTAATCAATTAGATAAATTTTACATGGAGAGACTACAAAAATTTAAAGAACGATGACTAATTCAAAACTTTTTATAAACTACACACGTGGGCTTGCTGAAGATACATGGGTTCCAATTCTAGCAATTACATAAAAGTGATTGGTTCTGTTATAATAGATTATGGAGGAGGAAACTTACCGAGATGATGTTTCAGATGAAATGATGTATGTGAAAATAGAGTTATACGGCCGAACTCATTTGTTAGTTCTCATAGTAAATACACTCGCATAGGGAGAAAGAGAATAGAGGAAGTAGAAAGGGTGATTGCAAAACTTACCTTCAGGTCCAAAATGAGAAGCCTGCCTCCTAATAAGTAGTATGCATAATGCATATGATGGGAAATGTGTGAGATGTGTTATCTAACCATTCCCTCCCTAATTCAAAATTAAAAAGGAGGAAACTACACTTGAGGAATTGAGAGAATCACACATTAAGACCTAACATTTCTCATAATTCTGACAACATCATCCCGTTCCTTAATTAGGCTTATATTTAGGTTTGATCCATTAAGGGTGAATAAAACCAACATGTTGGAACCTCAAATGTAAGAGTTCTATCATGGCTTTTCTTCTTAGAACTTTGTGTTTGCAATATTAAAGTTTGGACATTGTGAAAACATCATAATGATTGTATATTCAACAATGTTGTTTCCAACCCACTCAATATGGTCAAGCAGATCATTAGCCATGCAAGTTTAGTACATAAAAATTTCACATTGAGTGACTCTTCTGGTTTATTGGAGACTCAAGTAGAAGCAAGGTAGGAACATCCACCTCATAGATAGTTGAACCTAAATGTGGATGGCTTCATGCAAGGTCAACTTGGTAGTGCAAGATGTAAGGGCTCTTTTGAAATGAGGAAAGGATGTGGATTGTTGGCTTTATCTATGACTTAAGGCACCTTAGAGGCTAAATTGTGGGGTGTTTATCATGGTCTTAGGATTGAGAAAGATCTAAATTTTAAAATACTGATTGTGGAGAGTGACACAACCACCATTTGTCAACATTTACTGTCCTCCCTTGACTCGAGCAAATATGATTTTTAGCATCTCAAGCATGGTGTTAAGTTTCTAGATAGTGATGGTGATATTGATGTTGTAGTTGAGCACGTGTTTAAAAAAGGCAATGTTTCTATTGATTGGCTTGTTAAGAAGAGTGTGAACTAATAAGTTATTAATTGTATTATTATAGAGATGCCTCTTAATGAGATTGTTTTTCTATTTTATTGAGATTTTATGGGGGATTCTGTTCCTTATCTTATGTAATAGTGAACAATATTGTTTGGACTTAGCCCTATTTTCTACCAAAAAATTAAAGAGATTAATTTTCTTTATTATAAATTGAAAATTAATTGTCCTATTCATAAATCCAAACAATACATGCATGCATGCTACTTTATTTTAATTCTCTTCCATCAATTAAGTTTCATTTTTGCTACCTATCTATTTGTCACTAGGTTATAAGTTTAATAGATAAGAGAATGATATAAATTGATGAAGACATAACAACACATCATTTCCAAAAGGGTTGATTTTATTAATTAATAACTAAGTGTATAATATTTCAACCTCAGTTATTAAAATATTACAACATTCCCCTTGCTTTCATTTCATTCTCAAAAGTCAATCAGATGGCATAAGGTAACCAATAATGAGGATTAAGGAACATTGTAATTAGGAGGAATATGGTGGAGGCAAGGGCAAATCCTTAACAATGCCACAAAGTAAAGTTGTGTTTTGAAGGTTGTATTCATCTCTGAGAGATCGTTCTGGGGATAAAACGCTAACGTACAATTGTTGGCCCAAGTAGCGATTCTCAGCTAACTCCGACCTCAAGTTCCACATTCCACAATTATCGAATGTCAGCATTATGGCTGCCCAAGAATTTGGGAACACTTGGACGGTGTGCCTACTCACAGCATCTAGAAGGTTATAGTTCTTCCTTTTCTCTGGGGCCCATCTTCCTGGCTCATTTCTACATCAACACACAAACAAATTAGTGTATATGTGTATATGTAAATATATATATATATATATATACACACATATATGGATGTATGAATTTATGCGAAGGGAAATAAAAGAATATCTACTAACGCAACAGCGAAGAAGGAATATCCATCCAAGTTATATGATTGCATGCTTTTCTTGTGGTTTTCAATGATGATCTCGACGAAGGTGCGGTAGGTTATATTTATGACATTTGGTTCAATAGTGAGGCTCTCTAGATCGGCTGAGGGTTCGTCAGAGATGGTGTTATACTTGAATACTTTGTCAGCAACTCCGAAGTATTCAGCCAACTTCAAAGGGGTCTGAGGATCTACATGTGAGACCCCATTAAGCGCATATCGATCTTTCCCTTGTACCTTATTATTTGATCCTATCAATTTGATGGTTCGAGTGATGTTAATTTGACCATATTTATATGAACCTTGAGGATTAGGCCTAGCAGCACTGGCTGTGAGGTTCCACCGAAAAGATCGAAATTGGTTAATAGACCAAGCGATGCCAACAGGTGCCTTAGGGATCTGTACTGAGGCAAGTCCTTTGCTATTTTCATAGCGAACGATGCCTTTACCTGTGAGAACGACCTAAAATCAATAGAAATTATATTTTAGCAATTAAAAATAATATTCAATAAAATCTAGTTATATAAAAGCAAATGCTAAAAAAAAAGATATGATCAATGGTAAAAATGTGTTAAATATGTGAATTATCATGACCTTAGTAAAGCGAGTAGAAGCAACAAGGTAGTAATCCTTAGGCTCTTGATCAGCAGTCATGAGAACAGTAAAGCATTGGCTAACATGGACGTCGAGAGAGTTATAAGTGTTTTGAACCACATGAGATCCCTCTGTCTCAACCAGCTTCATGACATGGCCTTGGAACCTGAAGTTGAGAGAGTTCTTACTCCCAGCATTGCAAATCCTATACTTGTATGTCTTGCCAGGCTTCATGGTGAAGAGTGGCTCATCACTTCCATCGCCTTTCGCGGTTTTGCCGTTAATGATCACACCAGCTGGCCTGCCAATAGATCGTCCACTGTCCAAGAGTTTGAGAAGCGTCGCGTGCTTCTTAGTATACCAATCTCCAATGATAACATTGAACTCATCCTCAGGATTCGGGTATGGAACTGGGATCAACAAACGACTAAACACACGAATCATACCGTAACCTCCAACAGCTCTATGCATGGATGTGGTCGGATAATAGAGGAAGGTTCCGATTTGATCTTTAATTTGGAAATGATAGGTGAAGTTGGTGCCAGGTAGGATTGGACATTGGGCTCCCAATGTACCATCCATCCATGAATTCTTCCTGTGTTGGATACCACTCCATGTGAAAAGCACAGGCTCATCAAGTTTGTTGAACACATTCACAACAATGTTATTGTTGGATGAGCAGTTAATTTGAGGTCCAGGAAATTGTCCATTGATGAGAATCACTTGTTGTGGAACTCCAAGAGGAGATAATGTCCCATATGTTACATTCCACGTGTAGAATATGTAAGGGTCTTCACCTTGTACCATTGATATTGTCACCACCAGAAGATATGTCAGAAACATGAACATCTTTCCTCGGCCCATCCTCCTGTTTTGCGAACAGCTCCTAATAATAATGTTATCAACCCTTTTGATTATTTATTTATTTACTTATTGATGATTTACTTTCTCCCACTTTTTTCATCAAGTGGAAGAAAGCTCATCCTTAATTTTTCAATTCGTAAAGGCCTAGCATATATATAGGGTTTTCTGTGAGCAAGAAACCTTTTAGTATATTTGCTTAATACTATATATAGGTTTATTGCTAAACTAAGTAAGCTGTTTGAAACAATATTTTGCTAGCCACCAATTTGTGGCTCTAAACTAACTAATTTTAGACATGATTTTTAGGAGCTTATTAGACATGAATACATTTTGTTGACATATGTGCACCATGGTCTGTAATTTATATATATATATATATATATAGATAGAAAAGGCTATATTATATTAATCACCATATTCTAAACCTCACATTTGTTACAACAAAATTGTGTTACTTCTAAATCTCTAGTTTGCATGATTTGCTATAATAAAGTTTAATTTTTCCTAACGTTTGTTTTATTTTCTTTTTTGTTTTAAATTGATGTATTAGAGGAGTATCCGTTAAAGACATGAAAACATAGGGCTTAAAATTTAAGAATTTAAATACAAAAACTTTAAATTATAGCAACAAGAATGGATCCAACATCAAATTATGGTGGCAAGAGTTTTACAAATTAACTAGATTTTATATCCATGCAATGTTTGGGATATTAATCTCTTGTTTGATTTGATAAAAATATAGGTTATAAAACTTTAATAAAGAAAGATAAAGAAAGAAAGAGAAAGAAAATTTAATTAAAAATTTTCAACCTTATTTGTCTATATTTTCAAATGAAAATTACTAAAATCCTCTTCCTTTTCATTCCTCTCAATTATAAAGTTTAATAGTGACCACCACTTTAGTGAAGCCCAAACTCCATAGGCTTATCAAAACATTTAAAGTCTTTACAATGGGATTCTAAAAGAAAAAAAAAGTCAAATCAGTCTCATTTGGTCTAACAAGGGGTTATTTCTAATACCCCTATTTGCCCGTCTCCCGAGTCCAATTCATCAATTGGAATGTCATTCATGTTTAGAGAGTCAAAAATGGAATTGATAATTTATGTGGTTTCATTAGAACTCAAAGGTCCAACACTAATCTTGCTGGATGAAACTACTAGAGCCAATACATCATTCCCCAACATGCCTCCTTTTGCATGCCCTCCTTTTATGATCCTAATGCAATCATCACTTCCTTTCCCTTTAAAGCATTATCCTTTCCTTTACTTGTACTACTTTTCCTCTCTCCTTTTTGTTTCTTCATGGCATTTTGCATCCACTGCTCTAGATATCTTTGCTTAACAATGACAGATCTTTTCCATGCTCTATAGAACGCCCATTTTCCTTGGAGAAAAATTCTCGAAAACCTTAAAGTCCTTCTCAACTTCCCCCAACTTCTCACTTTAATTTCTTGAGTCTTTTCACCTTCAAAATCCGATGAGTCATCATCTTCTTCTTGTGGTTTTCCCCCTTCATTATCTGAAATTATACCCTTGAGTTTTTCAACAAACAAATCTTTCTTCTTTAGTTTCTCTTTTGCTTGAGGACCCAGGGGAGGCCAGCTTTCAGGATTATTTATCTATCTCACTTAGATAATTCACCATAGAGTTCACTCAGGGACATATTTATGTTTACCATAATGGGGGCAATTGCCCCCACTAGCCTAAGAAGATATTAATTAAAATAACCCAAAATAATTTTAGTTGCCTCCCTTAAAATATTTCAATCACCCTCCTTACTTCAAAAAAATTCATTCATGCCCTTATAAAAGTTTACTTATTCCATTATCTAAAATTATATATGTGTGTGTTTTATAACCTTAAATAGAAATATTTTTAAAATGGAAAAGCAAAAATTTAAAAAAAAGTTTCTCATGAAAAAGTTTATCAAAAAAGAAAATTCTCTACCATGTAAAAGAGGTATATCAGTTTTATATAATGAAAACTAAAATCATGATTCTAATAGATATAAAAAAATATTTATATAAAAAGAGTATTTTATGTTATTATAATGTTGTGTTTTATGCATTTTTAATAGTTAACTTATACCATTAATAAAATTTAATAGATATTTAAAATTATTTATTTTATAAAAATATTAATATTTATTTTAAGTACAACTTATGCCCCAATTGATTAATTTTTCTAGATCTGTCACTAAGTTCACTCCTTTGATTTTTTTTTTTTCACATTTCTTCTAAGTTGATCATCTCCCTCAGGAGACGGAGGTTAGTTAGATGAAGTGGACAACTTAGATGCAAAGAGCACGAGAGCCATGTAAGACGAGAGAGAAATCACCTAATACAACTACCCGTCATCAAAACTTAATAAAATTGATTCTGCTTGTGCAAATTTTTTTGGGGAGACATTGAGGATAAAATGAGATCACATATCAAAAATAAAAAAAATATCTTTTCTCCCTTACTAGTCAGGGAGGTCTTAGGATTAAAACCTGTTCCCTAAATAATAAATCACTTATTGCCAAACAACTCTGGAGAATTATTGATGTTGGACCACATTCTTTGTTGGCTAGCATTTTAAAAGTCAAGTACATTAACGTGAACTTCCCTCCATTACTTATAAGGAACCATATAACTCTTCTTGGTTTTGGAAAGGGATTTATTTCTCTGTAGATTTTTATTGTTTTAAAGATAAAATGGAGAGTTAGAAATGAAGCTAATTAATATTCCCCTTTGTCATCTAGTTTGGTTTCTAACAAACCAATTTCCTAATCAATTGACATTAGTTCTCTTTGTTTAGATGATCTCCTCCAACTACATTCTTCAGGTTTGTCTATTATGCAATAGAATAGTCACTTAGTTCATTCACTCTACAATGACCATGTTTCCAACATTATATATATATATATATATATATTATTGAACCCCTCTTCCCCTAACCTCACAAGAGGTAAAATCATATGGGATAATGGATCATGCTATGGGGAATATACTACCAAAAAGGGCTGTGAATTGTTATATATTCATAGCATATATAGTACCCACCTACCTTTGTCACATCATTCCTTATAAAGTTTTCTTTAGAACCTAAGGTTACCATTGAAATTCATTTTATTCACTTAGAAGCTAGTTAATTAATCCATACCATCTAGTTGGATCAAAGACATTTTGAATGAGCATCACCTTTCAAATAACTCTCAATGTCCTTTTGGGCAATAATTTAAAAACAAGACCGAACTGGATAGTCAAACCATTGATTGAAGACATTAGTGGCTCAGTTTAGACTAAAAAATCATTTTCATGATTGAGTTGGATTGGATCAGGGTTGAGCTATTATTGAGTCAGAAACCAAAGTTGAATTAGGAACTGAAGCAGTTTTTAGAAAACTGAACGGTTTTAAACATTATATTAAAAAACATCTTAAAAATTTTTAAAAATTAGAAACATGCAAAAATTAGATCATACAAAAAGAAAACTTTATTTTTAAATAATTCACATATATAAAATATAATTTAAGACTATTTCTTATAAAGATGTTGATAATTATATATGCAAATACAGATACTTTTGAGTCTGCTCATGTCTAATTTAACCAAGATTTACCTATATTTGACAAGTTATAAAATTATAATTTATAATATTATTAATTTACAATCATGTTATATCATTTTATTAACATATTATAGATTTTTTCTTATATTTATTTTATGTATACATTTAATATTATTTTTATTTAATTATTACGTTACCGGTTTAACCATTAGTCTAACCTGGTTTAACCATGCAAATCGTGAACCGCTAACTTTTTCAGTTTAATGTCTAGTCCAGTTCTGAAAACATTACTTTTAGGTGTTCGAATGAGGAAATGTGGGACCATTTGTTTGCCAACTGTTGCTTAGCCATACAAGTCTCTTTGGTTTGTATGTCTATCTATCAGAATTTCTTCTTTTTCTTATTCTAGACTCATTAATTAGATCTTGAACACTTTTAAGCATATTCATAAAGATGATAGGGTTAATTAGATTAGATATATAATCATTTTGTTGAATATGAGTTGGTACTCTAGAAATCAATTGATACATCAAGGCAGGTCTCCTAATCCAATGAATTTGATAAGATCCTTCAAGAATCAATGCTTCATGCTTGACCATGTATGTTGCTAAGATGAAACCCCATTGTACTATAATTTTATGACTTATAGCTGCCCCTCCCTTTGCATCTATAATTGCTCCTTTGACTTAGTTAACCTTTTGGATGAAAAAGGTTAAAATAAGGCAGCATATTTAATGCTATACATATATACATACATACATACATACATACATACATATTATACAATGGAACTCACATGACCTATATGGTTATGCTATTCAAATGCTCTCTTAAGACACTAAGCATTTTTACCTCCTTTGCTTAAGATCATCTCTTGGTGGATCTACAATGCTCTCAAGACATTAATATATCATATTTAAACTCTACCTTGAGAGTTTTCAAGACAAATTCTATTATCAAGTGTCAAAGTGATAACTCCCTATTTTTACTTATAATTGTGGTGTTTTTGGTTTCATTTTGGGAAGTCATCAATAAAAAAGAGAAATATTTTCATAGTTAATTAAAGAGATGTTAACTATGTTTATCACATAGGTTGATTGTAATTTTTTAAGAAAATGATTTAAGTTGGTTGATTTTAAGCAAACAAGTGATTCACCAATAAAAATTGATTTTAATAGGTGAATATCAAAAGCTTAAGCAAGAAAGAGGAGAAATCATAGAGAAAGAGATCAAGGATAAGAAAACTCATCGAAGCCTTAGCACAAGAGTTTAGGTGCCAAATTAAGCATTAATGTTGAAAGAATAAAGTTAGAAATGTTATGTTTCTGATGCCATGGCACTGATGAAATTACAATGGATACCTCTCTGGGGCTATGGCACCTCAGCAAGAGTGCCATGGTACATGTCAAAAATTTGAAAAAGAATAGTTTCACTTTTTTTTGTAAAAAAACCTTGCATGACCTGATTTCCTCAGCTAAAAAAGACACCTTTAGACCCTTAGAGTTGGAGGAAACCCTAGGAGAGCATGCTTTGGAGTTTTAAAGCTTTGGATTGAAGAGGAAGTTGAGGAAACGTATCTACAATAGTGATTAATCAATTTTTCTTCTTCTTCCTCCTTGTGCTTATGAATTTCAAAGCTTTTGTTGTTGCCATTGTTTTCATATTAGCTATGTGTAGCTAAATACTTGTTCTTCTAGAGGATTATCAACTTTTTTGTACAAATAACCTTTGATTTACAATTTATTTGTTGAGAAATAAAGTTTTGATTACTTATTGTTGAACTATCTTGTTTTTGTTTAGTATTTGGCCACCACTAAGTGAGATTTGGGCATTTGAATTAAACCTTGAAAGAAAAAACTCAAATTGGACCTTGAGAATTAGTAGCCTAGGATTAGTTTAGCTGATTTTTCCCTTACAATAGGAATGCATCTAATGGACCTAAGTTATCCTCATAGATTTGGGTCTCTAATGCAATTAATTAATTAGTGTGATATTTTTGCTTTAATTGGATTAATTAGGGCCCTTAGTAATTGGAAAATACTTTAAATTAATTTAGATTCTTGGATTTTCAAAACTAAATTTTCAAGACAATTAAACAGTAATGAGAGGGTTAGGAAGTAAAGAGGGGATTGTGATGCTCTTCTCTTAATTAGCTTTAACTTGTTTATGGATTGAAAGTTATTTTAATTGTAAACTTTGATATTCTCATTTAAATTGTTTTAAAATCATTTTCAAATTTTGTTAGCTTAATATGAATGAATTTGAAAATTTAATGCTTAATTGCCATTTTAATTAATTTTTTATAAGATCAACCTTGATTTACCACTAGTTACAATTACAACCCATATACTTGCAAGGTCTGTTGGTTTTTGTGCGCATCACAAAGAAATATTGTTGCTATAGATATTTCAACTCTCCAATCTGATTTCCAGTTCTTCGACATCAATGTCTTACATGATGAATATTTTTCTCTTTTCTTAATTTTTCTACTTGGTTTTTTTAACTATATAACTATATCTTAACCTTTTTATTGTATATCCATTAATTTTATTCTTCTAAAAAGAAAAGATATATAAAGAAAGCTTAAAGAAATAAAGGTGAAAAACAAAAGAGAATGAAAAGACACATATTATGCCCACAAACACAACGACATTATAAAGCATATATTTTGGTCAATAAATTAACTATGTAATTAATAATATACATCAAATGATTTTTTAAACTTTAAAACCTTTTATATTAAATTTTCTATTTGTTATTATCTTGATTTTATTATATTTTCACAATACTATATATTAATTTTACATTAAAATAAATAACTCTAATTTAAAGAATTAGAAAGTCTTAGATCTATAATCCATATTAATACTAATTTAAGATTTATGCCTCATTTAACTTCCCAAATTCTTTTTCTAAAATTCTCGTACCCTAATAAACTATTTTTTTTATCCTCAAATCACTTCTAGTATCACAATTTCATCCTTCTATATTCTAAAAATTCGTCTAAAAATAAATTAAAAATTTTAAAATTATCCTAAAACCTCAAATCACCTTTCTATAACCTCAAAAATACCTATTCATATTAAATAAATATTTAATAATCAGAGGTTTATCCCTACATCTCAGATTCCATATAAATTCAACCATATAGATCTAGATTTTAACTCAAAAATTCTTAAACATGAGTTTCAACCTCAAGAAAATATTCTATAATATTTATTATATCCCTAAGAGTTTTAACCTATATTTTTTAATCCATCATATCATCAGATTAACTATCCTATAGAAAAATCTTAATGAAAATATTTACTCTGTCCTACAAAATAATCATATCACTAGAAAGCTAATATTATTTAGAAAATAACTATAAAATTAATTTGTAATTAAATAAATTTTTAAATGCTAATCTAAACAGGAAAGTTAGAACATACATGAAGAAAAAGAAAATAATCCCCCCTTGCGAGAAAACACCGAGCAATGTGAGAGGAAGAGAGAAAAATAATATAAAAATGGGATTGTGAGTCCCAAAATTATATTAAAAAAAACTATAGGTTTGAATTTAATTATTCAAACCTTTGGGGCCAAAAGTTGCAATTTCCTCTAAATTGCATCTTAGCCTCTCCTGCTTCCTAATGCACACACCTCCTCCTTTTTATACATGAAGGCACCTTTTCTCTTCCCTCATCTAACTAATGTGGGACTTAGAAATAACAACCTTCCACCCCCCTTTTTTTTGTTCCTTCTACCTTCTCTTTTTTTAACACACAAATAAAAAAATTATTTATGTATTATATCTTAACTAAATATTGCTTATGTGGTTTTAAATTTAAATTTTTAATTTATAATTAAATACCTAATCATAATATTATTTCTAAATAACCTCAAATAATATAAATTCCTATTATTATCATTTTTTTTCCTGAAAACCTAAATTCCCAATTTTTTATTATATAAAAATCAGGATGTTACAATTGTCCATGAGGGTAAACAATAACCAAAAATAGCTTAGAGGCATGAAATCAAATGCACAAATACCTATGGATAATAAACATGAGAATAAAGCCCATAAGAATCAAACTAGCTAATTATTAACTATAGCACGTCATGAACTAAGGAAACTATTGTTAATAACTAGTATTTGTGTAACATCTTGGAAATTTAATTAGGATTAATTAAGGTTAATTAAGGAAAAATTAGTAAATTAAGTGTTAACTCAAGTAAAATGTAGTTGTCAGATGGTTATTGGATCTATTGGACCTTATAATAGGTTTGGGATTGGACTTAAAGGGGCATTGGGCCATATTGGGTCTATTGTCATGGACCAAAATTTGAGCTTTCACCATTATTCCATTCGCTGTAATGAATAGTCAATGTGCCATAATGGATGTGTAGCAATCTAAAATAAAATTGATGCATAGTTAAAACAAAAGGGAAATAAGGGCAGTTTGAGAGAGAGGTGATTTTTCTCTACAAAGGTTTGCTTGGTTTCACTCTTTAGTGCTATATATTTAAACTTCTAATTACTTGGGTAAGCAAGCTTTAGAACTCTTCCTTTTCCCTTTCTCGTTCATTTTTCTGGTTGCTTTTGCATGTCGAAGGTGTGGTCTAAAGAAAGGAATTGATTTCTACATATTAATATGACTTAAATGGAGTTATTAGATATTTATTTAAGTTTTAATCTTTAGGTTAGTGAGTTTATGATTATTTAGGGTTTTGATGTTGGGTTTTGAGTAAACCATAAGGAAAAATGAGTTGTTGGAAAACCAATCGAGATTTTAAATTTGATGATTAGACTAATTGGAATCTAAATGAACTAATGGAAGCTAGAAATGAGCTTAATCAAGGTTAAACCTTTATTAGAAAAATTGATAATGATGATGTTAGATTGTAGATTGATCCTTATTATTGTGATTGAGCAAGGAGGAGGCTTAATTTATGTATTGACATAGGTAACTTGGTTTGTATGCCGATAATTAAGGTAACTGAGAATTCAAATTCTTTGATAGTATTTTCATATTATGTTTTAGTATTTTGATATGCAGATTCAAAATGCATGATTGGTATTTTGATATGAAAATAGTATGTTTTAGTCTTAGAAAATAATGTAAAGTGGGTTGACCTTGTTATAATATTCTAATAAGTGATTTATTAATGTTCAATTTGTTGAATCATATATTTTGATGATTACAAAATTAAGAAAAAAGGTGTGTGTTATTTGTACAGATATAAGAGATTTGTGGATGAGACAAAACCTTCAAGAACTTGAAGAATCAAGAGAAAAAGAAGATTTATAAGTTTAAGTCATTTATTTCTCTTAAATTCAATATGAAAACTATGAGAGCTGTAAGGTTTTCTTTACTAAACCATAATTAACTCCAAAATCAAGGGAACGTAACCCTTAAAGGATTACCAAGTTTGTAAAATTATGTAAGTAAGAAGAATTCTCAAATCATTTATAATGGGATCCTAAATTTCAACATTTTCAATCTCTACCAACTACTACATGTTCAAATAAGAGTTTTAAAATAATGCAAAAGCTTGAAAATCATTAGGGACCCATAACAATGAGTTTTAAAACTTAAAATTAAATTTTGTGTAGAAAATATGACATGTGCTGTGGCTAAATATGCATGCGTCGTGGCTCACCCTTCTCTGTGCCATGCACTGAAGTGTAAGGAGCCATGCGCCGTGGCGTATTGCACAAATTTGATAGATATCAACTATCAAAATGATAACACAGGAAGCGAACTTCAAACACGTTCCAAATCTCCATCCGACATTCAATTGAAGTAGTTTCGATGTTTACATGGAGCTTTCTTCTAGCTCTAGCCAATGGCATAAGTTTCACACTCAAATTCATTTTCTATAAAAAGTTGGACACCAAAATTTATTTTACTACTTTTTAACCAAAATTTCACAACCATGGTGTCCCCACTTAACCACATGTACCAAAAGCCTATACCGACCTTCCTACCATACTTATTGGACTCTAGTGGACCAGTACAATGCACTATATACAACCAAAAATACATATATCCTAAATTTACCATTTAACCCCAATTTTCACAAAACATAAGGGGGAGGAAATTCATGCACAAAACTATCATTTGCACTTTAAATCATTCACATTACATATGTTTCTACTTGCACAAGTATTTTGGCCTTAATCATAGATTTACAACCAAAACTCACTAACCCAGAGCACAAAATACGCAAGTTGTATACTGTAATAATGCAAGCAGTATAAAAATGAATTATGCGGAGCCTAGTTGGCAATTTTACAACATTAATGCACAAAAATAGAGTAGAAAGGCACGAAAGTAGGATTTCACCATAATCCTACACCTCAAAATGCTTTCCTCAAACCAAATTTGATGAGCTAAAGCTTAAAAATATTGATAATTGAGAGGTGAGTACAACTACTCAATAACTAAGTTTCACTAAGTTTCACCTAATTTATACAGTTGCATATCAATTATGAAGAGATGCAAAAAGGCAAACACAATACAATATATGTGAGAAACTTGGCCACAGTTTACAATACTAATAACCATACGACCGGGCCCAAAAATGCATATATCTATTTTAAATCACAATGCACGATATAAGGTCATAATACTAGCAACCATGTGCCCTTAACACATGCCAGACCACACTACTAATAATCATATGGCTAGACTTATATACATGATCATATGCTAACCTTATATCTTTCAATTACCTCTAACACGAAACCAGTGGCAATCATATGGCTACATCCTTTATGGACTAATACAGCCTTTCACTTGTGAGGAACTATCGGGTCAGGGTTAACTCACTTATTTATGTTATCCAGTTTCCCCTAATACTAACAACCATAAGTTTCGTTTCTCTAATCTAATCTCCTCATAAACCAATAGAGGCTAGTTAGGTTTTAGTCCCTTATAGAATAAGTGAGACAGTCTAGAATTAACTATAGAATAAGGGCTACCTACTAATTCTAACAGTTGATGCCAAGGCAAGTTCCCAATTCTAATAGTCACTGCTAATACCACGTAAATTTAACCATCTACTTCTCTCCCTGGGTTAACTTCCGTCAATGATCATACTATGCACATTATCACATATTTATGTAACTTAGTCACCAATCATATAATAAAACATTTCATTTTCTCACTCGATTATGCTCCACATATTAGACACCACTTATAATGTATTTTCATCATTTTTGCAATGGCATATCATAAACTATCATCATTAAAACACATATATGCCTTATGCAAATGTTTTTGCATATTTCAAAATAATTTCATATACAATCCACCGCATTGCCGAAATTACATCTATCACTTTCTAATGCCAAATAAGGTTCACAGCATTAATTTCAACAATTATTAAATTAACATACAACTATATAAAATAGATTTTTCCTGGTTACTTTAAACTTTTGAGAGGTTAAAGGTTTACCCCCAATACTAATCAGTTCCAAAGCTTCTTACAAGCTCGAATAGTACTAATTTGAACCACATTACAATTATAACACAAGGATATCATTATTATCTCATTTTTGTGTGAGTTTGCTAACAATAATCTCCGCATTATCTATTTTATCAATCTCATGATTCACTATCCATTTGTACCCAATGAGTTCACTAAGTTCCATTGGCTCACATTACTACCATTGAGTCTTCAAACTATTATTAATGAGCCTTAACTCTCTCAACAACTATATTATTGGCAATTTTTGCATATTAATGACTCCACCCAACAAACTCATGATAAAATCATCAATATATGATTTATCTACTAGAAACAACTCTCATTATACCCATTTTAACTAATGCATTCGAATTTATAACTCTTAGGAATCAAAAATCAATCTCCTAACTCAAAACCTAACTCAAACCTTCATAAATGTGGTAGAGAAAGGAAGAAAGAACCACCATATACTCACCTTGTAAGTTAGAAAGCTCTAAAATATCACCAATAGAGTCTAAAGTTGTGCCCTAGTAGAACCTCAGACGTGCTCTTCATTTTCTTCCTCTCTTCTTTTTAAATTTTTGAATAAACATAAACCAAATTTATCAAATTTTTGACCATGCACCATGGTACACGTGGTCCTTCACCGCGATGCATGGCATAGAGATGCTCATTACCTTTGAATCTATCTCTATGCGCCATAGCGGATTGACCACATGCTGCGGCATGTGACATGGAGGGCATTCCTTAACTTTTTCTTCCTCTTTCCTTCCCCAGGTAGCCCGCTATTGATCCAAACCTACTTTTAAGGCTAAAATTACAATTAATTATATCAATTAAGCCCCTCTAGCCACACATCTTATTAATTCACTAATCATGCTCATTAAGTTAATTAATTATGATTAAATTTTTTTTGGATGTTATAAGAACTTATTCACACATTATCAATTTTAAAGTGAATGCATCATCTTAGGCTCATAAGTCTTATTAGTGCATCTTAAGACTTGTCTTAGTTAATTTAAGGTTGGAAGTAATGTCATTCACACTTAAATTAGATCATAAAAGTTGAACTTTTTACTACATGATGTTTTACTCATGAATCATAATGGTTCCACATGTGATTTATCACTTTAGGCATACTGGCTAATGTTTCACGCCTAAATAAAAAGTGGGCCATATGTGATTTATCACCTTTGTTTGTGTGATGCCTTAATAAAGCTTTTGAGCTCCAATTCATGCTTAAAACCTCTTTTTATGCATGCTTGAATTGTCACATAGTGTTCTATTGCATTTTGAGTAGTGACATTTCACACCTAAAAGAGAAAGCTTTCACGCCTGTTTTGTCACTTAATCTCTTGAACACATCTAGCTTAAGTGAGCCTTAAGCCAATTCAAGCTTGTTTCATATTGTGCACTTGCGTGATTTGTCACTTTTAGAAATTATGTCTTTTTCATGCAATCCATGCTTGAATACATATTGGTTCCATGCATGATCTATCTAATAGGATGGCTCAGTTTTGTAAGTAGCCATTAGTCATTTCACATATGATAGTTGGTTTGTTCCACATATGATTTGTCACCTAAATTGGCTTTAGCATTTTACCAACCAATTCACACTTGAGAGCTTAAGGGAACCACACTTGTTTTGTCACATAGAATGATTTACATCTTTTTGCCTTACAAAACACATGTGAGTCACCCAAATGTTCACACTTAAATTATCATATATGCTTGACTAAAATTTGCCTAGCTCCATTTCATGTGTGAATCTCCTGGTTGCACGTAAAAAATGTCACCAACAGCTATATTTATTATTCCAACAGTTTGTACATTGCAAAACTATATATGATACAATTCAAGTCTAAAACAGAATTCTAATCATTAAG
Source organism: Prosopis cineraria (assembly GCF_029017545.1). Taxonomy (NCBI): domain Eukaryota; kingdom Viridiplantae; phylum Streptophyta; class Magnoliopsida; order Fabales; family Fabaceae; genus Prosopis; species Prosopis cineraria. The sequence goes on along the minus strand of NW_026555334.1, from coordinate 4,435,883 downwards.
TAAACTATTCCATATTTGAACATTTAGAAAATCATTCAATTTATGCATCAAAATGTCTTGCATTCATTGATTTATTATTTTTGATAATCTTTGTGAAAAGACTTTTATTAGTTCTTAAACTTTCATTATACTTTATCTACTTTTTCCAGAGAGTTTATATTTGAGAAAATTTTTATTTGAAACTAAGTTGAAATCTTGAAAACATATTTTTCACGTGAATTGTAACAACTTACTGGTCATAGTAACATTAATTAATTGATATAAGGCTAGTTAAGCCTTGAGTTATATTAAGGTTGCAAGTACCTACTTAAGCTAGTGAATATAGTTGAAAATCTAAAAGATGATCTTGAGGATTGAACGTAAGCCAAGATTTGGGCTGAACCAGATCCTTGTTGTCAAATCTTTTGCTCCTTGCATCTCTCTTCCACTCTTTATATTTTTTAGAAAAATTATGTGTCACACAATTCACCCCTTCTTAGGTGCTAACCTTTCCCACATAATTATGAATCTCAAGTATAGGTTAACAAATGTTGTATGAAATTGATATTAAGCACGAAAATATGTTATTATGGCATGATCATATGAATGGGTGGGAATTCACCTTAGGGAAAGTTGATTTAAATCCATATAGGGTAATCCATCATCGTGAATAGCCCTAATGTTTGGTATATATATATATATATATATATATTTCCTTTTATTGTCACTATCTATAAGAGTAGCATGAGTTAAGGGTAACATCCCAAAATTTACTCTAAGGATTAATTAAATTAATCAAGAGGTTTAATTAGTCCATTAAGGTAATTAGGGGTTAATTATGAAGCTTAGATGACCTTTTAGGTCTAATGGACCCTATATGGGAGTTAAAATAAAAAACTAGGTGTAGTTGGGCCATTTTAGGCCCAACTTAATAGGCTTAAGTGAGGATTCCCATTTCGATCATTCATTGCGATGGATGGCATGGTCCACCATAGGTTAAATTTGTAAAAATTTAAATTTTAGTCTGAACAGAAAAGAAATTTGAGAGTGTAAGGGAGAAAACAAAGAGTGCTCTGCTAATGTTTGGTATAGACCTTTATAGGCTAGTTTGGGCTTTTAAAATCATCAGGTAAGCTTCCTCTTCTCTTCTCCTCTCTTCTCTACACATTTTTCATGGAGGTTTTTAGGCATAAGGAAGGCTATCCAAAAATAATAGTCATGTTCCCCTACTATACTAACTCTAATGGAGTTTAAGAGTGTTACTCTAAGTTTTTAATCATTATTTTTAACTAATGGTATTGATTATTAGTGTTAATGATGGGTTTAGAGATAACCCTAATTCTAATTAACATAGATTAAGCTAATGGCAAAGCTTAACAATGGGACTTAAGCTTAATAGGGCCTATAAGCTAATGGAAGTTTAAAATAGGATTGTTTATTTTCAAAATTGCTAATTAGGTCTTAGGCCTTAATCATGATTAAGAGATAATTAATGACAATTAGTCACTAATGATGTTTGTTAACCCTAAATTTATAGATTAACTATTCTTAGAGCTTGTAGAATGTTTGTAAGCTTCCTCAAAATCCAAATTGTACTCTTGGTGTGGTAAATTAAGAGTTGAGGTAATTGAAAGTTAAATTCCAGTATATGTGTGTTTGCAATTATGAGCTTAATTGATCATGGTATGTGAATAAATACTTTATGGTATGTTATTGAAAATATATATGTGAATAAGGATTGAGGGTTATAATATAAGTTATGTAATGGATAAGTATGTATCACTTGATTGGATGGGTTCAATATTGGTTGTTAAGCATGACTTGCAATGATGATGTGATTGGTTGTAAATTATTGAACATGATTGAGATTATATGATTTCTTGAGCATGAGGATGATTATGATTTGAGTTAAATATGGCTATGGCTATGACATTTGTGAATAAAATGTTAGTCATGAATGTATAGCATATCATGATAATGGAAATGTGTTTTACTATACATAGCTATAGATTTATAATATATGAACATGAAGATACTCATTTAGGGGATGAGCATGATTATGAATATGAACATTATCATTGCATGGGTTTATATGATCATGGATGGGTGGGAGTTCACCTGAGAGAGTAGGGCATCTTGGAAACCCACGTGGTAAGTACTCACCAATACCACAAGGCCTTAGTGTTTTGGTTCTTGATTAATATCCTGGATTGGGCAAAGTAACACTTAATGAGTTTTAAAATGGGGGAATCCATAGTTTGAGAGTGAGTGTAGTGCCTTGGCTGGTTTACCCCTCACAATTAGGGAGCAGAGCTAAGTCAGTCACACAAGTTGGTCCTATATGATTAGTAGCCCATGAATTCAATAAGAAGTTATAAAGAAAGAAATAAGGGTGGGTCATGATTATGCATAATAATATCATCATTATAGTCTCACATGTTTTTGGGGTCATGATTATGTCATTGAGATACATAGTGAATGATTGTGGAATTTATACATGTGATTATATATTGTAAATGCTTTTGTTTGCCACACATTCATGTGCTTAAATTTATGTGCTTAGCTACTGAGATTGTAAAATCTCACTCCCATAGTTTAATACTTTCTAGGTGACATTCATATTCAAGATAAAGGGAAGTAGGTGAATTTAGAGACATTTAATTAAGTAGAATGTCTCTAGTTGTCCTTAAGGTGTAATTTGAATATTTTATTGCTAACCTTAAGGGTTGTTGCATAGATTTAGTTGTGACTTGCATGTAGCCTTTATTGTTTACTTAGGAATTTTGGATATGGGCCTCCTATGTTTATGAAGTGAGGTCAACCATGCAAATGTGAGTCTATGGTTAATGATAGTTATTATGATATCTAATATGCTTATACATGAATGGGTTTGATGCACATGGAAAGTCTTTGATAATGGTTTAATTGAGGGGAGACACTTGGTTATGGAATTATGAATGTAATTGCAAGTATTGGTACCAAGTGTTCCAGAATCCTCATTTGGTACCAGATCGAGAGGAGACTAGAGCCAATAGTTAGTGTATTTATTTGTTTTTGTGTGGGTACTTGAATCACATTAATTGGAGTTAAATCTTATTGTTTTTATAATGTGTTGTCCTGGATTGGCTACAATGGATTGCGCTGTGCCACTAGTTGTGGCAAACAAACTCTTAACCATGATAGATGTGTGGTTTTAGGGGTTGGCCACAACAAGATGAGTCATGGACCATGGTAAGTGGCCTTTGTTCCACAAGCAGATGTGCAATAGGTTACAGTTGATGTGCTAATTTTTCCAAAATATTTATTTTGCCCCTGTTTGAACTACTTTTAAATGCTCAACTTATCTTTATGTTTTTGCAAAATTTTATACTATGATTTTAAGTATTTATACATCATTAATCTTTTCAAATAATTTATGGGATTCCTTTGTTCCAAATACTTCTAAGTTATTTGAAAACTAACTTTAGCTTTAATGATTGGTTTAATTAATTGAATTTTAGGAATGATTAATGACCAAGGTCATTACATAAGGCATTTTTGGTGCAATATTATCCTTCAACTTTCTTAGTGCTTTTCTATAATTTTGTTGGGTCTTTGTATGTAATTTTGAATCCTTTTTGTAATTTTTTGATCATTTTTTGTAATTTTTAATATTTTTCTGTAATATTTTAGTTAACTAACTGTCAAAGGTGACATTGCACTACTAATTTTAAAATCTAAAGGAGAACATTATATTAAAAATGAGTTTTGAATAGTAGATATTTCTGGACCTATAATTTATGAGCCAATTTGTCATTTAACCCTTGTTTCTTTGAGGGGGTATTTGGGTAATTTCATAGTATTAAAGTGAAATAAAAATTATGTCTCCATAGGTAATATGACGATTCAAACGTGGAACTTGTAAGGTAAACAACAAGTATAACTTCAATTGAACCAACAACTAACCTTTCATCTAACCAAAATTTATTAAAAAAAATATACTCAAAACTAAATATGCCATTATTTATAACTTTAATATTTTTTTTTTCATGACAGTTATTGTCTTTTATTTAACAACCACTTACAAAAGGATACATAGATTCTATTCATGTATAGGAACATAGTTTTAATATTCTCACATGAATTCTTTTGGCAATCTTGCTATGCATAATTAGTTGGAGACATGCTGTGGCTATTGATACGATTTGTTAACTGTAATAGCGGCGGTTTACATGGACACCCATAGAGTCTGCAAGGTGGGCATGGGCAACCAAGGCAGCTAACTATAGGTCCCCTTGCTTTGCATTCCTCATACATATCTGCATATAGACAAGAAACAATTCATTAAGATCAAGATTATTAGAATTTAAAATGTTACGATTTTAAGAATGAAAATATAAAATTTTGATGCCCATTTTCTATACCTTATTCGAAACTAAGATCAATTTCCTCATGCATATTGATTTTTAAGATAAGCATGGAATCCAACCTTTCACATGAACACAATCTCAAACACTATCAATATATATTAACATTTGAACATAACATATATAGAAAATGATACTAGCTAGTCACAAGCCTAAAATGAAACACTAGATTCTCCATGATGCAAAGCTAGCTTTCAAAGTTTGAAGTGAGTTACAATATTCATCACTATATGAAAAGTACATTTTCTAGTATATTTCATATGATATTTTATGTATATTGATACTTGTTAGCAAAGAAATATTTCAACAAATATCATTAAACTAGATTTTAATCCCGTGCATCATTTATTCAATTTGAGGACAATGAAAAAAATAAGAAGAAAATTTTAATACCATTAGAAAATAAAAATAAATAACAATATGTTACATCATAATTTTTTAAGGTTATTTTTTAATCAAATAATGATCAAAGTTTTTTTAATTAACATCAAGGGTTAGATTATATCATTTTTAAAAGTTAAAGAAAAATATTGTACAAAAGATGAGTTTATCTAAGAATTTTTATTATAATTTATATTTTTTATAATTTGCTGTGCATATCAAAAATTTAGTAGAATATTTTCTAGTAAGATGAGTTTATATTTTTTTTAGTATGTATATATTAAATTTTAAAATTTATAACCTATGCAATGTACGGGAATAAGATATAATTTATTTTTAATCAAATTCGTCTTCTAATAAAGTAATTATTTATTTTAAATTAACATCATATTTCTATTATTACTATTTAGTTAGGTGTTTAACTATAAAATAATTACATCTTTAAAAACTAAAAATATCTTATACTTTTTAACATCCAAACCCTGAGAAATAACCATTAAAAATACTTTATATTTTTAAATGAATGGAGTAAGTTTACTAAAATAATATTTCAAATACATAGGTATAAAAAAATTAATGAAATAAGACATAAATTAGTTAATATAATTTGTGTTTATGTTTATTTAAATTTTATTACATGTCTAACACCTATTGTTTTTATTAAGAATCTTATATCCACATATAATTTTTATTATAAATCCTACATAAATTATAGGTCCCACATTTATTTTCTTTATCATTGGCAACTCCTTTGCATATCAAACACATATTATTTTTATTAAAAATTTTATATTGACCGCCAATTTTTACCATAAATTTTATATGATCTTTCAAGATATAAAAATTACATATTTTTTACACATTATCTAAATTTTTAACTTGTATAAATGTTGATCCCACGCCCATATTTTTTAATGGTAGATCACACATCTACTTTTTTATCAAGTCCCGCAACTATACTATTTATTTTCTTTAACAAAATCATCTATTAACTAATTTTAAGAAATTATTTTTTAAAATAATCACTAATTTAATTTTATTAATTAAATTATAGGTCCATCGCTCACTTTTTTATCAATAAAAATTTGTTTACATATCTAACACCTATTATTTTTATCATGATCTTTCAAAACATAAAAATATTATTATATCTTGCACCTTGTGTAAATTTTTAAAATTTAAAATTATATGCCCCCACTCACATTTTTTAGCTGCAGGTCCGCACACCACTTCTTTAAACCACACTACTTCAATTTTTTTAAAAAATTAAGTTTATTAAAATCTTACAATCTCTCCATTCCCATTAGATCCTCAATTCATGCTGATTTTAAAACATATAAATATATAAAAAAATCTATAGCCAAGTTCAGCTCTTGCACCTCTAACTTTTAAATTCATTTAAGTTGGTTTAACTATCCCAAATTTTAAAAAACTATTTTATTTTATTTTCTTGAGTCCAGAAATTATGTTTTTGAATTTTTTTTGGCCAATTTATATATTTAACATTTTAAAAGAGTTACAAAATTAATTTTTTGATAATTTAAATAATTTTTAGATAGTATTCAATACAAGCATTTTGGTTCAACACATATGACTTAATGGTCAACTAATGGTTAGGTGAATGAAAATAAAATCTTAAAAACTAATAACAAATTTTAAAAATTTTATACTCACCATAATTTTTACCATGAATTCTATATGATCTTTCAAGATATAAAAATCTTCATATTTTTTAGACATTGTCTAAATTTTTAACTTTTATAAATGTTGGTTCCACACTCACATTTTTTAATGGTAAATCATACATCTACTTTTTTAAGTCAACTAATAGTTAGGTGGATAAAAATAAAATTTTAAAAATAAAAAGAAGGCTTTTATTTTATAACTATCTATATTAGAAAAAAATGTTCATGTAGGTTTTCAAAAATAGAAGACATGTATCATTAATTAAGATAAAATGAAGGGAATGTCAAAATATTTTACTAATTTTTAATTATAAGTTTCATATTAACAATTTAATTTTTTGTAGGTCCCACATATAAAAAATTTATAGTTGAACTTAACTCTTGACACCTCTAAATTTAAAATTTATTTAGGCTAGCTTAACTACTCTAAATTATTTTATTTTATTTTTCTCTTTATTGAATTCATAAAATACATCTTTGAATATATTTTTCTGACCCATTTATATATTTAATTTTTAAAAAGTTACAAAATAAATACAATTAGATAATATTTTTTTTTGAAAATTTAAATGATTTTTAGGAAATATTTATATTTAAATAGGTATATTTTAGTTCAATATATATGACTTAACAGTTAACTAATAATTAAATGGGTTAAAAATAAAATTTTAAAAATAAAAAGGAGGTTTGTATTTTATAACTATTCATATTAAAGAAATTCATATAAGTTTCAAAAAATATAAGAAAAATATCACTAATTAAGATAAAAATAGATAATATATTTTACTCATTTTTCATTATATATCTCATATGTATCTCTTTTATTACATGACCCACTTTATTCTTTTTCTTTTTTATTTATTATAAAGTATTAAAAAATTAACAAATTTTTTTTTAAAAAAGCTGGATGGGTACTGTAGATCTACATTTTCCATCCATAACAAATTTTGAGAAGTTGGATGCGTACCGATACATAGTACCCATCCGTGACAATAACAAATAAAAAAAAAACTGACAACAAATTAAAAAAAAAAGTCGGGTGGGTATAGTAGATCAACGGTACCCACTCGACTGTATTTACATAATATTATAGATACAATAGATACAGATGCTGAAAAAAAAAAAAACAAAGATGGCACATCAATATATATATATATATATATCTTAATATAATATATTTACATATATTATGATACACACACACACCAGCGGCACAACTTTTGGGTGGAGAAACAACGATTTAGAAGAAAACATTTACCTTGCAACTCATGATTGTAGGTATATAATATATTTTGAATGTCTCTATCATGTTCAACGACATTGTAGAATGTAGACACGTGAAGGCTAACATATATAATTTAAGTTTAACTAAAATCTAGTTTTATTATTTATGGATGAATAATAAAACTTAATTATTTTTTAAAAGAAATTGTTAGCTTTAGATCTTTAGACAGATTTAAAAATATTAGTATAAAATAATCACATTTAATCTTAACAAGAACTTTGGTGAAAGCTACTTCGATTGTGCATTTGGAATACACACACACACACACACACACACACACACACACACACGCATACATACATACGTATAAGGAAAATGCAGCAATAGATCTCTACATATAGTTTGATTGCATTTTTTTTTTGTTACTATAGTTTTATTTTGTTATTCTGATCAATACGTTTGATCCGTCTGAAACATTATAGTTCTTATAATTTTAAAAATGCATATAAAACTATGAGTTGACACTAACTCGATCCTTTGCTTACATGGTAAAACTACATTGTCATGAAAATAAATTAATCAAGTATGATTAAAAATAAAAGGTAAGGGAGAAAAAAAGTTTTGTTATATATTTAGATTAAACAGAATGTGGGAGATGAAAGCAAAATTAAGTACATGCCAATAGAGGGTTGACAGTTAGGCACAAGTCCACAAAATTTATTACATGCCAACAGAACAGAAGGGTTAACAGTTAAGTGCAAGTCAACGAAATTAAGGACATCAAAATTTTTAATTTTTAAATTCACCATGATATATGCATGCAATTAATAAGAACATATATAGTTAGAAACATGAAAAATTTATGTCCAACAAAGGGATGGTATAAAGTAAAAAAAAATATAGAAGAAATATATGATCTTACATGATGCAATGATCAATACAGCCATGAAAAGTGCTAATTTGAAAGAAGATTTGACCATGTTGTTAATCCTTATAAGAAAATGTTGTTGACCAATGGTTTATGTATAGATGACCAGAGGTTTATATATAAGCAGATTGGAGAGCTAACTTTTTCATCAAGCAGAGTTACAGATTCTACAAATTTAATTGAATTAATTGTTATATTGCAAAAGGAGAATATTAGAATCTCCGTTTTCGATATGATATTTAACAAGCTTTTTTTTTTATTTGATAATAGAAAATAGAAAAGATGAGTATCCTATTTAATGAATATTGAAAAGTACATTTATTTTAAATTTATAATATTATATAAGTTTAAATGGATTGGATTTTCTTTTAGGCAAAAATGGGATTTGGATTTGGTTATTATACTTAGTATAGGCATTGGATACCTATATCATCTGAGCCATTGAAATTTAGGTTAACAGTTTAGATAAATTTAATCATTCATTAATCTTAAATGGAGTATAAATTTAGAATCATTGATCTAAATTTTAATGATTCAAATAGTACAAATACCGAGTACTTGTACTAAAGATAATCACCAAATTCAAATCCGAAAAAATGGAGCCTTATTAATATTTTTATTATACGAATTTTTGGGTAACTGAAAAAACAAATTCTTTCTCCAAGTAATCTGGCATTTTATCCATGCCTTTGAGGTAAGAATATTTTTAGGTCGCTTTGATATATTATTTATTTGTTTTAGAATTGAATATTTAATTGTGTAGTATGAAGTATGGCATAAATTCTTACATAATTTTTATATTTAAGTGAGAACATCGGAAAGGGGTACGTAATTGAATCGGCTTTACTAATGGGAATATTACATTAAATTTTGATTATAGAAATTACGTTAAGTTTGCTCCAAAAAAGTTACATTATGAAATCAATCAATAATTTTCAATGTTTAGTGTGAATGATGATAAAAAGGAAAAAATTGGTGAAAAGAACCTAGTTGAAAGACAAATTGTGCCCAAGGACCTACTTGAATTCAAGGAGTAAATTAAATATTTTATTTATTAAATAATATGAACAGATAACCAAAATGTCCTGCTGTTTAAACAAATGAAATTGAAAAAAAAAAAGGCTACATGTTCAACATATGCATCTCAAACCAAAAGCCTTACATCTCAAACCAGAAATCTTACACCTCAAGTTAAAAGCCTTGTACCGTAGTCAAAAGCCTTATATTCAAGCCAGAAGCCGTGCATCCCAAGTCAGAAGTTTTGTACCCATGATAATAAAAATTACAACTTCCTTTTCTAGCTTTGGGCTTGGGTTGCATGGCTTCTAGCTTAGGTGCAAAGCTTTTTAGCTTAAGATACACGTGTTGAATAGGCAGCTTTTTTTTTAGTTTTGTTTGTTTAAACAGAGGAGCATTTTGGTCATTTATTTATATTGTTTAATGAACAAAATATTTAGTTTGGTCTTTGAATTCATCTTGGTCCTTGAGCATAATTTATCTTTCAACTAGGTCCTTTTCACAAATTTTTCGCAATAAAAATTATAATTAGGTTGGATGGCATAAAAATATTCAGTTAAAGTGTTTTAAATACCCTCGTATTTTTTTTTCTAGGCACTTTTCTTAACATTATCAAAAAAAAAAAAAAGAAAAGAAGCACATGGCGCGCAAGTCTTCCACAATAAGCCTGATTATGAGTAATTCAACTTTTTTTTAAGTTCTCAAAATCCATCCTAATCTTGGCCCCAAAAAAAAAAAAAATCATCCTAATTTAGTAACATGAGGGAGTTATGGCTGGCCAAACAGTTGATTAATCAAATTAGAGAATCTTTTTTTCAAAAATAATAAAAAAAATCCTCTCTTAGCATAATTTTGTTGTCTTGTGAAGCTTAAGGAAAAGATTATTCTTCTATCCAAATGAGCGAATTAAATTTCTAGACAACCATATAAAGGAAAAAATATCAAATAAAGTCAACCAACCATCAATATTAATGAATTCGAACATAAGAAATGAGAAATATGAAACATGACATAAATTCTATTATGTAATGTTAATTTGTTTATTTTAAATTTATTTTTAATATTTTTTATTTTGCTATGTTATAAATTTTCTTGATCATATAGTATAAAATATGGCATGAATTTATCTAGTAATTTATTAGTTTTAAATTTCTTTCTACATTTTTGTTCTCTCTATGTATTGAATAAATTATTGGTTAAATTTATATTTGGACTTAAGTTTTTATGTTCTACATATGAATTCTTTATTGTACTTTATTTTTATTAATATTTATATATACAATTCATGAAATATATGCTTAAATTTTTAAAACATATGAGAATTGTAAAATTTTTTTGTTTAAAATAGAAAATGGATAAATCTTGAATATTTAAACCTCATAATAGCAGAGAACATTTGAATAGTTTAGAAGGATTCTTAAATTTTGCTTTTGTTAATAGTAGTGTTAAGGGTAAAATAATTTGTCCATGCCCCAAATGTAATTTTAAAAAATGGAATTTTTGAGAAGATATTTGCAACCATTTAATTGCTGAACCATTTCCTCCAAAATATACTTGTTGGGTTGCACATGATGAAAATAGTGAATTTAGAGTACGTTCTCCTAGCAGACTGGTTGTTACAGAAAATGTACCCCATGACAGCAAGGTGGGTGATTGTATTCATGAAATGGATCGTGATGCTTTTGGGGTGCCAAAAGGAAATGTATCTTCTTCAATTCAAGTTGATGGATCATCACAAAATCAAAAATAAGGAAATGAATGAAGAGACCAAAGGATTTTTTGAATTGATACAAGATGGGCAAGAATAATTATATGATGGGTGTGAGAAATATTCAAAATTATCTTTTTTTAATTAGAGTGTACCACATTAAATGTTATGTAATATAAGCAACAAAGCTTTATCGATGATTTTGGAATAATTAGCAGATGCTTTCCCATTTGCTAAATTTTTTTCTTCTTTTTATGGAGCAAAAAATTAAAGACTCACCAAATTAGGCTTGGATTATAAAAAAAATTAATATTTGCTCAAATGATTGTATGTTACAATGGGGCAAAGATGGGAAAAAGGAAATGTGTCAAACATGCAATACTTCAAGATGGAAACCAATATCAACAAGTGAAAAACCTAGCAGATACTTTCCATTGAAGCTGCAATTATAACAAATGTTTATGTCATCTAAAATTGCAAAAAGCACATGAGGTGACATGTTGATGAAGACAATGTTAATGGTTTGATGTGGCATCCAAGGGATTCTGAAGCATGAAAAAAATTTGATGGAACTTATCCAAATTTTTCCTTAGACCTTGAAATGTGCCATTAGCCTTACCCACTAGTGGTTATAGTCTTTTTGGAACTTTAAGTAGTAGTTACAATATCTAGCCTTTGGTTCTTGTGCCTTATAAGCTACTTATTTGTGTTTTATTTTTAGAAAGTTGTGTGAGAAGGTTGTAAATGTGAATAATATTGATGAGCTTCAAAGCAAAGTTGTCACCACTTTATATCATTTGAAAATGATTTTTCTTCCTTCTTTCTTTAATGTTATGGTCCATTTAGTTGTGCACCTTATTAGAGAAGACAAACTTGGATGTCTAATTTAATACCAATGGATGTATCCTATAGAGAGGTTAGTAAAAAAAATATGTTTTTTTTTTCAAATTACAAGATTCAATTTGATGTTGAATTTATAAATTGTTCGTAGGTTATTGAGAAAATGTAAATTATATGTTTGCAACAAAGCATGGCTGGAAGGCTCAATTGCAGAATGTTATGTAGGTAAAGAGATATTATTATTTTGTTCTAGATATTTAGATAAAATTGAGATATTTTTCAATCGACCTTGTCAAGTCGATGATAAACCTATGGTTGGTACTTCTGCCACTACCATATTTCATCCAGTTGAAAAGTGGTTTTGAGTATTTTACCTTTACTCCCAAATAGAGATTACAAGCACATCAACATGTGCTTACAAATTGTCAACTTTGTTTATCCTTTCATTAAGTCTATAGTTTATGAGAGTATTAGTTACTATTGAGCTTATAGTTTTGGAGAACAATGTTAAATTAGTTTTTAATATAGGGAATTTTGAAGAGTTGTGAAAGGACAACTACAAAATCAAACTCGATCTTCTCTTGAGGTTGATAAGAGAGTTCATAGAAAACTTGTTGATTGGTTTTCTCATAAAGTAAATCTAAATATTGATTGTTTCATATAAATTTTATTTAATTTTTTATTGACTAAATAAATGTTTATGTTATTAGATACGGAACAACTTGTTTGGTTCACACTCTATTGATTCAAAATTTCTTGTTCCCAAACCCCTTGATTCTACACAAAGATTTACTACTTATAATGTCAATGGGTTCAAATTCCACACTTTTGAACATGAACAAGGGCTTTAACCACAAACTTGTTGCGTGTTTGGTACTCTTGGCACAATAAGTTATTCTGGTAATGGTGATGGTGACATGAGCTTCGGAGGTGTAGCTTGGCATGGAAAACTAGTTGATATAATTGAACTTAATTATTAAGAAAGATTTAAGTGACATTATTTACATGCAAGTAGGCAAACACTTCTAACCCTCATGGGATCACCATTGATGAACTAGAAATCACATCAGTTGATTTTTCTCAATTAACACACACAGGGGATAATGGGGATGATGAGCCATATATTTTAGCATCAAAAGCTTAACAAGTTTATTATATTGAAGATGAACAAAATAAAATTGGAACATAGTTGTGGCTTTGAAACCAAGAGTTTTATATGATATGGGAGATGATGAAAATGATTGTTATGATTCTAAGCCTTTCCATCCTCAAAATTTAGAAGAATTATTTTCTAGTAGCGAAGATCATATGAATTTATCTAGGTAATTTTTTTTAAAATGTATAAATTTATTTGTTTAGATATTCTTATTTTCTTAATTAATTTTAAATTATTGTTATTTACAGGAAGAAGAAGATGAATAGATGGAGGAGGTGTGCAAACATGATTGATAATATTTCAGATCCTGACCATCCCATGGTACCACATAATGTTGGAGAACAATTTGGTTTTTTTTGCATGAGGTCAAGCCATGTATGGTGATATGTCTTTTGACCCAGAGATACCAATAGATGATGGAGTGATATTTGATGCTCTTAATGAAATTTTAATCAAAGCCAAGAGACGCATGTACAACAAGAAGGGAAGTCTATGCAGTAAGAAGGGGCACTCGTACAACAAGACGAAGATCCTATGCAACAAGAACTTAGGCAACGGCCTAGACGCTCTCGTCGTCGATGGACTTCTAAAAGAAGAGGATTTCAAGTGACTATTATGGGTATGTGAAGTCAATAATTTATTTTTTATGTACATGTTTTCTTGTTTTTCTAATTTTTTCCCCAGAAGTGAATGGAAACACTTTCACATGATGTATGAAAGGAAAAGATGTTTCTATGCTTCAAAATGGTGAAAGAATTCATGTAGAGTGGAATTGATTCAATCAACCAATTGGAGATGCTAGTGGGCTCTTAACAAGTTTTCTAGGAATTGTTGTGATATATTATAATAATTTTTCAATATGATATAGTGATTGGGGCAAAAGTCCTGATCAAATTAAAGATCATGTTTATGAAAACATTGTCAAGGTACGTAGGTAGCATGGAAAAAATAATGTTTCTCTTCTTAATTGTCATTAATTGTAATAATATATTTGATATTATTATGTAGGCTCACTTTATTGTAATGATTTTGAGCACAAAAAGTTTATCTTAAAAGTAATTGGGGAAAAACGGAAAGAATTCAAATATACTTTATATAAAGGTCAACAAGACAGGACCAAAACTGTAGAAGAATTGAAAGATGCGATACTAGATGGCATTTCTAGAGAAGATTGCGTAACATATGTTGATTATCATACTAATCCCAAAACGCAAGTAAGATTTATTTTTGAATGTGTTTTCCTTAAAATAATATTCATCTATAAATAGCTGTTATTTTTTTTTAGGTGATTGCAAGTAAAAATACTCAAAATAGGAATCATCTAAAGATTCCTTATACAAGTGGATCTCTCAGTTTCATGAGGAGAATGGGTTATATAGTAATTCCTTGATTTATCTTGTTAAATATTTTTATATCTATTTTATTTAATGAAGATAATTTTTTTGACAAGAAGAAGACAGATGACAAATTAACTTCATGGAACTATACAAAGTTACTCATCTAAATAAGGATGGCCATCCTTGCAACAAAGAAGTAATTTTCATTATTGTAAGATAATAACGAGTTGCTTAATTAAAAATTGAAAATTAAAGTAATAAGCCAAATTTTTGTTAAATTTATCTTTAATTTTTTTTGTTCTTTTAATAAGAAAATTTTCAAGAATGTGAAAGTCAATATTCATCAGATTTGACTGTCCGTAATGATATTTTAATCCAAGTTTTAGGCCCAAATCACCTTGAATGTGTGAGGGGATTAGGATTTGATCCAACACCAACATAGGTATTCAGATCCTCTCTTTTGTATCGAGGTGGATCAAGCTCAATCATGCAAAATGAATTTGATCAAATGAAAGTAAGGATGGTAGAAATGGATGAGCAAAACAAGAAATTGCAATGAGGGTTACAAGAGAGGGATGCATGATGTTTGGCAAGCCAATGAGAACTAGAAGAAAGAATAATGAAATTAGTGAAGCAAGATGCCAAAAGAAATGCAAGAAAGAAGAATGAAATCAATGGATGCAAAATGGCAAATATGTAACTTCAATTTGGTAATACTCAACTTATTTTTTATACATTGTTTATTCTATAATTTTTAATGTTATATATATATATATATATATATTTATTTATTTATTTATTTTATTTGTGGGATTCATCTTCTAACACAAGCCCAGGATCAAATATGAATAGTTCTCCAAGTTCTTTTCACGGATGAATTTCAGTTGAATTTACAACTCCAATTATCCTTTGTAATGGATTAATATATACATTTTATTCTTTTATGTTTAACTTAGTTAATTTTATGAACAATTGCTTTATGTTATGTTTATCTTTAGTAACGGATTAATATATATTTTATTGCTTTATTACTTTATTATCCCAAACTCACTAATCAATTATTACTAAATTTTTTAATATGGTACTCCTAATAATTGTTTCAAAATAGAAAGTAAAATAATATTAATCGTTATTAGAAATAAAAATTAAATCAATTTAATTTTAAGAAATATTAAGAAAAATGACTGTAAGTTGCTAACATGGACGCCCATATATTGTTCTTTCTCTCCTTAATGTATATTTCTTCTCTATTTTTTCTTTCCTGATCCTTCGTCTAGTAAAACTTCTTCATCCTCTAGTATATTTTTTTTATACTTTTATCTTTCCAATATATTTCTTTAATATTTTGGAACTGAAGGTGTAATGTGCAAAGTTAAAAAAGATTGCCTCTTTCTTTATGGACTTTTCACCTTTTATATGGCACGCATAGTTTTTATATGGCGGATGGCAGATGTAATTTTTCCTCTTTCTTCAGTAACCTGTTATTTCATCTTCTTTGATTTACCAATTGGGGATAAATTTCGTTATCTTCACTCTGTTTTTATCATTCTAACTATTTATTTGAAAAAACAAATCTTTTAATCTCTTAATGTTCTAGTAGTCCTCTCGAAGAACTCTTTGATCTATACCAAACAATTTTTTCAGAATCGAATAGGATATTGAACTGAAAAGGTTAGCAGTTCACGATTCACATAATTCAATTAAATTGAATCAATGGTCAAACTGGTGAAGTAATAATTAAATTAAAAAATTATATATGTATATAATAATTAAAATATAAGAAATAAATATGATAACTTAAAATAAAATTAAATATTTTAAATTTATCATAACTTAATAAGTGACATGATATGACATAACATTAAATCATTTTCTAAAAAAATTGATAAAAAATAAAAAAAGAATTTTTTGAACAGTTTAGTTTTTAAAAATCAAATTTGGTCCCCGGCTTAATCTCGATTCTTGGTCCAACCGTCGGTCCAAAATAACCCAACCCGGCTCAATCCCAAAATAATTTTTTCATGTTGATCTAGCCAAAATTTGGACTAGTTTATGGTTCAACTGGTCTAACCATCCAATTTAGTTCAATATTTTTGTAACTGATACCAAGATTCTCGTATCATTGGTGGCATCCTTTTTAGTTTGCGTTTATTGTATTAGTAATTTTTTAATTATTATCATTTGGCTAGATGTTTTTATAATTTTATTTGTATTCTGATGAGGAATTTTAATGTAATATATGATCTTCAGTTTACACAATATATATATATATATATATATATATGTATATGGCCAAGTATATTATGGATCAAATTTTAATAAGCTTTTATGTCGCCTATTTACATGGGTTATTAAAAAACCAATACAAAAAAGAAGGTGGTAGTGAAATTATAAATAAATTCAACATTGTTATCATTAGTTTCCAAAAAATTGATGTTAAAAATCTTTTCCACGTCAATTATGCAGAAAACTAACGTGGAAAACTAGTTAAATGTAAACAATAAAATAAAAAAAAATGGTGCAATTTTAATGTCAGTTATCACGTCGTTTCTCCATTAAAATTTCACAATTTACACCTGCCCCTCATTTTCAAACAATGTCTTTCTCTGTTCCAGCTTTCTTCTCACCTGAAAGCTCTCACCTTTACCCACTTTCGTTGAAGAGGAGCAAAATTCGCCATCTATCGAAGTTCCTTGTCCGTTGCTGTTTGTTGTCTGCAGTCACAGTTGAACGCCATACCATCTTCCGTCTTCTCAGATGTCTGTTTTTACTCCTCTCTTTGTAGGTCAATTTTATTCTTTGATTTGAAGTCTCTATTTGCTTCAGTCCTTCTTTCATTTTCTTCCATTGTAAGTGAATTTTCTTGAGGCACATTCTTTCAGAGGGTGTTTCCTTCTTCTTCCTCCTCCTCCATTATTATGTGTTAATTCAAGTGGGTTTTTTTATTTGCATTTTCTTCTCCAGTTGATTCCAAGCAAGTCTCATTATTATTTTTATATTTTTTCATTGACCTATTAAAATTATATTGGCTGATTACATGCACATGGATGTGGATGCCTTTGCTAGTTCTCTCACACCATGGAGAGTAATTAATTTTAGCCTCTTTGATCATAATCCATTTATAGGTTCAGAAGTGGAAGATGATAGTTAGCTTTTTATTGTCTTAATTGGTCACCCATACCTCTTGTTTCCAGTTATGAATTTCGGCATTATTTCAAAAAAATTATATTGGCCGATTACATATATGGATATAAATTTTTGTTGCTTTTTTTTTTTACAATTTTTATATTTCTTTTCTTTTTGTAAAAAGTTTCCTATGTTAAGGGCAGAAATTCAGACTATTTTCTTTTTTTTAGTTTTTATATAAAATGAATTTTGTATGTCTTGTTTAGAGGAATTAAATTTATTGTGATGACTGTTGTTGGATAGAGGAATAAAATTTATACTTGTTTAAATGAATTAAATTTATTGTGATGAATGTTTCTAGATGGAGGAATGAAATTTATACTTGTTTAGAAAAATTGTTATATGTTTACATTACTACAAGAAGGACTTTTAATAACAATTATTTTAAATTTTTAACATCGGTTATTAAGAGGAAGTGAAAAGTAGACTTTTAACATCAATTATATAACCAACTAATGTGAAAAATCTACAAAAAATTAATTATTTTTTTAAATTAACGTTTAACAATGTTTATTTAAAAACCATTGTTAAAAATAGTTTTAACCATGGTTATTTCAAATTAACAACGGTTATTTGAAAACCATTGTTAAAAGTTAATTTAAAAAAATTGTTTTTTTTGTTTTTAATATCTAGAACTTAAAAATTATAAATTTTTTCTTAAAATAGGACATCCTAAAATTTTAAAAATAAAAAATTCTATCCAATAACAATTAAAAATATCTATTGAAAATATAATAATTCTAAAACCTTAACTATCAAAATTACACAATAAAATTTATGACAATAAATTTAATTCTTCCTATAAAGTATAAATTTCACTTTATCAAAAACTCAACAAAAAAGCAAAGAATTTCAATTTCTCCCCTTAACATAAACAACATATCAGAAAAAAAAAAAGAAAAAATACAAAGAATAAAAATAAAAATATGAAGACAGTAATTCAAATCCAACTACTATAATTTTCATAAATCAATAAAAAAATAGAAAAGTAACAATGAGATTTACTTGGAATCTACTAAAGAAAAAAATAAAACTCAAAGAATCCACTTAAAGTAACACCCAACAATGGAGAAGGAGGAAGGAGCAACCATCCAATGAAAAAAAATGCATCTGAAGAACATCCACCTATAATGGGAGAAGAAGGAAGAAGGAACAAAGCAAATGAAGATCCAAAATCAAAGAAGCCACTTGAACCCACACACAAGAGATAGTAATGATGGATTTTTTCCAAAGATGAAGATTGATGACAACGAAGCTTGACAAACTTTGAACAGCAAAATGAGATGGCCAACGAATGTTGACGAGCGGTGAACTGAGCTTTTCAAAGACAAAAATGGACAAAGGTTGAAGCTTTGAAAGCTGGACGAGTCCAGCAAGAACTTGAGAAGAGAAAGAAAGAGAAAAAAAAGAAATGGTTGTTCAAATGGGGGGTGGAGATGTGGAGGAATTACATTTAAAGAGAAACAATGTCGGTTTTTTGAAAAACTGATGTTGTTTCTCTTTTCAACATTGGTTCTATAAAAACTGACATTGAAAATTTTTAAATTTTCCCTTTTTTATTTTTTAACTGACATTGAAAATTTTTTTATTTGAATAACCGAAGTGAAATATACTTTTAAACTCTTCACCTTATTTACAAAACTACCACGGCTTTTTTTTACATCAGATTTTTGCTTAACCAACGTTAAAAAGTGATGTAAAAAGTGATTTTTTTAGTAGTGTGAAAATTGTTTAGATTTAGTTAAATTTTTAAATAACTTGATATTTGAGTTGAACTTGATTGTTGTTGAAATTTTGATATGTCTTATTTTAAGGAAAAACTCTATTAAATTTTTTCTAATATTTACAAAGTTTATATGATTTAGTTATAGTATTACTTATGTGTTACAGATACCATTGGACACTCTGTCTTCTTTGACCAAATGAAGATGTAGCGTATCAGAATCCGCAAGCCAAAAATAGTTATTTGTATTTTGTTTACGTGAGGTATTTTATTTTGTTATTTTAGTTTAAATTCTTATATTTAATTCCTTATAGTATTAATAAATTAGTTACTAACTTGCTATGGAGAAATATTATGTTAATTCATTTTAAAAATATATATTTAATATAATTGTAACTTATTGTATAATCATTGAATCTATTGGTTGGCTATTTTTACTTGTTGTATATTCTATAATTTACAATTTTAAGTTATAGTTATATAGGAAAATACATATTTTTTTTTAAAAAATAAACTTAAAACAATGGTTATTTGAAAATCAATCTTTAAAACCTTTTAACATCGGTTCTTTGTTAGAAACCAACATAAAAAGTTGACTTTCTACATGGCTTTTTTTTTTTTATTTCTCCCTAATAACTATAGTAAAAAGTCCTTTTTGCAATAATGCCTCCTAAAGAACTCTCTATACCAGGATTCTCGTATTGTTAGTGGCATTTTTTAGTTTGTGTTACTTGTATTTGCAATTTTTTAATTATTGTCATTTGGCTAGATGTTTCGATACTTTCATTTGTATTCTGCTGTGGAATTTTAATGTAATATATGATCTTCCATTTGCCCTATATATATATATGACCAAGTAAATTATGGATCAAATTTTAATAAATTTACTCATTTTTAATATTAATCTAATGCTTCTTAAATTAATTAAATTTCTCATTAGATTAAATTAATTTTTGTGGAGTGAATTAATTAAACCACTGACTACATAATCATAAAACCAGCACATAACCAGTGATGTGGGATTACATTGTCATTTTCTAGACTAATTAAAATATTAATTGAACCATGGATTTTTTGTGATTAAATTTCAATTTTCTGGTTACATTTACACAATTTTATTATAATATATAATAATATCAAAATATTTTTTTATATACGTCACAATTTCCCATGGTTTTTATTTAGTTCTAACAAAACCGTGGTTCTTTCCACGATTCTGGCACAACTGTGGGTACTCTCATGATAAATATTCCCATGGTTTTCAAGAACTGTAGGAAATTATCATTTTCACCGTTTAAGCGCGGCAAATGAAGGAAAAACTCATGGGAATTACGTTGTTTTATTTTTTGTAGTGCTAGTGCACCACATTATTATTCATGATTCATTTAATAAAAATATAATATTCAATTAGCATTAAAAATAAATTAATTCTGACATTAATGATAGTAAAAAATATAAAAAATTAAATACGCATTTTTATAGAAATAGTGATTCAAAATAATGACATGTAAGACTTTATTTTATTAAATTGATATAATTTTATTGGATGCACCATGAATGATTTGATATAGCAGGTGTATATATAAAAATTTCTCACAATGAAAACAAAGGGATGATAGAATCTTCATCTTGAATATGATATTTAACAAGCAGCTCTTTGCTTTATCTGCACTAAAGAGGAGATAATTGAAGAATGAGTTCTCATGTGGCAAGCAATAACTATGTGCTCTTGTAAGCAATACCATATTTGGACTCCTCCTTGTGTCAGCGACGGAACTGTGTGTATTGCGAGGGGGGCCAATACCTTTTGTATAAAGAGACTAGGGATTAGCAGCTTCCCTCACCCATTCCCTCACCGCTTACACCATCACACATAGTCTCCACATGACTCCCTCCTAATCAAAATACATGCATCTCCCATATTACTTACATACATGCATGCATGCATGCATGCATGTATATAGAGAGAGAGAGAGAGAGGATTTTATATACATATTTTCTCTAAACTATAATATATGGTATTGATAATTATTTCATGATTTTTTAAAAAAGTTAGATAAACTTTTAGTCTCTTAAAAAATTGCACAACTTTTTTATTATATCCTCATTAAATACTTTATATAAGTGTCTTAATAATGATAATTGAAATTCTAATGTATATTTTTTTCAAATAAAGTAATAAATTAAGTAGGGGTGTAGTTGGAAAATAGTTATAAACTCAACACAATTCTCACATATTTTGGATCAAGTGAAGCTTTTAGAAGATATCTTATATTGTGGTACTCTTTCACTCTAATTTATTTATTCTTCTCAACATTTTTTCATGTAAATTAAGAAAAATTGTTAGATTCTTTTATTTTTAAAAATATTTTAATATTTCAATCACACCCTTATTAATTATTAAAGGGAGCCTCGTCATGTCCTGTTTAAATTACAAAAAAACTATTAAAATTATAGGGGAAAAATGGAGCATCTTAAATTTTTCTAAAAAATATATATAATTATACATAATTTGTTATCAAATATTTTTTTAAATTATAAAATTAATTTTTTAAAAAAATAATATGATAAATCTTAAAAATTTAAATTAATAATATATTTTTGTTTTCCAAAAACTGGTCCCCCCTAACATTTAGGGCTGGTTCCGCCCCTACTTTGTGTCCTTAAATTTTTCTTTTTTAAAAAAAAAAAAGAAAGGCAAACAAATATGACGGGTTTTATATACCCATCATATTTTGTGTCCTCCTATTATTGCCTTACTAATATATCACGTTTTAACCTTCATATATTGGGTATCCCATTTTTTAATTTTGTAGTAGTGAAAACCCATTCAAATGAATTGTAAACTCAGTTAATTATTTTTATATTTTCATTGTCCAAGACTGATCTTGCAGCTAGCTAGTAGCTCTAGATCACATGAAGTAAGATTTTCAGTAGTGAGAAGCATAGCTGACATATATGGGCCAACAAGACTTACACAAGTCATGTGTTTTCACAGACTAAATAATAACAATGGGGTCGTTTCTGCATAATGAGCTGTGGAATCTAAAATTTCACTGGCCGTCTGCATTATTCATCTTCTTTAATTATTTAAAATCAATTTTTTTATTTGAAATGCCACGTAATTTCCCTCTTCAAATTTGAATTTGCTTAACCACTTAATATAAGTTACAAATTACAAGTCCATTTCAAATTCAAAAATACGTACCATTTATCTTTTTCTTCTTTAATTATTAGACAAGGCGCGGCAGAAGTTAGATATAGATATATATATATCACTTTTCGCTTGGCAAACTGTTAGAGATAATTCCATACAACTGTGAGAATTAGAGCCTCTTTCAAAAAAAAAGAAAGTGAGAAATATGGTCCACTAACTTGTGTGTCTACAATATATATATGGACACGCATATATGAACTAATTTTTATCAACGTTTTATGTTTGTATGTTGCTATTTTGGCCGATATTAGTGTGCATGTCCAAGATAAGAAAGTTACCTAAATTGAAGTGTAAATGATAGAGCTTAATATAATAGGCTTTTTTTTAAATAAAAAAAAAAAACGCATGCCTTGTTCATGTTAGTGTCATATCGACCTGCGTTTCAAACTTCGAAAATAATGGAGAGTAGAAGTTTTGCTTCTTTCTGCTATCTGTTTAAAAGAAGCATTAGTGGTATCTGCAGCTTTGATTTGTGCATGCCATTCACGTCCAAATGCATGCAGACAAAGAAGTTGCATAGATTGAAAAAGAAAGAGAGAGAAAGAGAGAAGAATGTTGGCATGTTTGTCGTTGTCATCCATAAAACTGTTCAAACAAAGCATAATGAGCTCCCAAGATTATTCCTCCTTCTACACATTGTCTTTTTGCTCTTTGCACTGCTCCCAATTCTTCAACTTCCCATTACCAAACAAAAAGAAAACGTTGAGAGAGTATTATAGCTAGAAAGAAGGACTCAATCTAATAGGGACAGCACCAACAAGAAAACTATACTTTCCCACTAAAATATTATGATATTATTTGTCATTGTTTTTAGAGGCAAATATTATATGATAAAAGATATATCAAGTCCAGAATTTTTTTAAATATAAAATCAAATTAAAATTAGTTTTCAAATGTTAAGGACCATTTGCAAGGGAAATATTTAAATTTTAAGACAAATAAACTCTCAAAATAATCTAATGTGTAAACTATATTAATAATTTGACATGCTTATGCAGTTAAATAAAAAAACAAATTAACCTTCAAATGCATTTAATTTTTATCAATATAATCATTTATAATATGCTTTATTCTCTTGTTTTTTAAAATTCTATAATCTATTTTTTCCCACATAAATAATTATACTCATTTTTATTAATTTATATGGTTATCATCAATATTTTATTATTGAAGTCAGCAAATTTTAACAATGCAATATCTTTTAAACAATAAAAACCAAATTAATAATCAAAGTAAATAAATTAATAAAAATTAAATTTGAGCGACTAAATCAATAATAAAAAAAAACTTGAGGAACAGAAAGTTACATGATTCCATTAAAAATTAAAAGAAAAGTATCTGTGATTTGTACATTACTCAAATAAAATAAGGAGAATATCAATGAAGGACCTTCGAAAGAATTTAATATCTGATAAGAACTTATATAGATAGTGTTTACTTGTCAATAGTCCGAATTAAATTGCTTCCAGGGTCATTTACTAATATTCTCCCAATAAATTATGTGTTTTTATTTTCAGAAAAAAAAACGTTTACAAAAACTTAAGAAAATAGAGTTAAAATCTGTCTTTTTTTAGAAAGAATATATCAATGAAGGACCTTAAAAGAATTTAATACCTATTAAGTATTTTAAACAAGCCAATAAACATTAACAAATTAACAAGTGAGGTTACTATTTTAACTATTAACTAATATTTGATTTGCCTAAATCCCTGCTAGATGTTAATTTTTAGGAGTCTTGATATTCTTCTTGTTTTTTTAAAACAAAAATTAGATCATGATCATCCAAACAATTTATGAAGTTAATCTTAAAAAATGATATCTAGGAGTAGGCGTAGGTCCCAAGAACTCCACAAAAAGAAGGGTTTTAAATTGGGACCTGTTTGTTAGCAGGGCATCAGTCAACTCATCATTCCTCCAAACACACCCTTCCATGTGCTACTTCCGACATTCCCTTTGGACTACTCACCCCAACACACCCACACACCTTTCTCTGCCTTTTTATTTCTTCTTTTGCTTTACCACTCACTGCTTTATTTTTAATTTGGCCCTCTTTGTATCCAAATCTTATACATGCGCATACATAATAAGGAGAATTACTCTCAAGTTACATGGAAGAAGTGATTCTATACACTAAAGTCCCAAAAAAACATTAAATTACACTCAAGTCCTGAATTCTTTTATTATAAAAACTTTTGAAGGACAATTAATAACGTGCCCTTACTTTTTCACAAAAAATTACTTCCTCTTAGCAATGGATTAAATTCTCTAATTAAGGTGGTCATATTGAGATTGAACATGACCTCTGACCTAATGATAATGACATAAATTAATGATGCATATCAACTACTCAACCAAGTTTCCTAATTATAAAATGCAAAATTTTATTATATATGTTATAAATTCAGTTTTCAATTTTCATTTGGGAATGAGAAACTAGAGACTGAATTTATAACGTGTAAAATTTTGCAATATATTTCATGATTCAATAGCTAATTGCTTCTGGCAAGGAGGAATCACTCTCCTGCTTCCTCTCTCCTGTTTTTGGTTCTACCCTCATATGATGAGGGATGGGTTTCTTTTTTGCTTTTATTTTATTTTTTTTAAATCCATCCCACCCTCACTATGTGAGAGCAAGACCAAGAATAGGAGGGATCAGATGAAGCAAGAGAGATCTCTCCCCTCTTCATGGAGAGCCAAAGGCTCATCTAAGTTTAAATCTCCACCAGGCACTAATGATGGTTTGGCCAATGGCCACTAGTGTTGAATATACAGCAGTAGTTTGGCTACCAACAATAGGGCTCTGATAGGAACAAGTGGCTGATAGAGAGTGTAGGTATTTCTTTGTTGAAAAAAATAATGACATTTTAGTAATTGTGCTTCAAAATACAAACTGCTAGAGACATTGGCATAATTTAGTAATTTCATAGGACCTCAGTATAAAATGACTTCTTCTAAGAAAATTGAGAGTAATTTTCCCTCCATAACACTGCTTGCTTTATTGCTTTTGCCTCCTTCCTCCACATCCACATAACTTCCTCCTCACTTTGGCCAATCAACTTCTTCTCTTTGGATTTTGCAACCTACCTGCCGATTCTCTTTCCGCTTTTTATATATAGTGATTCCTTCTGAGACTTCATCGAGGCCTTCATCATTATTTGAATTATTTTATTTACAAGATTTTTCTTCTGTACATATTGTTATCAGATTTTCTCTTCAATCGAAAATTAAACATTTTGAGAAACTTCGTTAATTAGACATATCATCCAGTCATGCACGTAGGACAAAGCTATAACATAGAACTGTCTATTTATCGTATATATCTCCTATGTTTAGACAACCTATGATTTTGATATACTTGATCAATTAACTTATGCATAATCCCTATACTTTCATTCTTACCGTAATTATAATTTTATTTTTAACTTTCAAAACTTAACAATAAACCTCAATTTTAGTTAATGCACATGTATAATAATCTCTATTTTCTTTGTAATTAATACATAAATATAGAAAAATGCTGCTGACATAACTAAAGCTAATGCAATATAGTGAACTTTGCATAACTGAGATGTAGCCTATGAAAATCAAAGGTTGTTAACTCCAAAAATGTCTTCAAATTCAAGAAACTATATTAGAAATTTGAATAAGTTATTTAAAAAAAACATAAAATATTCATTGTCATTAATATTCATTGGCTTGGTTTCTATCTTGAGTTGATTGTTGGGAAAATAACAAGCAAGGACTTCTTTGTAAAATTTATATCAGTCAAAGATCAACTGTTGTCAAAACATAAATAAATACTTTTCAATTTGGATTAGTCTTTTATTAACAAGTATCTATTTAGGTTTTAACAATAACTAATTATAAATTAACAACAATCCATTCGAGCTTTTTTTTCATTCGGGTTTTAAAAATAAATTATCCTTAATTAGTATAAATTTCATATAAAGATCCTTGATTACTAATTTCCCTTGATTGTTTTAGCTTGAAACTTGAGATTATCCAAGTTAACTTGTGGCATTGAATTGGGTAGGTTGAGATTTTCGGCTATGGTGGATTTGACTTTGAGATAGAGAAATTCTTACATAGATCTAGCACACCATGTATTACATGCTCTATCCAATAAAGACATGACATGTTGCACAAGTTTAATAGAATAAAATCTTGTGTGTCATTATTGTTGATGACTGTATTTTTAAAATAAAGTGTCTATTTAATTTCTTGGCTTTTTTTCTTCTATTATCATCAATTCAAAATCAATTTATATTTAAAGTCACATGACATAATATGTTTTTATTGGACAGGTTATAGATAAAAATATTTTTCATGTTTTTATTCTACATGGAAAATATTAGGCAGAAAACCATTGAAGAACTTAACATCCAACGAGAACTTCTGACAAATAAACATTAGTAATTAACAAATGAAATTCGTGTTTTAGCAATTATTAAATTTGTCCAAGTCCTCATCACATGTTAAATTTTTTTTTAGAGGTTGTTCATGATAATAATAATATTCTCCCAAAATATTAATTAACCATTAGCGGCACTACCCCTTGCTATATAAATACACGAAAAGAAATGCAAGACTCCTAAGTCCATAGGTTTCTTTTGTTACGTAATTACAGGTTAGCTATTCATAAAATGGGAAGGGAAAGCCATAGCCATGACCCCACGGTGGTTCACTCCTCCATTGCACTTCTTCAGGAGAGATTCAGACAGTTGCAAAGAGTGAAAGAGATGAGGGAAGAGAAAGAGCTTCTCAGAGTGCTCACTTCTGAACCAAAACACTTTGTCGGTAACAATTCCAAACCCTCCATGACGACAACCTGCGACCTGCCTCCCAAGACGATGTCATTTTCCTACCGGCCGGAGTTAACGCTCGTACCATCCACAAGAACACTGCCATCGCCACCACCACCTCATAGCCATGTTTCTCTTTCCCTTTGGCCATCATCTTCATCGTCGTTGCCGGAGCCACCACGAGAAACACTTTCAGCGGTGACTTTTCTCGAGCCGGAGACTCCTTCTGCCTCTATGACTTTGTGGAAAAATAACACCTATGACTGTGATGGCTCTGATTCTGATTCTGGTGTTGATACTTCTCTTCATCTGTAATCTTATAATCTGTAGTTTCTGGTGAGTGTAATTCATGTATGATGAGTCCTATATGTACTCCATGTACGATCACTTGTCATGATCTATATATATTAGTTTATTATTATCTTCATTAGCCATCATATATGTCGTTAAGTAACGGTACCTCCAAGAGTTTCAAAGCCTAACATCGAAATATCATTAACCTACTTAATTAGCCAGACCTTGTTCTTGCATGATTTTGCTTCAATCTTATCTTCTCGAGATACTGATACTGTAGAGTGATACCAGTACAAGGAACAATTCGTAGTCTCAAGTACTCATGCAATTCACAACCGTCCTTTATGAGTGTAAAATTAATCAACGTTTTCAAAGCAAATGAGCTTTTCTTTTGATTTTATATATATAGCTCTTAATTATCTGGTTAAATTATATAATAGTTTTAGTGTATTAGTTGCGGAAAATTATAGAACCGCCTAGCTTTACAGCTTGTTATCAATTTGCTTAGTTATGGATTCCACAGGAAAAAAAAAAACAAACTTGGAACAGCATGAAATATGAATCATCTTTGAACTATGATATATTATACTATATGTATTGATATACAGAAGGATTGATTTATGTGAAGAACAAGGATAGTGAAGAAACAATGAGACACTGCCGGCAAAAGAAATGCCAGAAACGCAAAAACAGAGAGGTTTTGAATGCGTAAGCCCATTTTTTTTTTTTTTTCAGAAAGTTCTATCAAAAGATATAGCGACCGAAGATGATTACAAAGCTCAATGAATTCAATTTGTCTTTTTCGATTTGTTTGATTATGAGATAAGATAACCCCAAGCAGAACCAGCTTGCCAAATAATAGTACTATTTGTACGAGATACTTAGATTGGGTTTACATGTATGTATGTTTATGTACGTGGGTGAGTGAGATATTATATTTATACACGCAGAGAGAGAGAGAGAGAGAGAGACAGAGACAGAGAGAGACAGAGACAGAGAGTACCGCACTGTGGCCGAAGACCGGGTTTCCCGCAAGAAATGCACCCGTAAATAGAGGGATATAACGGGATAATGGGAACCAGAAATTTTCCTTTATTAAAGCATGAATAATGTTTTTCTTTTTTCTTTTTTTGGATTCCATGGTTCAGTGAAAGTATTATAATCCCCTGTTCAAATTAATTTGAACTATTTCAAAAATGTATTTAACATATTTATTTAACTTGGCTATGCATATGTTAGGACTCAAATTCAAAACTCTTAGATAAGCTAATTTAATTCCTTAATTAGTTGAATTAAATGTTCCTCAGAAAAGCATGAATGATTTTCCTCAATAGAAAAAAAAAATTAAGGAGCCTTATGGAGAAATTATTTGTCTTTTATTTATTAGAGAAAATGACAATTAAGTCATAAAAGAAGCAATTTATTCCCTATAAGTCCCAAAAGATTCAAAATCTCCCCCTAAGTCCTTTAGTGATCATAAACTAAAAAGAAAAAAAACACATTTAATTACTCATATCAAAAAAATTTTAATCACACAACTGGACACTCAAATGAAATGATTAGAGAATTGATCTAACTTAATCAAAAATTTCAAGTTCGAGCTTTGTGCATACAAAAGTGATTAAATTCTTGATAGGAAGTATGCCACCTAAAGAGGTGACTACAAACTGCTAACTAAATTAGTCTAAGTCAAACTGAAGGGAGCAAAAATAATCATGCTCAACTACTATTATGATATTCTCCCAGAAAACCATGCTCCCTCACCTTGAAAGCAACCTATGTGCTCCAATCCGTTATCTCCAACATCTTGTCAATACTCAATAAATAACACTAGTCTTTCACGCCTTCTCTTCCCCTATCGTCGTAACTGGTGGATGCAGCCACCTCTTCCACCACCTATCATGTATTACTTGAGACTGTCATGGGTAGGCTTCAATATAATCCTATGAACCGAGAAAGCAGAAGAACTCTTCAATAATTTATTTCTTTTTCCTTTAATATGGTGAGCATATTTGGTCTTAATTTTTTTTTATTAGAATGCATAAAATATCATCTTTGCACAGACGCATGGAGTGGATACTACTTTCATGTTGTTTAAATTAAAGGGCCAGTCGGCCAAAAAATTAAACATATATTAATTAGGCAAAATAGGAAAGAAGCTATAATTCGAGGAGGCGGAAGGAGGGAGAGTGAGACAGGGAGAGAGAGGCGAGCGGAAGGGCTCTAGGCATTTTCACATCAAGTACCAAGATATCCCCTTCTTTTGTTATTGCATTTCAGATTACAGTGGGACAAAGGAATTGACATATGGTCATATAGAATCAAACAAAAGAGTTAGGGTTATAGTCTCATTTTTTCGTGATTTAATTGAGTTTCTGAACAGAAATAATTCAAATGAAAGGATACTATGTTGGGTTATTCATCATTAGTATATCAAGGCCCTAATGTAAGCCAAATTGGAATGGGAGCCTTATCAGTATATAGAGAAAGTCTAGTTTCTTAAGTGTAAATAATATGGACACTTAAGTGCAATATTTTCTTCTTTCTTTTACTTGAATTGTGGAAGGAATGGTTACATGCCTGTTCGGAAAATCGTCTCTTGAATCGGATGTACATATTGGGTGCATGAAACTGTATGAGAGACTCTGCATACCCTCCCCGATGAAACCTCCTTTTCTCTCTTCCTCTTCTTTGTGCATTTGTTGTGAGAGTTCGATGGAGTTTGCACGATAACTCTGTTCTTCGGTAGTCTATCTGTGTGCCACATAAAAGTATGATTCATCCACTTTCTTGCATTGGTATCAGAGCAAACATTTGATCTGGTCTTCGTTGCTATGTTTATATGATTTCTTATACATAATCCATGCAAATCTTCTATGATGCTATGTTGTTTATATGTATTTTTGCCATTGTTTCAACTCTCTGGATATTCTATTGATGTTATATGAACATGTGGTGTCGTTTCTTGAGAAAACTCCCAGAATATCTACTGTAAAACTCCCAGAATATCTACTGTAAAATTAGAACCGAATATTGGGTCTTTGAAAACAAAATTTTTTGGGGCAAATGAAAGCCATAAATGTGTAGATGTTGGATAGCGAAGATACGACTACCAAAAATTGCCAATTCGACGGAACCCATCGCTCCAACCAGGTTAGAGCGATCCCACTGGAGTTCAAGGACAACTAAAACGTAGTGTTCAGTGTTTTGGGGGAAAAAGAAAAATTAGTTCTAGGCCTGACAAGTTTTTTAACTTATGTCTTGTTTTGGGCCATGCATAATTGGGCTTTTCTTTTTATAGGTTTTTTTAAGGTCTCTTGAAAGTTTAATTCGTCGCATCATATCCGAAAACTAGCTAGGATTTTCTTTTATAAATAAATGCATCAAGCCTCAAATGTCGTGCAAGTGTCCTTTTTAAATTTCTAATGATTTATTTCACGGCTACCTCCCACATGGCAAAATAACAAATTTTATTCAAATGTCAAATCTAAACTTTATACTTATATATATTAGCATTGACTAATCACAAAATCTTTGAGCTTTGACTGTATCGCACTATTTTAATTTTTTAAACAATCTTCCCAAGACAGAGCATGCATGTGTGATGGGTCTGATGATCAGCATCAAATTAACAATAATGAATTGATACCCATGGAAACTTTCAATTCTGGTTTTTTTTTTTTTGTTTAATGAAAAACAATTTAAATGAGTTGAGTATTATCTCATCAAGACCTAAACATGCTTTTATATTTAAAGAATTTTCAAGAGTATACGTATATCCCTCACCAATAAGATTTTTTTATTAATTGACAATGGAATTTGAGCCTAATACATTATAAATTATGGGTCAAATCTTCGCCAATTAAATCAATTGTTGACAATATATATGCTATCAATTCCGTTCCGCAAGGCAGGCTGCTACAGGTGCTCATCAATCTTTTTCCTTCTTCTTTTAATATGCATCATTATTTTTCTTCTAGTTATTGAATTCCTAATTCCTATATTCTCCATCTTCGTCTTTTCTATGTTTGATGACTAAGAATTACCTGTAGGCCAAAACAAAATTATAAGAGAAAATTTAAAAAAAATGACTAAGTATTACAAGGGAGCATCTATGATATGTTTAATGTAAACACGCAAATTAAAGAAATTAATTTGGTCAAATTTGGAGGTTATAGTCTGCATAAATTTGCTTGAAAGTCTTCTGACCCATCGTTAAATTATAGAGCAGTCACACATACGCGCGCGCGCACACATATATGCTTGCATCAGGAAAATGTAACTATGGGCAAAAAATAATTTATGTCATCAAAATCCTTGACGTTGACCTGAATATATTTATGCAAATGAATAATTAACATGAAGGCTGATGCAAATTAAATTATGTTAGACAAAGACATATAAATAAGTAAAATCCTACAGTCAAATATTGAGCTTATATATAGCAGTCTCCATTCAACTTTGCTCCAACGTTCAAACCCAACATTAAATTAAAAAATTATGACGTCAAACATATATTTGCATCAAGAAGCTGAAAGCTAATTTCTTTTTTAGAAAAAAAAAGTGTCATGAAAATCGGTGACATATATATGTGCTAATGCGATGGATCCAAGCTAAGTGCAAATATATGGACATGTATATGCAATATGTTTTCTTGATGTCCTTAATTAGACTGTGCTGTATAGCCATCGTTGGAGGGAATATAATGGCTTATTCCCTTTTTTGGGTTTATATCTTAAGTATACAAAAGCAATGGTAAGATGGACTTATACCAATTAAAGTCTTTACCATATATTCATTGCAAAGTTCATGACCCTTCTAGCTTATAGCTTTTTTTTTAGCAGAATGGCTGTAAGTTAGATTCGTTCTGCTGTGCAACACACGATCAGATTGTAGATAAAATCTTATTTTAAAATTGGCGAGTTGAGAATGCCATGATGAGTCGGACCAGTATTTATTCATAAAGCTGAAAGGTCTTTGAAACAGATCATATATAGAATGTCATTCAAATCCGCAGGTCATAGGTACTCGCCAGTAATTATTACTTGATGCCACTTAATTCCCATATCCCTCCAGCGTCATCATCAGTTTCATCCTTGCTTGCTGCTTTTACTTGATACATACATGAGAATGCAACCATTAGCTATGTTCAATTGTTGCGATGGTTTGGCCAAACAACAAAAAAAAAAAAAATCTTGTGATGGAATATTCTACATTAAATGTGGAGGAAAACTTCCTGATTTGGATTTGATCAGGAATTATTTCTCAATCAATTCCCTGATTTCAGTCAAACCTTATTGAACCTGAATGTGCCAAATATATGCTTATTAGTTTGGCATAATAACCCCATTCCAGTCGAGGCGGATCGGAAATCCTGGCAATAATAAACAAGAATACAATAAATTTTGTTTAATGTAACATCCAATTAATAAAATAAAATCCCCAGGTCAACTTCGGAGTTCTTATTACTCTGCATCAATTTTTTGCTTCAATCTTCAAACCAATCATTGCATTAAAAAACTACCAAAGTCTTATATCCTTTCATCATCAGTAAGTTGAAAGTTTCTTAAAAAAAAAAAAAACTGATTTATATAGTTCATTAAAACCCGTGAGATTCAATGTAACTACTGATCAAGTCTTTTCTTCACACGATGGACCTCCTGTCTTCCATCTTCATCATTATCTTCTTCCTCTGCTTGTTCCTTTTACTTGCTAGGAAGAATTCCAAGCAAAATATCAAAGATCATAAGAATCTTGTCGGTACTAAACTTCCTCCAGGGCCACGGAAGCTACCTCTGATAGGAAACTTGCATCAGCTAGCCATGGCAGGCTCACTTCCACACCATATCTTGCGAGACCTATCTCACAAATACGGGCCATTGATGCACCTTCAACTTGGTGAAATCTCTGCAGTGATTGTATCATCTCCTGAGATGGCCAAAGAGATCATGAAAACACATGATCTTACTTTTGCTCAAAGGGGTGAAATTCTCGGCGCAAAAATCATAGCCTATGATTCAACAGACATAGCTTTCGCGCCATATGGTGAGTACTGGAGACAAATGAGGAAAATATGTACCATAGAGCTTCTAAGTGCCAAGCGAGTTCAATCCTTCACTTTCGTTCGAGAAGATGAAGTGGCAAAGCTGGTTGAATCAATTCGAATGTCCTCAGGCACAGCAATTAACCTGACGACGAAGATTTTCTCTTTGGTGAGTACTGTGGTGTGCAGGACGGCTTTTGGGAAGAAGACGAAAGATGAAGATGAGTTTTTGAAACTTATGAAACAAGTGGTGGAATTGACTGGAGGGTTTGATCTGGCTGACTTGTTTCCTTC
Source organism: Prosopis cineraria (assembly GCF_029017545.1). Classification (NCBI taxonomy): domain Eukaryota; kingdom Viridiplantae; phylum Streptophyta; class Magnoliopsida; order Fabales; family Fabaceae; genus Prosopis; species Prosopis cineraria. The sequence goes on along the minus strand of NW_026555334.1, from coordinate 4,401,662 downwards.
TGTGAAACTCGTTCACATCATAACTCGGATGGAAGCTAAATTGATGAGCATGCACAAGAAACTGGACAAGATCATTGGAAAGATTGTGAAAGATCATCAAGTAAAGAAGATGCAGAAAGAAGTAGAGGGAAAAGGTGAGTCATCAGGGGTTGAAGATCTTGTCGATGTTCTCTTGCGAGTCCAACAAAATGGCGATCTGGAGATCCCAATCACAGACAACAACGTCAAAGCAGTGATCTGGGTTAGTGATTTACTGCAATGTTCATCTCATTTAGTTAGGATTAAATTATATTATATTTTTTCTCTCAACTATTTGCTCAAAAACATATAATATCCCAACATTTTTTCTTTTAACATTTGAAAATGATAGCATCTGCTATTAAAAAAATTAACTCTAACTATCAATTAACTTTTTAAATTACAGAAAAAGAACCAAAACATACACATAAGTACCTTATAAAAAATAATATCAATTAAATTTCTAAAATAATGTAATAATTTATGCCTTATTCCAAAATTTATAAGTCTTCCTTCAAAAATTTACAACTGGCGTAAAAAATGCATTCATTTATAAATAGCACTATTTGCAAAAATTTAGAAACTTAATCAATGTTAATTTTTTTTATATGATGCTTATTTGTAATTTGAAATGTCATTTTCTATAATTTTTTAATATATATTTTTTTAATTTTTTAGGTCAATTAATCATAAAAATTAATTTTTTTCATGGTGAGGTGCCAAATGCATCATTTTTAAATGTTGAAAGGGAAAATTATATCATATATAAGTTTAAGACACCAAGGCTCTTTTGCAAATAGTTTAATAATTAAAATTTGCTTTAATCATTTTACATTTTTTTTCGATTGAACTAATCTCATTGATAATTAAATATACATTTATCTAACAGTATCATAATATATAATCTCTCTAGGACATATTTGCTGCTGGAACTGATACAACAGCAACAACACTAGATTGGGCTATGGCAGAATTGATGAGAAATCCAAGGGTGAGAGAAAAGGCACAAGCTGAAATAAGAGGAGCTTTTGGGGGAAAGAAAAACATCCAAGAGAAGGATTTGGTGGAACTTAGTTACTTAAAGTTAGTGGTAAAAGAAACTCTAAGGTTACATCCACCAGGTCCTTTATTACTCCCAAGAGAATGTGGCAAACCCTGTGATGTTGGTGGGTACAAAATACCCACAGGGACTAAGGTCATAGTTAATGCTTGGGCAATCGGAAGAGATCCTGAGTATTGGCGCGACGCCGAGAGATTCTTACCGGAGCGGTTTCAAGGCACTTCCATCGATTACAAAGGAAGCAATTTTGAGTACATTCCATTTGGTGCTGGAAGAAGAATGTGTCCAGGAAGTTCATTTGCCTTGCCCAGTATTGAGCTTACTCTGGCTTGCTTGCTCTATCATTTTAACTGGGAGCTCCCAGATGGAATGAAACCAGAAGACTTGGATATGAGTGAAGTATTTGGGGTTACAGTTGCAAAGAAAAACAACATATACTTGATTCCGACTCCACATAGTCCTTGAGAGATGTCACATGCATGCCCAATGCAAGATCATATGTATTTCCATTGTCTTGATTCATTTCACTTGCAAATGTCTTCTAGACTACGTTTTATATATCAAATATGATAGTTAGTTGCGGACTTTGATAATTTGCTATTGTCAGCAAATAATAAGAAGTAGGCATGATTACTTTGAAGCCATCGTCTCCATTACTGTATGCTACTTCATTTACGATACTACTGCAAATGCATGTGCATTTTGATCGAACTATATATATGCTTCGATTTTCTATTCATCACAATTTCTTGGTAGAACGATGTTCAGTATTATGGGAAATCTTTATACATTCAAGAAGCCTTTATGTACCACTAGCAAATATAAATTATTGATTTTAAAGAAGACGTTTATATTTGTGAAGCAAGGTTTTAAAAACCTCCTGCTGTCAATGAACCAAACAAGGTATTGTTCAAGTTTCAATATATAGTTTGATTGTATTATTAAATGCCGGTTATGATTAATTTAATATATTAGTAATTTTATATATTAAATATAATATCAAAGGTAATATTTTACAAAGTTAAATTTATAGGATAAGAGATTATATATTTTTTGTTTTTTTATCAAATATATTTTATAAGTACATAAAAATTAAAAGTAAGAAAGTAAAGTCTTTCTTTTCATTCTTCATAGGTATTTTTCAATTAAAAATAATCCTATTTTAAAATAAAATTAAATGTTAAATATAAATACATCTTTAAAAAATTTTAATTTTAATTTTAATTGATCAAGTTAGGAAAAGTTAACCTTTTTTTTTTTGTGGTTAAACCCAGTTTATTGGTAAAGTTATTTATTGCTTGTTTCCTTGAAAACCGCACCTATTTTTTTTCCTGGTTTGGTTGATAAAGGCTATGGCGTATGGGACTGAAAAGAAGCCCCATTTCTTGTGCATGTCGTCCCCTCTGCTGAGTCAGATGGTGCGACGTGTTTGAAAGCCTTGCAAACTGTGGTTATTGGGCTGCTTTCTATTGGCCCGGCTAGGCTTTTACTCTTGTTACCTGTGTTCGTGCATCTTCACTGATGGTTGATCAATATATTTTATGGGTTACTATCCAAAATATATATTTATATTTCATGAGCTTTGCTCTCTTTTCTAAAAAACTAAAAAAATGATAACAAAATTTTTATAAATTATATAAATAATAAATTAATCTTTTGAAATGCTATAATTTCATTAAAGTCTCTAAAAATTTATCTGTTATTAATGAATTTATATAAATGATCAAATTACCCTTATTGAAAATAAAATAATCACAAGTTTTGCTTAAATAATCACAAATTTTTTCTTATATTCATAACAATATAATAATAAATCAAAAGCTTGCATGTCAAATTCATGATATTCTTACAAGTGTTGAAAATAACAAATAATGAGCATAAATTTTATTTAAATAATAACAAATTTCCTTCTTTATATTCACAATAATCTAACAACAAATTACAAGTTTGCATATCAAATTTTTGATATTTCTACGAGTGTTAGAAATAATAAGTAATGATTATAAGTTTTATTTAAATAATCACCATTTTTTCTTATATTTATAACAATGCGACATCAAACAAAAAAATTGCATATCAAATTCTTGATATTGTTATAAGGACAATTTAATTATTTTTATAAATTCATTAATAATAGAAAAGTTTCTAGAAACTTTAGTAAAATTATAACATTTTAAGAGACCTAATTATCATTTATATAATTTAAAAGGATTTTATTGTTATTTCTCTAAAATAAAATTCAAGGGTAGTTAAGGAATCTCTGAAACGTTATCACTCCACTAAACACAATTAATAAATGAAACACATGGTAATTAGAGGATTAGCTCAAAAAGTGATTATCAGGGTTTAATCCAAAAGTAAGGGATCCCAAGTTTTCTAAATAGAAACAAGTTAAAATCGATTAAAATCTTTCATATCAGAGTAAAAATAAGTTTCAAAAGTATGGGATACCTCAGAGGAGTGAAAGAAGTCAAAAACGATTGAAAAACAAAACATATGCTGTGATACAGAGCAATGCGTTGTGGCTCATGTATGCTATGCCGCGGCATGTTGCTCTTTGTGCCGTATGCTACGGCTTAGGAGCTTTGCACCGTGGCGTGTTGCACAAAATTTCTACTAATTTTGCTGTCATTTGACAGCAGAATCGGGAGAACTTTTAACTCACCCTAATTCTCCATCTGACGTCCGAATGACATGATCTAGGTGTCTATGAAAAGATCTTTATATGAACTAGCTAATGGCACTTGTTTCACTTCTAAAATAATTCACACTAGGAATTGGATATCCAAATGCATTTTAACCACTTTTCAACACTTCTACATAAAATGGGTCTCCAAAACCCTCAACAATTGCCAAAAGCTTTTCCTAACATCTAGACCATGTCCAATGGACCTAGGACTACCAGTACAACACGTCACAAGCATCGAAACATCAGTATAACTAAAATTCACTCATCAACCCTAATTTACCAAAAACAAAAGGGGAGGTAATTTATCATTGCATTTCGCTCAAATCATTTCAAACATACTCAAATTTTCATTTCTATACTTGCACTAATATTTTAGTCCTATAAATATATATATATATATATATATAAACATACACAAAGGCTAAGGGCCCAAAATACAATTCTAATATTTCCAACAACCAAAATAGTGCAAGTATGGTGATATGTATCTTAGAATTGACAAAACATATACTATTATACAATTAAATTTAAACTAGAGGCATACAGTAAGAATATGCTAATTCCCTGCCTCTTTAGCTTTCTCCATCTCAACAGTAGAGCTAGAGTCTAAAAAGTATTAAATAAGAGGGGTAAATCTAGCCACTCAGTAATTAAGGTTAAACTTACCTGATACAATTACATATCAATTATAAACCAAATATATGCACAAGGAAGTCAAATATATAAAACAAGTCCACTTATATCACAATTTATCATTTTATAACTTCTTTAATTATCATAACTAGGTGCATTATCACTATATTCTTAGATATGTGACATGACCTATACTCTTGCAACCTGCCACCACTAAACACGTGTGACACGTCATATATTTACTTAGGCAATGATCAACTAACCTTATATCCTCCTTATTTCCTCAGACCGAAACCGTGGACTATAACACTGATTATAACACTGATTAAGGCCCGTCAGTGTGACTGAACTATCTAAGCTCACCAATCGTGAGGTGTAACCCGACCAAAGATCACAAAACTCACTCTTGGACCACAGCTTCCCTATTCTCGAATTCTTGAGGTGTCTCATACCCTAAGATATTTTCCTCAATGAACAGGTGGAGATAGTTAGGTTCTAGTTAGGGGTGTTCATACGTTCGGTTCGATTTGGTTTTAGGCAAAAAACCAAACTGAACCGAACCAATTGGTTTAAGCATTAGTAGAACTTGATCGGTTTCAATTGAAATCGATTTGGTTCGATTTTTGTTTTGGTTTGGTTTGGTTTGGTTAAGGTTTGGATCAAGCTTTAATGAATTTATTTTTTTTCTTTTTTCCTGTCTTTGTAATAGTTGGACTTTTTTATTTTGAATTGATTTATGCATTATTAGCTCTTTTATTGTATGGAAGGTTCTTACTTATCTTGTGCTTTATTTCAATCACAATCATAATATATTTATGGAAATTAGAAAGTTTTTGAACTTTGATTAATTACATATCATATGCATACATGTTCATCTTTTTCTTTTTCTTTTTTTTTTTTGCTTGGTCTCAAATGTATCAAAGATAAAAAAAAATATGTTTATATCATATTAATCTTATTCATCTCTTCATTTCATTGACCTTGAATGTACTATATCTTCATGATCTCATCAATCTTCTTTTGTCATCCAATATATATATATATATATATATAATGCAAATTAATTTTATGATTACAAACAGCAAAAAATCAAAATAATGATGATCAACTAATCATCTTCATAATTATATTAGATACATTATTTGAATCTTCATAGAGAAAATTCATCACCTAATAGCAAGTAACAAACATACAAATATCTAAAGACTAAATATTTAAAATTTCAAATATCATACTATTTAATATTAATACTTACACTTATAGTTCCATAAATATATATATATATATATATATTCAAAACACAATATCTAATATTCATCTCTCAATGTCATAATATCCACTTAAATTATATCAACTACCTATTATCCAAAAAAGAACTTATATATTTAATTATATACATATTATATAAATAAATATTATTTTTAATCAAGCTTGGTTCAAGTTTGGTTCGGTTTTCATATCTCAAAATCGAAACTAAACCAAACCAATCGGTTTGTGTATCATAAAAACCAAAGCAGACTTGATCAATGGTCGATTTTGTTCGATTCATTTCAGTTTGGATCGATTTAGTTTGGTCCATTCGGTTTGGATCGATTTTAAACACCCTTAGTTCTAGTCCCTCGACAAATTATGGGACAATCTCTCAACAAACAGTGGGACGAGGCTATAGCCCCCGTGCACCGAAGCATAGCTTAAATACCATATAGATTTTTCTCTACTCCCAAATTTCTAGGCAAACTCCTGCCACTAATCATTCCATAATTAATACTTACTTGTGTTTACTTTTTCGCTTTCATTTACTCACTATTACAACAACCACATTGGGCTCACGACCTTGTGCTACCCAAGTGTGTATTCTCATCCTTTTCTCAAATTCATTTCATTACTAACACACAAATACCTCTACATATCATCACATTCATTTTTCAAAAGTAAAAGCATTTTCATAGTAAAATCCTCTTGACTTACTTTTTGCATTTTAAAGCCAAAAATAGCTTTTTTATGCACTTATTGAAACTAATATATAGCTTTTACTTTAACAATAAATTCCATACATGTAACATTCATAATCCATATTCAACTACCAATTAACAATCAATTAACATATAACTACCTAAAGTAGAGTTTTTCCCTGATTACCTCAAACCTTTGAGAGGTCAAAGGTTTACTCCTCAATTAACTAGCTTCCAAGCTTGAATTTCTAATCCAAAAGGTTATCAAGAGCCAAAACTATAATCAACAAAGTTGAATTCTATCAACATACACTACTACAGAAAGATGTATAATTGACGCCCTATAATTGACATTTATTTAAAAAAATGACAAATAAAAAAGGTGGAGAATACTTGACGGTTTCTACGAAGCAAGCGTCAAATATTTAAGTAAATACTTGACGGTTATTTAAAGATAACTGTCAAGTATATATATTTGATGTTTTTTATAAATAACCGTCATATAAAGTAAAAATTTACACGTCGGTCTTCAATAAACAAACGTCAAATTAATAGTAGAAAAAAAATTAAATTTTTTTACATACTTGACGCTTGTTTTGAAATAACCGTCAAGTTTGTCTGCCATATACTTAACGGTTGTTTTAAAACAAGCGTCAAATATGAAATACTTGACGGTTATTATGAAATTACCGTCAAGTATTGTCATTTAAATTCCCTCTAGATTTCTTTTTTGCTCTCCATTTCTATAAATCCTTCGTCTTCAGAAACAAACTCAGAGCCACTGAAACCCATTTTTCGTCACTCTAACTGCCAAAAAACACGTTTTCGGTCTTGATTCTTGAGGGGGTTTTAATTGTCGGCCTCCATAAGTCTCATGGGCACTCGTTCGTTGGGATTCTCGGTCTCTATCACTCTGCATCAGACTCTCGTCTCTGTTTTTCTGCACAGTCGGTGTTCCCTCTTCTTGTTGAGGTAGGTTCTTGCTTTCCCAATCATTAATCTTCATTTTGAATGTATAGGTTGTTGATTTTGATTTTCATACATAATAAATAATTTTTATGTTATTTATCTTGATCTGCATTGTTGTTCTTCTCAGTGAGTGTTTGAAGTTTTGAGTTTTTGGGTACTTAATTATTGAATTAAGGGATCATCCAATTTTTTTGTTGATATGAGGAGATTCATTAAGGATATGAAAATAGTATACCACCTAATTACCTTGTTTTTAATATTTTTAATATTTTAAATTGATATTTATATAGTGTTTGATGTGGTTTAATATGATTTTAATTAAAAGTGAGTTTCTTATTAATGTTGTTATTATTGTTGTTGGATCATATATAGTTTCATTATGGATAACTTGATTTTTTTAAAGGCATAAAGACCTGGTAATACTCATTTTAAGCCGTTATATATACTATCAATTTTTTTTAAATTATTCTTGAATATAACTTTATGTGTTTGTTGTTGTGGATGTTGTTGTTGTTGTTGTCATTTAGATTAATAGGAAGAGGGGATAAGGCTCGGGAAACTCTCTTTTTTAAGTTGTTATGCTGTCGAAATTATTTCAATGGCTAGCAATAAAAATATAATTATTAGTTTTAAACAAGATTAAAGAGGGAATGTACAAACATGTGGTTAGTGACTTATTGACTAATTGATCTTTGTATCTAATTCTCCCACTATCTAGGAGTAGTCAAAGTTATTAATCATATTTCCCTCTTAATCTTTCTAGAAATTATGGATAAGGAATGGATGTCTGTCAATCGTCTATCCAAGGAATATTGGGATGGGGTGGCAAATTAAGTTAAGCATGCGGAGGATCCTACTAGGATTGTTTGCCTATGTTTAAAGTATGGTCTTGTAAAGCGGGTTAGTCTAGATACTTGTGAAGAACACCTCGTGATTAATGGGATGGATTAAAGTTATAAGTGTTGGACAATGCATGGAGAGACAAGAGATGATATTGGTTGCAGCCAGAAGCATAGTGAAAGCTGTGCATCATCTCCTGATGATTTTGACACATGCACACTTGAGGAAGATTGTCTTGAACAGATAGCCAAAGCAGTTGAAGAGAACCTCGAGGATTATCCGGAAATGTTTGAGAAGTTAAAAAGTGATGCGAAGACACCGTTGTATGCTGGTTGTAGTGCATCAAAGTTGTCAGCAGTGTTAAAATTGTACAACATGAAGGCAAAACATGGATGGAGTGATGCAAGCTTTACTGAGTTGCTTGGGTATTTGAAAGTAGAATTACTTCCTAAGGAAAATGAGCTTCCTTGTCAAACATATGACGCAAAACAAGTATTGCGATCAATTGGCATGAGTTATGAAAAGATACACTCGTGCCCTAATGATTGCCTTTTATTTCGGAATGAATATGCGTCGTTAACCGAGTGTCCAAAGTGTAATGCCTCACGCTACAAGCAGAATGGATCAAGTCCCGTAAAGGTACTAGGTATTTTCCAATCGTGCCTAGATTTAGACGCATGTATAGCAGTGTAGAAATTGCGAAAAACTTAACATGGCATGCGAATGAAAGGATAAAAGATGGCATGCTTCGTCATCCTGCTGATTCTCCACAATGGAGAAAGATTGATTATGAGTACCCTGAATTTGGGAAAGAGAGTAGGAATTTACGCCTTGCATTGTCTACCGACGGGATGAATCCTCATGGGATTCAAAGTAGTAGCCACAGCACTTGGCCAGTCATTTTGGTGATTTATAACCTTCCTCCATGGCTTTGCATGAAGCACAAGTATATGATGTTGTCCATGCTAATTACGGGACCCAAGCAACCTGGGAATGACATAGACATATATTTGGCTCCTCTAATTGATGACTTGAAGATCATGTGGGAGTCAGGTATAGAGGTATATGATGGGTATAGAGAAGAAAGATTTAATTTAAGAGCTATGCTTTTCGGTACAATTAATGACTTTCCTGCTTATGGCAATTTATCAGGGTATAGTATTAAAGGGCAACTTGGATGCCCTATTTGTGAAGAGGGAACACATTCTATAAGGCTTCAACATGGGATGAAGAATGTTTACCTCAGCCACCGTAGGTTTTTACACTAAGAACATCATTATCGGCGGTTGAGAAAAGCGTTCAATGGAAATCCAGAAGAAGGTAAGACACCTTTGCCGTTAACTAGTGATGAGTTGTTTGAGAAGATTAAGGATTTGGATATTGAATTTGGCAAACCATTTGTAAGGCACCTTGGGACAACCGGATGGAAGAAGAGATTTATTTTCTTTGAACTCCCTTATTGGACCACCTTAGATGTTCGGCATTTTCTTGATGTCATGCATATTGAAAAAAATGTCTGTGAGAGTCTTATTGAGACTTTACTTCAAGTGTCAGGAAAAATAAAAGATGGCATAAAAGCAAGGTTGGACATGGTCTCTTTAGGAATAAGAGAAGAATTAGCACCCCAAGATAAGGGAAACCATACCTTTCTCCCTCCGGCAGCTTATACGCTATCTAAGAAAGAGAAAACTACATTTTGTGAGTTCCTTAATGTAGTTAAAGTTCCTGAGGGTTACTCTTCAAATATAAAAAATATTGTATCAATGAAAGATTTGAAGTTGAAGGGCTTAAAGTCTCACGATTGCCATGTTTTAATGGAGGATTTCATTCCAGTTGCTATACGTGCAATTTTACCCCTTAAAGTACGAGGGACAATCACTAAGTTATGTTTATTTTTTAAGTCCATTTGCAGTAAAGTGATTAACCCACATAAGTTGCCAAGGTTGCAAGCTCGAATTGTATTAACACTGTGTGAGCTTGAGATGTATTTTCCACCGGCATTCTTTGATATTATGATCCACCTAACTGTTCACTTGGTTAGGGAGCTTCAAATGTGCGGGCCTGCTTATTTAAGATGGACGTATCCTATTGAGCGCTATATGAAGATTTTGAAAGGCTATATGAAAAATCGAAGTCGACCAGAGGGTTGTATTGTTGAACGGTATATTTGTGAAGAGGCTGTTGACTTTTGTACTGAGTACCTGAGTCATATTAGCTATGTTGGGCTTCCAAAGTCTCGACATATGGGTAGAATAAGTGGAGAAGGGATCATGGGAAATAAAGTCATTACTATGTCAAGTGTACAGTGGGAGCAAGCCCACTTATATGTGTTGCACAATACTGAAGAGGTTGAAGAGTATGTAGACAAGCATATGGCTGAACTTAGGAGGGACAATCTCAATAAATCAAAAATTTGGTATGCTAGGGAACACAACAAAACTTTTACAAGATGGTTTAAGGAGCACATTCTTCAAAAGTTAAATGTTAATTCCAATTCAGTTTCTAACAAATTGAGATGGTTAGCTAACGGTCCAAGTAAACAGGCCATTTCTTACACTGCTTACCTTATCAACGGATACACATTTTATACAAGCGAGCAAGATGATAGGAGCACAATGCAAAATAGTGGTGTAACTCTTGTAGCTCATTCCATGCATATTTCTAGCACTGAGGATAAAAATCCTATCTATGCAAACATGTCATACTTTGGTGTAATTGAGCATATATGGGATTTAGATTACATATCCTTTCGAGTTCCAGTCTTTGGGTGCAAGTAGATTGATCAAAAAAATGGCTTGAAATTTGATTACAATTTGGCTTTGTACAAGTCAATTTAAACAAGGAAGGGTACAAGGATGAGCCTTTTATTTTAGCATAACAAGCCAAACAAGTGTTTTATGTCCCTGACCCTGCTAATAAGGGGTGGTCTATTCTTATGTTACATGAAAAAATAAATGAAAATGTAGCAATTGAAGATGACCCATTCAAAGGGACATTAAATCAAAGTAACGACACTGTTGATGAAGCTCTATACATGAGAAATGATCACAATGAAGGCATTTGGATTTCAAAGAGGGGTAAATTATTTCAGCATAAGAAGAAAATATTTCAAGGAGGGGGAAGTAAAAAACCCAAGTCAAGGAAATGAAAAAGAGCAACTTGAACATGTAACCTTTGAATTAATTATGCCATTTTTGTTTCATGTTTGAATTAATATAGTCGATTATATTTGAATTAATTATGGTTGATTAACTTTTTGAATTAATCATGGTTGATTAATTTTGGAATTTTATTGTGTTACAGGTAAATGGCTTCAGATTCTGAGTCCACTGAAATCCCTCCATCAGATCCCGCTACAACTTGTACTGATGCTCCGTTGTCATAAAAAAAATTGGAACAGGAATATTACAATATCCAGCGAGGCCTACCAATAATGGAAGAAGTCACAAGAACAAGAGCAGCAGGGAAAAAGATATCAGTGCAGTGGAACAAGAAAGGCCAAGCCATCAAATCTGCAAAGTTTATAAGTTATATTGGGGTTGTGGCAAAGACAACTGTACCTATCACACAAAAATCTTGGCGCAAAGTTGATCAACCACGAAGGACATTATTTGGGAGACTGTATCTGTAAGTTGCATTTGACTAAGTTATATTCTATTATAATATTATAAATTGATGCACCTAACATATTTATTTTATTTTATAGTCAGGATTTTAAATAGACGAGAGCAAGAAGGATTTTGTCCTTCAAAAGGCTGGGAGGGCATTACGGTCTTTCAGACATTTTATTACACAAAAATATTTGAAAGACCCTGATGCTGAATTTGTAGCCCAAGTTCCTCCCCTATTACAGCCTTTAGTAAAGCAAGAAGATTGGGATGCTTTTGTTGTCTCTCGGCGCGAGAAGGAATTTAAGGTATTTATGTTTCTAAAATTTAAATTTTAGTGCCTTTTATTGAATATATCTATGTGTACTAACAAGATATTTTTGTTATTGATTAAAGGAACTGAGCGCCCAAAATAAGAAGAGAGTAGCCAAGAATGAATACCCTTACAGAGCAGGGAGGTTAGGGTATGCAGGCGTGGAGCAGAAAGAAGTTGAGGCCGAGGGATCGGATGTTACTATATCTCACCAAAGACTCTGGGTATTGGCACGAACAAAGAAAGATGGAGTGATTAACAACCCTCGTGTGAAAGAGGTTGCTGAAAAAATTGTAAGTGTTATTCTTATCTATCAATTAATAAATGATTATTAAAAGGCATACTAATTAGTCTACTTTTCACAGGATTTCCCTCTCTCAAGAAGTATCACAGGGCAAGCTTCCTGAGCATAAGGATATCTTAGCTAGAGCATTGGGGACCCCTGACCACCCTGGTCGTGTTAGGGGTGTTGGCTTCGGTGTCACAAAGAAGCAATACTTTAGCAAGATTAAGAAGCGAACATCGGCTTCTTCATCCGAGGTCCAAGAGTTGAGAGAAGAGCAAGCTGTTATGAAGCAACAGCTAAAAGCCCAAGCAAAGTTAATTGACATGCTATTGAAGGGCCAGATCCCTGGGAGGCTTTTGGGTGACGTTAGCCCCAGCGGAAAAGATAGCTGCACAGTCCTTTCAGACAAAATACCCGAGGTAATGCATTTTTTCTTTTAAATTTGCTCAACTAATTTTTTATCTAAACAACTAACATTCTTCATTTATTTAGGGCGAGAATGATTGCAACTGTTTAGCAGACAATCCGTCACGCAAAGTAGTTGCAAGGGGACGCGTGTATAACATTGCCGGGGACACAATCCATAACCTTTCCCTCCCGCCCGATTGCATTAGGGTTTCCTTGCTTGTTGCAATCGACCCCAAGTATCTATTACCTTATCCTACCGATGAGATGTAGATGGTAGGAGATGCGTTGGGGAGCTTCGTTGCATGGCCCAGCCACCTTGTTATGGTTGGTATACCAAAGCCAACAAAGGACCCAAAGCTGCCAAAGGACCCTTTGCCACCAAAGAAAAAGATATATATGATTTATATAATTATTTAAAATCTTTAATATATATATATATATATATGTCTAACTTTTTCATTGTATAGCCAAAGGGGAAAAGCAAATTGAAGGATAAGGTGTCGGGCCATACTAAAGAGTCAGTCACGGTTTCGCAACATGCAGTGCCTATGCCTGTTGTAGAAAACAAATTCTGTGACTCTCTTGAGACCTATGCTTCTGCTACGAGGATGATTCGTCAAGAGTCGATAGGAGATATCATTAATTTTAACGATGGGCTATTTGGTAGGGCATCATTTGAAGTCGTTCGGGATGAAATTTTGAATGAAATCCTCAAGCACGATATGGCGAGCACTAGTTTGATGACTTTCTACATGAGGTAATTCTTCAACATTTATTAGTTAATTTCTTGAAATATTTATGTGTGTGAGTATGCAAGCATATTAACTTGTATATTTTTTCACCCAAGTCACTTTTATACCTCATTCGTGGTTCCTGGTGGTCTCGAGTCAAAGATCAAGCTAGTTAATCCTCATGATGTCTCTCCCCACAATAATATTACATAAGGAAGCCCTTGAAAATCAAGCAAGAATGCTTTCGGATCAATTTCGAGAAAGGGGAGAAGCTAAGGATACTTTATTTCTCGCTCCTTACTGCCAAGGGTGAGTTAATATTTGTTACGAGTAAATATTTTTTTATATTTATTTGTTTGGTAACATGTGCTGTTTCTTGTTAGGGGACACTAGATGCTTATTGTGGTTAATCCTGTTGCTCCAAAAATATGGTATCTTGATCCCCTTAATAGAGAGCCAAGCAACAGGGAAGATATGGTGGTACTTTTTAATGAGTAAGTTAGATTTTTTTACTTGTTATTTCTTTTTAATTTTAGATTTCATTCATATATATTTCTCACATTCATTCCATAATTCCTTCTTAGAGTTGTGGTGTTGTATCGCACTGCGACCGACATGACTGTGTCCCCTAAGATGAGGGCATTCGAATCTTCAGAGAAATGGGTCACTGTTAAGGTATTCATTTAATTGGTCAAGTTTTTAATCAAGAAATTGTCTCATTATATTTTGCAATTTCATTAATATGTGTTTTTTTATAGTGTCCATTCCAGCCAGATCAGAGCAATGACTGTGGTTATTGCTTGATGAAGTTCATGAAGGACATTATTACTCATGCCCCTACCACATTATCTAACAAGGTATATATATAAAATTTAATTACACTTCAATTATAAATTTTAAACAATTTTAATTAGCTACCTATTAACTTAAAATTGTTGTAACTATTTACTTACAATACTTCGAGGATGTCTATTGCGTTCGTTATACGACTGCACATGTAGAAGAGGTCCTTGAAGAGGTGGCCCAATGTGTTTTCAATATGTGGGTAGCAACAGTAGTTAGGCCGGTACAATAGTTAGTTATATTTATATATACATTTTTGGGCCAATTTTTATGGGATAGGCCACTTAATTTTGAAACATTAGTTTGTAAATAAGTTTAGATTTTAAGGTTAAATGTATAGGAATTTTTATGTTAATTAGATAGGAGATACTATTACAAACATTCATTATATTGCATTATTTTCGTTGCTGGCTGGCTGTTTTTTATCTTTATCTGTATCTTTATAGAGGGCGTTGCTTTAAAAGCAGCAACCATATAAAAAAAATTATGTCATTAATACTTGACGGTTATTTCAAAATAACCGTCAAGTATCAATATAGTTGACGCTTGTTTCAAAACAAGCGTCAAGTATTTGTAAATACTTGACGGTTATAAAGAAACAAGCGTCAAGTATTTATGTTGGAAAGTGCATATTTACTTCATATACTTGATGGTTGTTTTTAAATAACTGTCAAGTATAAGATTAATACTTGACGGTTTTTAACTGTCAAGTATTATTTCTTTAATATATGTCGCACCCTTACTTGACGGTTAAAAACCGTCAAGTATTGGGAAAAATAAGCGTCAAGTATGGGTATTTTCTATGGTAGTGATAACAAACTCAAACATTTGAACCCTCAATCTCTACTTCTAAATTGCCCAACATTCACTTTACAAGAGGTGAAGCCTAACCATTAGGTTTAATAATTACTTTTAGCCCCCAATAGCATTATTGAGCAATTAAATCCCCATTAATGGTATCACAAACCTCCAACCACCTATAATAAATGAGATTTTCGGGAATTAATGGTGCCCAACAACCTAAGACACCAAAACTCAATATATCTAAGTTTAAATAATCTAATCTACCTCCATTAACTTCATTGGAGTCAACAAATTTGAACCTATAACTTATATGGATCGAAAATCCACTTCTACTATCAAATCTTAACCATAAACTCATAAATGTGAAAAAGATGGGGAGATTAATGAGTGTGATACTTACTTTGGATGTTTGTAGCCTTCAAAATACTCTCAAAATCGTCCCCAAGTAAATCCTAGCAGAGCGTTGACACGTCTTTTCATTCTCTCTTTTCTCTTCTCTCTATTTTTGTCTCATTTTGTGTCTGATAAACTGCAGAATATGGCCATGCGCCGTGGCGGATGCATGGCATAAAGAGGTCCTCCTTCACTTAGAAATGGCTATGTGTCGTGGCAGATGATCTACGCGCCGCGGCATGTGACACAATAATTTCAACTCTCCTTTTCTTCTCCTTTCGATGCCCGGATGGCCCGTCTCAATACCAGACCTACAACTAGGGCTAAAATACTATCAAATATAATTATTAGACCTCTCTGTTTACACACTACTTCAACTTACTTAGTTACCCTAATTAGGTTTAATTAATTAAGGAATTGAAACTCGGGATGTTACAATCTCATTTTGATTTAAAAATTTTAATTTTTTATTTTATATTTATTAAAAAATACAAAAAATTATAAATTTTTTAATAAATATGCTTGATCACCAACAAAGACAGTCTATATTTAATTTAGCTGATTCATATTAAATATTAAAATTTTTTATAATTTTTATAAATTAACTATTCAAATTTACTTTAATTTTAAACAGTTTATATTTAATAATTTTAACTTGTAATTTGTTTAAAAAATATTTTTTTGGAAACATGTTAGAAGGATATATTTATTTTTGAAAAATCATGAAATCTATAAAAAATTAAAATTAAAGTTTCACTATTTAAAATATATTTAGATAATCAATTTTTAAAATCTATAATAATTTTTAATATTAAATTCAACCATTCAAATTAAATTTGAATATGACAAGCAAACACAAACCGTGCTCTTTTGCCATCATGCCTAGTGGTGTTTATGAGTGTGTGAGTGGATGAGGTGTGGGTGTTGGACTGTCAGACAAAAATCAAGGATACGGTTACAATCCATCTCTTTGGCCGCAATGGAAGCAAGCTCGATGATAGTTGCAGACAGTTGAACTTCAAATTGATGACTGATTTTGATGACAGATGTAAAAATTCAATGGTGTGGCACAATTTTTATCTAGCCCTTAAAGAACATGTTGAAATATTATGGGAGAAATTGAATCCACACACTTTGTGTGTGTGTGTTTTTTTTTTAATTATGGTACACTACCAAATTGCAAATAATAAAAAGTATAGTAGTTATTTGTTAGCAAGTAGGGTGAGTCTTGTCCCAAAAAAATAAAAAAGTAATGTGAGTAAATGGGGGTGTTAGTGGAATGAAGTTGTTGATGATCTCTGAGTGGGTCACGAAGCAAATGATGTGTCTTGAATCACTAACACCAATTTCACTTCCATTTCCGTGTGAAGCATAAACACACAGTCTCCACGCAAAGTCGCATACCTACTTCCTCATGGCCCACCCTCCACAAACACAACCAAGTAATCTACCTATCGGATATATAACCTAAATTATTAATATATCAGTTTACTTTTTCAAAGGGCTATCACATTTCTCAAACACCACTCGAGCATAATAATTGCGAAGAAGGACTAAAGTATTATGAAATCTTTGTTATTCAACAAGAAAATTGAAGCAGAAAATTAACCTTGCTAAATATTTTGATGATAGAAATATTGCTTTAACAATCATACAAAAGAAAATTGACGAGTGACAATAACAGTTTTAATGAGCAAAAGTGTAAGAAATACAAAGTATAATATTGTAACAAATATGATATTAGCAAATATAACAAGTGAGTGTATTGGTTTTGACAAAAGTAAAAATGACAAGTAACTATGATGTCTTTTTTTTTTATATATATACAAAGTAATTATGAGGTCTTAACAAAAATAATTGTGAAAAATAATAAGTGTAATGTTCTAACGAGCATATGATGGAAATTAAATGACAAGTATGAGCAATGTTTTTATAACCATGGATATGAAAGTTGACAACTAATCATAATGCTTTAACAATCATGACGGTAAGAAATCACAAGTGTAATATTCTAACGACTATGATGATAAAAAACCACAAATGAGTATATTGTTTCGATAAACATATACATGAAAATAACAAGTAATAATAACAATTTAAAAAGCATATATATTATATATAGAAACTAATAAAATGGTAGTGAAAAATGATAAGTATAGTTGTTTTTGTATTTTCTCTTTCAATCTTATTTTTAGATATCACTTCTTTTGAACCACAATATAAATTACTTTTTAGAAGCACTTCTTGATCCAAAATATAAAGTATTAGATAAATTTTATATTTCATTTTCCATTCATATCCTTGCTTTTTTTATTCCTTATATTTAAGTGCCCCCATATATAAATAAATGAGAAGATATGGGCATTTTTAGAAAATAAAAAATGAAAAATGATATCCTCTCCATTCAAAAATATAAAATATTTTTTGAGAGGCTAGATACTCAAATATAAAGCATTTTTAATATTTTAAGGTGTAATTATTATATTTTTTTTAAAATTTTCTTAATGAATAAGCTAATTAATGATTTATCTTTAGGTGAGATATTCTATTAAATAAGGATAAATATAAAAAAATATTATAAATTTAAAAATAATTAACTAATTCATTAGATATGTGATTCAATTAAAAATATTTATATTTTTAAATAGAGAGAGTAAGTATAATTGTTTTTGTATTTTCTCTTTCAATCTTAATTTTAAATGTCACATGAGAGATTTTAGAGTAATTTTTAATTTCATCCTATTTAAATAATTTTTTTAAAATTTACATTGCATGTAATGAGTTTAAATAGTTTAAAAAAAGTTACATAATTAATGTCTTATCCAAATAAATAAAATCTTCGAAGAGGAGGGAATACCAGCTTGTTTTATGCGATCCGATTGGGATGGCGAAATCAAAAGAAATGGGTCATCATAAAGAGAACCACACCACAGCGTTCTTAATTGACTAAAAAATTAAGGCACCCCACCCCGTCCCTCACCTTATCAGACCGCTTTACTTTCTAGGGACGAGAAACTGTTGCTTCTTCCCAGAAACCATAAAGAAGCTCTAAAAACCACAATTTTCTTTTTCTTTTTCTTTTGAGCTACTTAAATGCAGAACCAGAGACATTAAATGACCATGTTTGTATTTGCTGAGCTGCCATTGTCTCTGTCCTCTGCTCCTCCACCTTTCACCACTTGTCAAGCTCAGCTCCTTCGTCACAAATTTAAGAAATGGAAACAATAACTTTGTGGGGTGGCCTATTTAAATAGCGAAGAGCTCATAGCCTTGGTGGTGTGTTCTTCAGTGTTCAAGTTTAGTGTTACGTGAGAAATTGTTTGTGTGAGAGTGAAAATGAGCTATTTGGGTGTAGGGGTGAGCCCTGGGACTGTACCAGTCTATCATGGCACAAATGTTAGGGTTTTGGATAGGAGGGTGAGACTTGCAGAGTTGACGTTGAGGTGTGTGATTCTCGCTCTGGGAATTCTCGCAGCTGTTCTTGTGGCGACTGATACACAAGTCAAAGAGATTTTGTCGATTCGGAAGAGAGCTAAGTTTACAGACATGAAGGTCTTAGTGTAAGTTCTCCTCATTCTTCTTCTCTTCTTATTTTCTTTGGAACAAAAGTTTTGATGGATTGGGGTTCCTGACATAAATCAGGTTAATCTCATGATCGAATATAGTCTATTAAGAATAGGACTTTGTCATTAATCTCACATAGGAACTTACAAATGGAGTGGGGTTTATAAGTGAGGGAACTCTCCTGCCAGTTTTTGGGATGAGTTCTTTTAAATTCATGCTCGTAAAGTTAGTGCTTTTTATTAAGAGGCGGTGTTACAGGGGGGCTATCCGCTCTCAAAAGAAGTGGCATTGTCATGAGTCCTGTATCGAAAGTGGGGTGAGGGGTTTTCTCACTCAACAAAACAAGCTAATCTTTTGGAATGATTTCTTCTTTTGAACTTATGCTCATAGTAACAGACTTCAACCCACATTTGTGTAGGTTGAGATTGATTATTGCCAATTGAACTAACCTATGGCTTTTCTATGTTTATTTTGATTGTGAAAACCATTGCAGGTTTGTGGTTATAGCCAATGGGATAGCTGCTGGTTACTCTTTAATTCAGGGGTTGCGCTGTGCTGCGAGTATGGCTATGGGAACTGTACTCTTCAGCAAGCCTTTGGCTTGGCTCATTTTCTTGGCTGATCAGGTTCACCCAAAGACCCTTCTTTTCAAATGAAATAAATTTCAATTACACAATTAAGGGCACTTGTATAAAGGAAAGCGACAGTTAAGGACTAAAACTTATATAATCGTTAACACTCTTAGAATATCTCTCAAAGACCATGCAAATAAATTATTATTTCCGCTTCTTAAATTTATCACTGATACTACTTAATATTAGAATTTGATCTTTCAGATTCTATAGAAGTGTTATACTTTTATTGTTACTTCTCAATGAAAACATTTCTGTAACATTTGAAAGTCCAGATTGTAAATTTTAGGAAACTTAAGTAAAAACTTAATGAAGTACAGAGTATAACTTATTTAAATTGTGCCCTTAACTGTCATTCTCTCTTCTATATCCATTCAAATAGGTTTTTCTGCGTGAAAAATTAACAAATTTATCAAAGTTAGTTCTGCTTTTAGTCTGTTAACTTGATCAGAGGAGAGGAATCAACATGAATGGAAAAGGAAATCTCCTCGTAAGATAGAAGTTTGATTTTAATTTTTGTTTTCTGTACCATATTTTATTACTATTTTTGGATGAATACGACAGAGTAGGGTCCAGTTGGTTGATGTATTGTATTTAATGCTATAATCTGGAGGTAACTGGTATTGGAGGGGACCTATTTCTGGTCCTTGAGGAAACCAAACGCAATAACTTCTTGGATGGGGAAGTCAAGTCATTCATCATAAGACATACCTAATTCCAGAATTGGGGTCACTGAACCTTCTAGTTGTCAATAATTCTGGTTGTTGAGAATTTTAATTTCTCATTGCACATTTATAGCACAGTGGTTATGGAAAATGGAATTTTATGTAGCACTTGCAGACCTTCCTAGATCATTTTCTTGTTTTCATTTAATCTAAAAAATTTAGGTGAGTTAAGTCTCGAGGGCTCACCAAGGCAAGAGCAAGACATGCCTCTAGGCTAAAGAGAGCTTACAAAAGTACTTACAAACTTTCCACCAATAAGGTCTTCACATTAGCAACAGGATTTGATCCCACGACTTTGTGAAGTTTAAGTTAAATGATTACCATTACCAATTAGACTAATCTTTGTTGGTGTTCTGTTTTGTTTTTCAAATAACAGTCAATGCATTCTTAACATCAGAGAATAGGATCAGTGATAAATAGATCTCTGAAGGTGGGAGTTTTGTGAAGTTTTCTGAAGTAATTGTTTCTAGTCGTTGGATTAATTGGTATGGTTCAGCTTGTGCCACGTGATAGGAACAAGAGATAAGGAGTGTGTGTGAGAGAATCTGAACTATATGGCACAATCTTCACTGCGCAAGTGATTTAAGGATGAAAAATCAAATTTTCAGCAAATTCTACATGCTCCTTACTTTAGGACAGCCAGATTCGGCTTAGTGATGTATGCAAGCTTTGATCTTAGCTCGGAGCTATAATTTTGATAAATCTCTTAGTTTTGACAAGTCTTTCGCTAGATCAAAGAGATCAATTACTTGTGATAGAAATGAAATTGAACTGATCACCTAATTTCCTTAGAACAGAGAAGAAAAATACATTCCCTTATCAGAATGGTACATAACAACAGTTCTGTCTTAACCTCATTTTTTACCACTTGAGCTACACAATCAAAACAGATATTTGGTTTGAGCACAGCACTTATTTGAACCTTAACTAGCTAAGCCAATTCCTTGACTACAAGTCACAGATATTACGATAGCTTTTATCCTACCATATGGGGTCAGTTGCATGGATTGTTTGATACTATTGCCCCCTATCATCAATTAAGCCTTTGTGAAATATAAGTGACAGATGAATTATGAATTTCCCTAAGAAAGGCACCAACACTTGAATCCTAACCTGAACATTTTTGCTCAGAAATGTGAGCTATACATGGCTGAAAATGATGAAGAACCAGAGTTACATGTGTAAAATTTTGCAGGTAATGGCTTATGTGGCAATCTCAGCAGTGGCAGCGGCATTACAATCAGCAGTGTTTGCAAAGGCGGGTCAGACAGAGCTTCAGTGGATGAAGATATGTAACATGTATGGCACTTTCTGTAACCAAATCGGAGAGGGGATCGCTAGTGCTCTTGTGGCTAGTCTTTCCATGGTGGTCCTCGCTGGTATTTCTGCTTTCAGTCTCTTTCGTTTGTACGGTGGTAATAAGCTTAAAAATGAAGGTTGGTAGGTTAGGTGCTAGGAAGTGAATTGAAGTAGAGCATAATATATATATATATATATATATATAGGTTTTGACTTAAAAATTGGTTAAGCACCCACCATCTATCCTCTGTTTCTTGTTATACTAGCTTGGGATGTTTCTAAACTGTGCATGTAAGGTAGTTTGTTTACGATAATACAAGAACCTCAGCTTTGTTTGTTAACTACTCGTTCAATAATATTTTGTAGGCAAAATATATACACTGGGCTCCTATACTTTGATTGCGATTTATTTTTAGTCTTTATAGTTTTATTTCATTATTTTTAGTCCTTTTCATTATAACTTCGCTTATTCCTCTGCTGACATGGTAAAATTGAAATAAATTGACCAAGTGCAATTAAAAATAAAAGATAAACAAAAAGACAGAAGCTTTCTTGCATATTTAGATCAAACAAAATGTAGGACAGAAAGATAAGATTAAGTAATGCTATCAAAAGGGTTAACATAATTAAGCATGTGTCAACAAAATTAACACTTTTGGTGCCAACTCATAGCCTTAATGAGTATTTTTAAAATTATATGAATTAATGTTTTTGACAGATCTAATTTAAGGGGTTGGGAACAATAAAATAAAATCATAGGACTAAAAACAAAGCGCAAATTTTAAATTACAGGATTTGTTGTATTTTCCATATTTTATATAATAGCAGTGAAATATGAAGAATTAGATGACCACTGAATGGACACCTTTCTTGGAAAAGCTTTATTTTTTATTTATTTTTTCCGATTCCCATGCATTTAAACTTCCAGATGGGGGTTACGTTGCTGTATTTTTCTTCTTTATTAAAAAGTTGATTTCCTTTGGAAAAAACTTCACATGGACACCGAACGTTAAATATATGCTTGAGATGAATGAAATGGGGAGGAGAATATAACTGGGAAGGAGCCAGCCCTTCACAATAGGGTTTGAGGGGAGTCCATTTTTTGTTTTTGATTTCTTTTTTTAATGCAAAAGAGGGCACTAGCCCAACATTGAAAAGAAACTAAGAAAGGTGGAGTTGAAAATTGAAATCCTACCAATAAAAAATAGTCCAATCCATAAAAATTGGATTTATAATTTATAAAATTGTGAGATCAAATCCTGCTATTAATATAAGAATTTTATTAGCAAACAATCTATTAGTATCTTTATTAGTACTCTTTGAGCCCAAATGTATGTTTTAGCCCTGATGATATTCTAAGACCCAACTCATCTAAATGTTTTTTTGCATAAAAAAATTTGACATCCTAATCACCAAGTGCTTGGATGGACTAGTAAGGTGTTTGGTCTAACTTAACAAGAAGTTTTAAGCTCAAGCCTTAAACATACAATAGTAATTAAATTCATTCTTGATGAGAGGTATGCTTCCAAACAAGTGCTTTTAATTGCTAACCAAATTAAGCTGAATCAAAGGCCTGGGATACCAGAGCTCATGTGAAAAAACAAAAAGAAAAAAGAAATGAAATCCCAAGCCATAATCGTGCATCAGGCTTATCAACTCTTAACAAGGAACGATGTCATTGATATGTGAACCATTCAAGCCTGCTTTAGTTAAGTGGTGCAATTATATTGACGATGACAATCTTCCTCTATCGTAAAGCGTAGTGACTGTGACTGCAAAACTACAGTGATTAAATATATGAGCTGATGCACTGTTGGAGATCATGGGCCCATTGATAGTATTTCATAGGAAGAATCACAATAAAATTTTAAAATGGAGAATTTATGATAGTTAGATCCTTAATAAAAATTTTAAAAAATAAATTATAAATATTGATTTAAATAAATATAAACAGGAATTTCAATTATAAATTGAGAGTTATATTTAAAATTTAAATACCTTATTGAATTTGTAACTATGTAAATCTAATATTTACAATTGATTTTACAGAAAAATTACAATTGACACACCTAAAATTTCACCCAAGATGATTGATTGGCAGTTTAACATGACTAAAGCTTGAGGGTATTACAAAAATTAATTATGATTAATTAGTGATATCAAGGAAAGGATATTTCTTATTGTTCATCATGATTGAAATAATGACGACATCAAGAACGTTTTTTAAATTAATCAAAAGATAATTGAGATTTGCGTGGGCTCTTCTTTTGCTATCTCGGTTCCTTTAAGTCTAAGGATACCCTAAAGACAGAGACACTGTCTTGATGACGAAAGCATTCTAGAATCATTTTCCCATCCAAAAAAGAATTAAACACTTTTGTTAGCATAATTAATAATAAAACTCTCAGTTGCACTTAACTTCTACTTTAGAATCTGAAATCAGAACTCTTCTACTTTTGTAACAAATTAGTGTGAAATTTAGATTAAATGAAGTGTTAAAGTAACAAGCAAAGCAGATTCTAGTCACCACCGAGTAAACTCGTGTGACAAGTTTCTATGTTTAATTACTTCCTAACGAACAGTAACCATGCTTCTTTTGTATTAGTTAGCTAGAATTCTTTTTCCTTTTGGGAAAGGTTCTTAGCAAGGTGTTGTAAACTGAATGGAATATTGAACCACTAGAAATATTAGTTAGAGAATTAATGGTTAAAACTATAGTTGAATTATAATCAAATTAATTATAAATAAAATATTTTATTCAATCAATCAAAAAATTAATTTAATAGTTTGTTAATTTAATTGGGTGGGTTAACTTAAATTTTCATACTATGATACCTAGAGATCAATAGATTAATTAGTTGATTACATGCCTTTTTATCTTTTACTTTTTGGATAAGCATTACATATGCGCCTTTCTTTCTTAACCCAGACACTGTATACAAATTGAAGTACATAAAACTGAAAAGAGATAGACACGGTTGGCGACATTACGTGTACCTGCGATAATTAATTCTTTTTAATTAAGATGCTTATTGCATCGACCAAAAAAGATACAAATCATTACACCCGCTATACCTACTTCTTGATTTAAAATAAAAATGCTATCATATACCCCCTCTATTTAAAAATATAAGGTATTTTTAAACGAATCTCATCCCTAATAAAGTAATTATCTACTTTCAAACTATTTCTATCTTTTAATATTTATTCCTATTAAACACCTTACAATAAATATAAAGTCATTCATCAATAGGGATATTTTTTTAAAAAAGACAATGATTATATCTCGAAAGATTAAAAATGCCTTACATTTTTTAACATTCAACCTCTCAAAAAATACCTCACATTTTTTAATGGGGGGAGCATGTAATAAGTGTATAATGAGATTTAGCCTCCTCCGGAATTTAGAGTGCAAGATAATTTAATTTAAAAATAATAATTTAAATAATTAAAAAATAATAATTATATTAGGACTAAAATTATAATGTAATAACATAAGTAGATTGATTATATTTTTTATAAAATTATATTGAACATGTTGCATGGTATTCCATGTAAATATGATCTTTATATTTTATTTCAATCATTAAAATATTCCATGCTCCCTCCATCCTTATATATAGAGTGCTTTTTAGAAGTTTGTTTTATTTTTAAATATAAGGGGTGTCATAATATTTTTAAGTAATTAGATAATTTTGCCCTTATACCTTATATATTAGGATGGAGGGAGTATCTAATAAGTTGTTGAGCTCAAATGTTTTTAATTTAGTTCAGAGGGTGTAAATATTAATAACGTGTAGTGAGAAATTGGAAAATTTAAATATCTTACTTGTAATTGTTTCCAAAGTGAGGGAATGCTTTCGTCCACCTTCAATATAATGTTACTGTATTTTACCCGTTATTTTCCTCCTCATGAGTTATTTTTAGTTGTGTAGCAGGACATTACTACTGTTGCAGAATTTTATTTCCCTTGTTATAAAAATAAATAAATTTGATTCCGCTATTTCTAAAACTAGAAAGCCTTCTATCTTTTCATGGATTTTCTTTTTTGGCGGGGTGGTTAATGACTAAATTTACTTATTAAATAATTACATGCATAAATATTCCTTTCTGAGTTGAGAGGCAACCTTCAATCTCATGCAGTACGTGACATCTATGACTTCCCAAAGGCAAGAGGTAATCTTCAATCTTACAATGGGGATGACGACAAATTAAAGTTCCTACTCCATAGTAAACAAAAAATTATAGTCAAAATTTTTCTTTGGATAAATTATAGTTTATTCAAAATAATCAATTGACTAATTTAAAATTCACAATTCAGAAACTATGAATAATGTAGTATTTTTCTCTCCGAACTCTTTTTTTTTTTCAATCTCAATATATTTCAAATATATGATTTCTTTAAATACCAATTAACAATTTTATAGTGATTCATAACCAACTTTTCAAAAAGAACTATGTGAAAATGCAATAATCTTGAGCACATTTATTATGTTCAATGTTTGTTCTTTATATACGTACCTATACATACACATATGTAATTATCGTTTGATTTTTATGGTATTTTAGTTCAGATATATAGGCAGTTTTATTTTTGAAATATTAGTTTAACAAAAGTAATAGAATTAGAGAGATATCAGTTTTAGAGATCACCTTAAATAATATAAAATTATACTTCATGAAAATTTTTACATGATTACTTTAGTGAAATTTAAACAAAAATATCAGTTTTAGGACATAGGTTTTGTTGCACATCGCCACCTGTTTTAAGGATGTTACTCTTTTGAGTCTGTTGGGAAACTTGGATCAAATTTCATTGTCTCTTACATCAGGCAGCTTTGTGAACAATAATGGCGGCTCTTGAAACTAATATGGTTTGAATTTGGATAACCCATTATTTGCTCAACAATTCAAACCCAACTACTAACGTAGCCATAATTTTTAATTAAAATGTACACGCATACCTGATTTCCTTACTATATGTCCTCTATTTTTTGATTTTTTTTGTAAGTTGAGTTAAACTAAAATGGTTCACAACATGTTTTGCATTTATTATTGGGTTAAATGGCAAATTCATTCCTTAAATTATAGGTCCAATAAA
The DNA here is from genome assembly GCF_029017545.1 of Prosopis cineraria. NCBI lineage: Eukaryota > Viridiplantae > Streptophyta > Magnoliopsida > Fabales > Fabaceae > Prosopis > Prosopis cineraria. The sequence goes on along the minus strand of NW_026555334.1, from coordinate 4,374,794 downwards.
TGTTTGAGATCTTAAACTCATTTTTAATGTAATATTTTTCTTTAATTTTTAAAAATGATGTAACATTTGCCCTATCATTAATAAATGTCAACTTTGATGGTTAGTTAATAAAAAAAATTATAAGAAAGAACTAAGAAAATTACAAAAAAGGGATAAAAATTTTGTTGATCATTTTCTGTAATTTTTTAGGTCCTTATATATAATTTTAGGTTTTTTCTGTAATTTTAAGTACTTTTTCTTTGGCTACAAAATAATCAGAGATGAAATATAATATATATTATTTTTGAAACTATGTCTCAATATTTTTCCCAAAGAAGGTTAGATAAAGATATTTAAGAGTTGGAGATGTTTGTGTTCCGTGTCAAAATTTTATTTGTTAACAGAAAAGGATTGAAAGTCAATATCAATGTATATATTGATGGAGCAAAACTTCCGGTTGTGAACAGTGACAGTTTAGTAGGGGCGCGGTGTGACACCCTTTCGATAACAAGTAACTTAACAACCACTGTTGTAGTTCAGCGGGATTAGCTCATCACAAGCATTACTATGCTTAAAAAGAAATAAACTAACATACAATCAAATGCACGCTACCATTAGAGGCAGAAGGAGGGGGGATTAAGAGGAGTAACAGCCCTCCAAATTTTAATTTTTTTTTGATATTATATAGATGTTATATATTTTTGATCCTCTTAAAATTTATGAAGGCTTTGTATTTTGTAGTATATATATTTTATAACCTCGATTACTTTTATTTTTAAATCCTACCTAAGCTCCTGCTTACCATGCTAATAAATTACACCATTACAAAAAATTTTGAAAGAAGTTTGGTGGAGAGATGTTAGACATTCAGTGCAATTTTAATTGAAGTTCAATGGACAGAGCTATAGGGACGCTATTGTTGGGATTGGTGAGAGGCGTGCTTCTATTTCTTTTCCTTCTCATCCACCTCCCATATATATGAAAAATTAATTAATTATAATTCAATTCCTGATTTGTTGTAATACAATTTTTATAGTTTTGATTTAGTTATAACCTAATATCTAAATTTTAACTTTTGCAATCCAATCCTTGTAGTTTTATTCATTTAAAGTATTAATTCCTAAATTTTTAAAAAATAAAATTATAAAGATTAAAGTTATATTAAATTACTAAATTCTTTTAATCTTTACAAAGATTTATGAATATTAAATTGCTAATATTTTAAATTACTAAATTATTTTAATCTGTATAGAGATTATAAATATTAAATTTAACTTCATAATTTCATGATCTAATTGTTCATTGGGAAATTAAAATTGCCTGAAAAAACCTCATCAAATTTTATTTGCTAATAAGGATTTGGCTAAATTTTTTGAAAGGTGGTCCTTCTTTAGCATTAAATTAGATCCACATAATGATCATTTTTCCCTTATTACATTTGAAAAGAAAAAAGCACATGAAGCTTTTCTTTTCAGGCATGCGATCATCTATGACCCAATGTTTGATTGAGTTAGACAACGAAGTTCGCACGAAATCCCTTTCACATATCCTAAAAAATTAGCTGAGAGAGGCTTTGTAACATTTAAGACTTTCATTTTTTTTCATGATATCCCTTCCACATATCTTGAAAATATTAGCGCAGAGAGACTCTATGACATTCAAGACGCTTTTATTCATGATATCCCTCCCACATATTCTAAAAAAGTTAGCTAGAGGCTTTGTAACATTCGGGACTCTCATTTTTCACATTATCTCTTATGATTTTCATGAAAAAAAAACTTTAGGTCCTTCCTTTATTTGAATATATAATCATGATGTTTTGAAAAATAATATCACAAAGGCTATATGTGGGATGCATTTCTTATGGGTGCATATGACATTAAGGATATACAATTAGTCTTCCCTTACATGCATGCATCTTTAATGGAATGTAATCATGTTCCGATGAATGAGAAAAGTGACCATGCATATGCAAACGGTCTCCTTTTGATGAAATAGGCTCCCCTTATGTGCACAAGTCTTCCATATGTACAAGTAATCAATCTCTGTATGTAATAGATCTTCCTAAAAGGTCCATTTTCTTATAGGTGCGTGACTTTAAAGATATACAATTGGTCTTCCTTTATATGCTAACATTTTTAATAAAATACAATCATCTTCCAAAAAATAATTATTCTAAAAATTTACTTATTTTTTATGAAAAACACCTATGGATATTCTAAAAACACATGAATATTTTGAAAATGCAAATGATTATTCTAAATTTTTTTTCATTTTTCATGAAAACATCTATAGATATTTTGAAAAATATACATCGTTAGAAGATTAAGCGTGACAAAATATTGGAGAGGAATACAAGTTATAATTGATAAATAAGTTTATTAACACTGAATTAATACAAACTTTTACATCTCATATGAATTTTGTAACAATTACAATTTATCAGTTTTAACTCTCAAAATATCAAAGCAAAACATAAGTTGTCATCTAATATGTAAATGGATATTCTTAAAACACAAATGAAAATGTTAAAAATTTTTTAAATCTTTCAAGAAAACACCAATAGTAACTATTGTTATTTGTAAAGTTTAATCAAACTAATTTAAAATATCAAGAAAAATGATTGAACACCAACAAATTTATTTATTATTAAACAATAATAACATGTTTTTACATCCATTGGTAACACAACAACATTACAATAAGATAATACATACAACAGGATGATATATGATAATTACATTGCAACATGATAATACATAAGTGAGGTAGTGTTCATGCTTCAACGCCTTTAGATTTCTCTCCAAAAGTCATTCTTTTGCTTTAATTGGACGATCTTCTTCAATGATCAACAACCAAACACGAAGCTTTCTACATAGTAAAGCAAAGCACACTACACATCAGAAGAACCATGTCAATTTCGTATGCCAATACATAGAACAAACATGACTAACTCATGCCTCCAAATCAAGCGTGCCCTTCACCAAAATAAACTGGAGTTGGAAACTAATCAAGTCAAGTAAGAACCAAAATTTAGTTTTTTTACTTAAAATCTATTTATTTACACTGTCAACCCAACTCCAATAAGTCTAAGTCAATTTACATTACACAATAAAAAGAAACATGCATTCACATAGGTTTCAAAGCCTATTCAGATTTCTAAAGATTCATTCATGGGCAAATTACCTTTTGAAGCTTTTTTAAATTCAACACACATGCAAAATCAAGCTGGGGAACCCCTACAAATAAATAAAGATGATCAGTGTAGCATGATTTATTTGAAGATAAACTCATGTCCCAATCCCAACGCCAAAGGATTGCCATAAACTCATGCCCATATACCTTACCAAGTAATCAGTGACTTTGTCAAAAAATGATCCCTCAACCTAGTCCTTCAGAGGTTGCTAAATTTTGTGAAAAACATATGTTCATGGAATCAAAGTAAACTTGTGGATGAGGAGAATTGTGGTCTCCCTCAAACTTAATTATGTTTTTGTCCCCTGCAAAACATAGACAAATATTACAATGATGATTCAATAACAACGCGATCAAAAGAAACAAAAATAACAAAGGGAACATAAAGTCAAATCTAGGCAACTGACTAAGCAACTTTAAATTTATAGAAGACAAATTTTAAGAACATAGCAAAAAGTCAGTCCAAATCCTATTGATTTCAAATGCCCAAAGTTGGGGAGCAAAACCTATTTACCATTTAGTATTTTTTTGCCTGAAAATAAAAAATAAATTAAAGTAAGGCAAGGTGGGAGTAATCATACGGATTCAATGAAATGGTGGGTGGCGGCTGTGTCGGGAAAAGAAGATGCGAGGCTAAATTGGACAACCCAATCTCACCAAATTTACTGAAGAGTAGAAAAAATATCTAGGGTTTGAACGTTCATCACTTCTTTCATTGTTGTCATGAAAATCTGGAATCTTTAATGACGGTGATGACAGGGGAGTAGAATAGGGCTGAGCTTAAAAAAAAAGGTTAAAGGGTAAAAAAATTCTGAAACTTTTTCTTTAGGAATGCCCGCCATTCTAAATTTTTTTTTTAAAATATTTTTGCTCCAAAAGTTTAAAAAACAAAGAAGTTTTGCCCTATCATTAAAAATAAAAAACATTGACCGTTAAACTGAAGTTTGACCAAAGATATTTTTACATTTTTTTCCTCCCTCCTTTTGTGTTTAGTCTTTGATTTTGTTCTCCAGAAAATTCTTTAACTTTTATTCTTCTAACAAATGAAAATGAAGATCAAACGACAAAGAAATGAAGGAGGAAAAAATCATAAAATATCCTGACCAAACTTCAGTTGATGGTCAACATTTGCAATTTTTAACGATGTGGTGAGAATGCTCCAAAAAAATTTAGAATACCAAGCACTCTTGAAGAAAAAATTTTAAAGTATTTTTTCCATTTAACCCAAAAAAAAAAGAAGAAAAAGAATGATAAGTTGACTGAGGTCAAGTGAACTGAAATGAAGGGGGGAGTGGGAGGAGGAGGTTTGTTTAGTCCAATAGACGAAGAAGTCGAACATGGTGCCTTGATGAACAAGTATAAGTTGCTGTTGGAAATCACGATGGCACTAAAGACGATATAGTGGAGAAGATTTGGTCAAGGTAATCTAGCCATTTAGAGTTTTGAATTAATGTCAATAAAGGGCCTCAAATCCGAATCTCTCCCAAAGTTTTTATGAGCAAATAAATTTGTGGTGAAGTTTTTATTAGCAATTTCCCCTTGTTTATTTGCAAAATTCAGAATTTTTATGTGCAATTTTCTCTTTTGTATATAGCGTACGGTATTGTGATTACGACATAGGTTTTGTTGCACATCGCCACCTGCTTTAAGGATGTTACTCTTTTGAGTCTGTTGGGAAACTAAGATCAAATATCATTGTCTCTTACATCAGGCAGCTTTGTCGACAATGATGGCGGCTCCTGAAACTATTACTCCATGGTTTTAATTTGGATTAATCCTTTGCTCAACAATTCAAACCAAACTAGTGATGCAGCCATAATTCAAACCAAACTATTACTCTATGTCCTATATATATTTTCTGATTTATTTTCATAAGTTGAGTGAAACTAAAATAGTTCATGACAATATGTTTTGCATTTATTGTTGGATTAATGGTAAATTTACCCTTTGAATTATCAGTCGATGAATATCTGAGACTTTAAATTCATTTTTAGTGTAATATTCTCTTTTAATTTTTGAAAACAATACAATATCAACTCCACTGTTAATAAATATTAACTTTGATCATTAATTGATAAAAAATTACATTAAAGAATCAAGAAAATTTTATAAACATTAACTTCATCAAAAAATAAAGAAAATTATATAAAAGGATAAATTTTTTTGGGTAATTTCTAGGCCCTTGTCTATACTTTAGGTTTTTTCCTCTAATATTTGGTATACTTTTCTTCATTGGCTAAAGAAATAATTAGAGATGAAATATAATATATTATCTCCAAAACAATGTCTCAATATTTTTCCCAAAGACGGACCTATAGAAAGAAATTCAAAAGTTGGAGATGGTTATGATCCGTGTCAAAACTCTATTTGGCAATAAAAAAGGATTTAGAGTGAAATCAATATATATACTAATGGAACAAAGCTTCTAGTCATGACCAGTGACAGTTTAAGGAGAGTTAACATGATTTATAAATTATTATAGAGTCGCGTTGTAAAACCCTTTCCGCAGCAAGTAACTTAACAACTACTATTGTAGCTTAACAGGATTAAAATCATCACATGCACTAGTATGCTAAAAAAAAGAAATAAACTAACATACAATCAAATATCAGCTGCCGTATAGTAATAAATTAAAGGACACCATTAGAAAACTTTTGAGGAGTAGAAGTTTGGTGGAGAGATCTTAGATATGAGCAATTTTAATTGAAGTTCAAGGGAGAGATATATAACGACGCCATTGTTGGAGTAAGAGAGTGCGACGAGTGCTTATATTTCATTTCCTTTTTTATGTGAGCAATCGAAATAAATAAAAATAATAATATAAGTCATTCGATGCCTATCACCGGAGCTCCGGTTGGCCTCCGTTGTCGAAGAGCACCCAACCGCCATTGCCGGTCACTAGCTACCAGAGCTCTGGCAACTGATGGTGGATGAATAATATTTTTTTAAAAAAAGAAAGGCTATTTTTGTAATTGCACAGACAAATTTATTTTTCTTGAAATTTATGAATTTCATGAAATTATTTAATAATTAAAATTTACCACTCCCTTCGTCCCAAATTATAAAACACTTTTAGATAAAATCTCACAAACCAATAAAGTTCATTAATATAAACTTTACAATTTTATTTTTTCAAGATAAAAATATAAATTTTTCAAAATACCCTTCATTTAATACTCTATTGACAAAAGAATATTGAAGAGAGAGAATACATAAAAAAGGTAATATTAAAAAAGTACCATTAATGAAACTTTATCTTATCAAAGTGTCTTATATTTTAGAATGCTGAATCTTCTCTAAAATTATTTTATAATTTAGGACAGAGGGAGTATATGGGACTTGATAATAATTCACACAAATTCTCTCTACATTGATTCGCCTACCAACATGTATAAACATATATTAATTTTTATTTTTTAAGAAGAACTTTCTACAATGGGTTTTTGATGAAATGGTAGAACAAATATTTTTTACACTAGTGTAGAAAGTATAATGCCACTGAAACTTATTTACATAAGAGTAAAATACTTTGATCACCCTTTTATTTTGTCTTAGTTACATAGACCTCACTTCTATTTTGAAAACATACAATTTAATCCAATCCGTTAACTCTGTTAGGAATATATTAAACTCTAATTTTAATGATAAAAAAATGATAGAAGATTTTATTTAATAGAAAAAAATTAATGGAAACTGATGGCATTTAAGAGTAATTGGCTTAAATTGCATTAAACTCTAACTTCATTACCTATATACTGATATAGACTTCACTATTCTGATAAAGCCATACATTTCTCAATCTTTCAAAGTTAATTTTTCCTGAACTTCTTTTCAAGTTAAGTATTTGAGTTATCTTGGATTTTTCCTAAACCTACTATATCTTTTGTGAAGTCTTTCAAAGAGATTCGATCTTTGTTTCATCTCACTTTCACGCGTATGAAGCTTATGTGCATTTAAGTTATTCTTTTGGTCCTTTATACTGATGTAAGCCTGGTTATACTAGTATAGTGCCCTTATTCCCTTGCCTTTTAAGTTATTTCGATATGAGTTACATTGTCCCCAAATAGCTCTAGTTATACCAGTACAAGCTCCTTCATACCGGTATAGTGACTTATCTCTTAGAAAATCTCTTCTATTCCTAAATAGTGTAGTGTCCCTTATTTTGGTATAACAAGCTTTATATAGGTATAAACTTCTTTATTCCAGAATAGCCTCACCTATATGAGTATATTTTACTTTATCCAGGTATAAACCTTTCATCTCTATATAGTAGTGTCTCATAAATTACCATCTTTGACAAAGATTTATTCCATATAATTTCGTTATTCCGAAATAAGAACTTAGCATATATTCTCTTATTGTTCTTAACTATACCGGTATGGTTCTATTTATTTTGGTATAAACATCAATATTTGTGCTATGTGTTTTTGTTCGTTTCATGTGGGATTCAAGACTCATTCTTTATTCAATCTTTTCACATTCCAAGTGTTGTATGCACATTCTTTTCTATTTAGAATCATTATAAAACACAACGAGTAAGATTAAACACTTATCAAATCCTTTATACTTGTATAACATTTGGTTCTATCAATATAAACTTTACTTACATTTTATTAGAATATTAAATGCATATAGCCGTTTTGTTTTTGCTTGTTGTGAGTGCGAAACTCTACCAAAAAGCATTGTGCCGTCACCTCATTTCCAGAGAAACTCATAAGAATAGAAGATGAATAGTTGAAGAGTCTAACGGCTAACCACTTGTGTCTAATGAATCATTAATGACAAACAACTATAAATAAACATATTTATGAAGTCAGTGAAACTAACGAAGAGACAAGTTATTATGCTATCATTGTCATTTGTTATCTTACCAACTTTCTATAGTTGTATTCATTACTAGTGAGTTTCATTGATTATAAATCTACTCTATAGAGTCTTTAATAGTAATTGTTTATTTTTTAACATACTTTATTCATCTTTGTTTTTCATACTCAAAATTGAGGAATTTAAAATCAAGGGGCTTAAGAGGATTTAATCATTACCTTTATAAGGGAGAGTGATTTAGACTTGTGAAGAAGTTTAAGATTGTACTGTGACAACTAAGAGCTCGACTTAATCTTGGTAGAGTAAGTAAAGAAAATTTTAAGTGTGACTTGAGGTCTAGATGTAAGTTTAAGTGGTTGGAGCTAAATCAAGATAAATAAACCGTGTAAGCTTCTCTATACACTTTGGTGGTGCATACCGTTCTAAATTTATCTTTTAATCTTGCATTATTAGTCAAATTAACTCTAGTTCTAAATTTATTTTTAAATTAAAATTTATATTACAAAAAATTTTATTTACCAATTTAGTCCTCGCCTTAATAAATCTTAAATTATATTATTTTGACAATTACATAATTTCATTGTAAAAAACATGGTTACCAATTTTAAATTTAAATTATTTATTTAATCTCTCAAACTTGTATCATTTTATGTTTTGTGATGAACAACAATATGTTTTTAGCAAATTTAAAGAAACATAAATAAGTAAGTTGCAATAAATTTGAAAATAACTAAAATAATAAATTTTTATAATATGATAAAAATATAATAAATTTTATAATAAAATAAAAATTTTAAAATTTATTTATTATATTGTTATTTGTATACAAAAAAGATTTTTGGCAAATATAGATTTTTAGAAAATTAGTATGTTAAAGAGGGGCATTTTGGTCAAATTAAAAATTTAAAAATCAAACTTAACAGTCAACTAACAATTAGATTTATGAAAATGGAATTTCAAATATACAAGAAAGGTTTATGTAACATATATTTTAACTTTAAAGGAGATTTATATGCATTTTCATAATACAGAGCAGGTCTATATTCATATCAGTGAGAAACAGGAGGTCTATATAATTAAGTTATAATAGAACAGTTATTAGTGTATTTTACTCTTTACATAATTGTCATTGGTCACTAGATTGGTTCCTTTTATTTTTTATTTAATTTATTTTTATTATTACTTACATATATTCTCGTAACAAAAGTAATTCGACCAGTTCGGCCTAAAAACTATATTTTGTGCGCAAGGGATTTTATATTTATACTCGTATTTATTTTTAATCATAGGAGAATTTTAGTCTAACGAAGTTATTTCAAAGGGAAGTGAATGACTTTAGGTTACGTTTAATTACTAAAAAAAATAGAATGAAATGTATTGAAAAAATTAAGACAAAAATAAACTTAATTTCTCTTCTCCCTATAATAAGTATGATAAAATTTATTAATATAGATAATAAATATAAAAATTATTATACCCTCCAAAAATTTCATGAGTCATGATTCCAACTATAGTAATTGAATTACATCTCCCTCTTATAAATGTACTTAGCTATCCTCTTTGATCATATTACTTTTATCTTTATTTTTTTTAATTTATTTCATTTCATTCTTTTCAAATAATCAAACAGTGCTTAATCTTTTCATGAGATTTTTAAAATTGGAAATTTTCCAATATCATTAATTCTCTTGTAGGGTCCGCAACTGTCGTTTTATAAAAAACTCTTTTTCTAAAATTTTAAATGCATATACTCCAGCATAAATTATTAATACGAGGAGTTCATTCAATTTTATAATGGTAGAATACTAAGACTATTTTATAAATTATTTTCTTTGGTGGTATTTATAAGACATTTTGAGTATGTTTTATTTGAAAGCTCATTAATTTTATTTTTAAAATTTAATAATAACTTTAACCTTAATAAGAATAAAAAGAAGAATTTTTAATAACATTTAATAAAGACAAAAAATAAATATAAATATAAAAAATAGTAAGATAATGTCTTATAAATAGGATTAAAATTATTTTTTATATAAATAAAATAAGAGGAGTATTATTGATCAATGAAATTTTTATTTATTTGTCTTATTTTTCTTAATTATGAATATTTTGTTGTCGTTATAGCCTTTCCATTTTGTCGTGCATCAAACCGAGAATCGCCAAATGGCTTCGGCCTTTATGTTTACCGTCCCCGAACAGCTGGACGATGCTTCCCTCACTTTATCTTTCTTTATTTAATTAAATTGACTGCGTATTAATTATACATTAAAGCAAATTAGATGACAACTGTTATTAGAAGTATGGGCCACCGAATTATTTTCATACAAAAAGGAATTTTTTTTTGGGTTGACAGATTAAAAGATCCTTGTGTGTATAATTTATTCAAATGGCGACCTCTAACTTCTATCCTGTGGATTAAAAAAGATTAAAGTGCACGTGATTTGATTAAAAAAGTATGTTTAATTTATTTTTAAAATTTTAAAATGCCAAAAATTCATTTTCTCTTTATATTTTCCTGGAGGTTGAGAGATACTCGCTTAAAAATATAAGACATTTTTTAAAGGGTTGAATTTTAAAAAATATAAGACATTATTGATTTTTTAAGGTACAATAATTGCCTTTTTCTTTTTAAAAGTGCCCTATTAAATCATTCACTTTACATTCATTTGAGGTGAACCACTCTATTAAATAGAAGTAAATATGAAAAGATAAGGTTAATCTAAAGACAGGTGACTACTTTATTAGAAGGTGAGATTCAGTTAAATATGCTTCACATTTTTTAATTGGGGAAGTAACTTGTTTGCTTTTTTTTTTTGGGGTTAAAGTGCATTTTTACCCCTGTACTTTTCTTCGAGAAATGTTGGGCACCCTATATTAATAAGTAGGGCATTGTTTAGGAGGGAAAATGCCCTACTTATTAATATAGGGTGCCAAACGCTCTTCGAAGGAAAGTACAAGGGCAAAAAAGTTGGGATAGCCCACATATCTTTTAGAAGTTTTGTCACCCATAAATTCTTAAGTGAGGATGAATGAAAAGCTTTTGTTAACTCATAGTATAGTCTAGAGTTCAAGTAATATTAATGTTATTTCATATATATATATATATATATATTATTGCTTTTGTTAGCTTGTGCTTCCTATTTATATCAACTGACTTGTCATGTTTTATGTTTTCAAAGGCATTAAATGTTAAAAATAAAGAGTTAGCAAAAAAGAATTAGTATATCTATAAGGCTAGGCATGAGGGGCATACAGGCATTGAGAAGGGTTTGATTGAAAAAAAGTTAGTGTTAGAAGGTTTTATATCTCATGACAGGATTTAGGCCTTGGTTCGAAAAAATAAAGAAGGCAATATTGACAAATCAAAAACAAAGGCGATTGTTGATAGAATAGTAAATATTAATAATATAATGTTATTATTTATTTGTTTTTAGTTATTCACTTTACTTTTGTTGCTTCACATGAAGCTTTGATTCAGGAGGCTTCAACAGACACTCTAATTGCTAATGTGGATATATTGGAGGAGATGTTAGGGAATATCGACTATCCTGATTGTGTTCAGGGCGTCAGCTTTTGTGTCACAAGGAAAGAATATTTTGGAGAGGGTTTAAGCGCAATCAAAAGATTGCATCTTCTGCTGACATTCAAGAATTGAGGCAAGAGCTAGCAGAACAAAAGCAATTGATGCCAGCACAATTGCAACAGAACAAGAATAGTCTAGACTCATAAACATGTTGCTGAACTGGTATAGGTTGGGGCTTCAACTAGGTGACGATAACCTTAATATGAATGATAGTTGTACAATTCCATCTCAACTCCTACTTGAAGTATTATTATTCATTTTATTAGCCTTACACACAATACCACTTTATTGTTCATATTACATAATGTTTTTCTCTTTTTAATTTGTTTAGGGTGAGATAGACGTTGATTGTTTGACAGATGATAGCTATGTGGTTATTTTAAGAGGCATGCACGATGTGCTAAGCATATCATAATTCACAATGAACATATCCTTGAAGAGACATTGAAGGTTTGCTTGAAGACAGCTAAGAATCATAGTTATAATTTGCCTTACCTTACTCCTAAGGCAAGGACAGTAATAAATACATTGCTTAGCTTTATTGCATGGCCAGTTCATCTCCTTCATATGTCAACACTGTCTCCAAAGGTATAGCAGTTAAACTCAAAATTGAAATTTAACTCCTTTTACATGTATTTGTAGTTTATATCTAACTACCTATATGTTGAAAAAACTAGCCTGTTGATAAGCTGGTGGGAAAAAAGTACCATAGGCTATGAAAGCACTAGCAAGTAAGCAAAAGAGGGAAAATGATAAGAATAGCTCCAAAAAATTCAAAGAGTCCGTCACATTTCCTAAAAAGACATTAGCTCTCCCTCAAGCCCATTTTCCTAAAGTCTCTCAACCTTAAGCCTCTCAACGTCTAGTTGCACATGATAAAAACATGCAATTGCTTAGAACTCATACCTAGATGCAAGAAAGAGCGATGTTCTCTCTTGTTACGAAGATGTATGCAAATTCAAAGTTTGTCAACCAAGTCAATAATGAGGTATTGAATGATTTATTCAACTATACAGAAGCTACCACTGCCCTATGTAACTTATATATGAAATATATTTCTAAAAAATTTTATTAAATGTTTAGCTACTCTCTCTCTCTCTCTAATCATTTGTTGATCCACTTAATTTGATATTTAAGAAACCTTTACACTACCATGCTTACCAGAAGAGACATAAGATGGAGGATTATACTTGTTAGTCCCCACATGATCTCTTCTCATGGCTCTGACATAATGAATCCTAAGTAAGGACTAAAAATATTTCAAAAGTTTTCAAAAAGTACTTCTAGCAACATGGCACCAATGAAAACACAATATTCATAGCACCTTATTGTGAAAGGTAAGTCATTTTACAATGCTTTACTTTAATTTATTTAAAATTTAATTATTTACGTGATATTTCCTAATTGTAACCTTTGTCATAAGGAACACTGGATGTTACTTGTGATCAATTCAACTTTAGGGGGGATATGCATCTTGAACTTATTTGTAGTGGCCATGTTTCTAATAGGGACATAGTGGAAATGATTAATTACTAAGTTAAGCAAATTTTGCACATATATGTATGTAATTTATTCTTTTTATATGAATATCTCTCATTGCCATTGTCATGTATCGCATTGATATTGATTAACAACTCTAACAACTAGTAAAGAGCAATAGTCACTTTGATATAGCGGCTTCATGGATAGTTGTCAAGGTATGTGTATTTATCATTCATGATGTTAGCAACGTCACTATAGGTCATGTCATATCATCAATTGATTGGTTTTTTTATCCATTGTGTGATTGTAGTGTCTAAAGCAAATAGACAAAGCTAGAGATTATAGGTATGTTGTCATGAAATTCATAAAGAACATAATCCAACACGCTTCAATCAAGACTCTTTTAGACAAGGTAATATATATTGTTAACCTCTTCATCATTACATTATTTTTATCAATAAACATGACTTTAATTTGTTGTTATTGTTGTTGCACACAATACTACAAGGACACATATTGTGACACATATATACTCATGCTCAAATGGAGAAAGTCCTTGAAAAGTTGGCATATAGAATTTTTCAAGTATGATTTATAGTAAATAAATAAATGTGATATCAATATATATTTAAAGTTCACATAGATGATATACATAGATATATACTTAGCCAATTTTTGAAATTTGGATCTTTATATTTTAGCCAGTAATTAATTTAACTTAAGCAACTTCAAGTTATATATAGCTTTTGTGTTAGAATTCATTGTATATTTATGTATATATGTGATTATTGTTAGTTGAAATTTGTTTGTAGGTGTTGGAATATAGTTCTATAATTTATAATGCAAAAGGATTGTTAGAAATGCTATCCCCTATTTAAAAAACTTGGTCATTTTGTTGAATATTATGACCAAATCTATAGTGTAGCAATATTCAACGATTGTATCCATACAAGCATTGAATCCATGATTATAGCTAGAACCATTGAATGCTATGAGACCATTGAATATTCTCTCTCCTAGTTTCCCACCTCAATAATTCGAACATTTACTAAATGTTTTTGGTTAAAAACCATTGAATAAATGAAGTAGATTCAATGGTTTAAACCTAGAATAAAAGCTTCAAGAATATTCAACACTAGATTACTTAATAGTTGAAAATCATTAAATATTAGCAAAAATAATCATTTTATATTTCATTTTTTAATAGTGATAAGAATTCTTATTTTGCCAGCCTCATTTCTCTCTCTTCCCCTCTTCTCCTTCAATGTCATAAATATAAGTCTTAAAAAAAAAACCATTCCAAAATATTAGTTTGTTGGGTGAAAAAGTTTCTTAAACTTATAAACTCCACTTTCTTTGCGAGGCTATATGGGACTCATTGCACAATGACAATCTGTATTATATATCTTTATAGTTAAAATCTTAAAAAATTAAAAGAATATTATTTGAGCTAGCAACACTTTGACAATGGATGATGATCACTTTCAAATTTTGTGCAATGAGTACCAAATTTTCTTGGATAAATCTACAGGACCAGTCTTTTTCACGCATCAAAGTAAAAAGGAGAAAGAAATTAAAGGAGAATGATCCAATAAAATCGGATTTCACGCTTAAGCAATTGAATCGTCCAAAATGTTATCTTTCTTCTGATAATTACACTTCAATTAATTAAAAAAGTTCAATTGTTTTTAGGAACATAGAAGAAATTAAGCCTTCCTCGATAGGACAATAATAATGATAATACGATACCTACCCTCAATAATGGTTCAATGTTAGTGAGGCATTGGATGATTAAGATAAGATCTTGTAATTATCTGTTATTTGAGATTGAAGCAAATAATATATTGTGTGAGCCAGAAAATCTGAGACATAAAGATCGAAACTAATGCACTACTTTTTTGGTTAATTGGTAGGAACATGATTGATGCTTATCTTTGTTTGCCACTAATTCCATGTGAAAAAGAAGTATTAGGTGGATCAACATAATTGTTGCTTTTTTTCATAATTCATTTTCCAATCGAAAAGCATCTCAAGTACTTTCCGTAAAATTAGTCATTGTAACAAGTTAAATCTATTTAGTTCTTTATTTAAAAATAAAAAATAATTTTTAGAGTAAATTTCCTAAAAATATATATTAATTATTAAAAATAGTTTATCATGTTCTAATTTTGTATATGCCAATTAAAAAAGTGGTTGGGTTCAATTCCCAACTTTTATTGTACAATGAACCTAGTTTGGGAGCTTGATTGATTCTACAAGAGAGTGTACTAGAATATTAGATCATAAGATATTAAAAAGTAAACTGGTTATTGAACTAGTTAAGGCATTAGTTTGAAGGTTAATAATTAAAATTATAATTGAATCATGATTAAACCAATCATTTTATTAAACTACTCAAAATACTAAGTTAATGGTTTAATTGGGCATATTGAAAAAATATTTAAATAGATTGAGTGCACTAGTCATTTGTGGTATATTCAATAAAAATATGACATTTATATAGTATTAAATATAAATTAATTGTAAAATTAATAATAGTAAAGAGAAAAAAAAAATTAAATGTACATTTTGTTATAAAAATAAAATTAATTAAAAAATGTTACATAATATTTTATTTAAATTACTTAGGATATTTATCTGGCATGTTGATCAGGATTTCTATATCACTTCGACCTTGAACTGGTTTTGTAGCGCCACGAGAGAAGACAAAAGGTGGTTATGGTGATTGATGAATTGTGGATTTAACCGACTGAGTCATTATTGCAACATTAAATTCGAGATTTAAACTTATGAGACAAATTTAAGATTTTAAACACAATAACAACAACAACAACAACAAACAAAAGTGTAATTAAGCAGAAAAATGATGAAGTAACCGTTACTGATAAGAACATAAACTAGCCGACTTGGCCGGCTTCTCTGTCATCCAATTCTCAAGTTTGCTTCACTGAAGAGGAAACTCATTCCTCTCTTCCCGTTCAATTTCTTCTACGAATCATTATCTTTCTTGTTTATCACTAACCCCATTTTCTCTTTCTTAATTATATATATACACACACTCAACCCTTCTTCACTTGCCCTTCAGAACTACTCTGCAATTCAGCATTACCATAATAAGAAGCTATATTACAGCTTCAATAATGGTGGGATACGAAGAACATCATCATGTTGCGGAAGATCGTCCCCTTGTTCAACCTGACCCCTTCACGTTGGAGATTGATCATTTGCAAAACCAACTCAAAGGTTGGTTCATTCATTCATTAATTTCTTTGTCATGTTCTTTTCTAGTTCTCAACATTTGTTGGAACTCCAAGAACTTGCATCAGTATGGTTAATCATGTGTTATTTCTTCATTTCTCTTTCTTTCTGATTCTGAAGGTTATGCTGATTCATTGATGTCAGTGATACTTTTGAAACTGACAAACGTATCTTTCTTTTCTCTCAAAAGTGTTGTAGCAGTGTAAGATTCTAATATAGGGTTCATGTATAATCTTTGGAATATGAGTTTCCAAAAGTTTGTGTCAGTGACGACAAAATGTTTGATGAAAGTATCTCCCTCTGAGATCACTTCAAGAAAGTACTTCTTCTTTGAAATCTCTTCACTGTTTGAATTTTTTTTCCCCCATTTGTCTGCTACTCATGCTTTCTGTTTCATGGATTGCCCGACAAAACAGGGGAATGATAGCTCCCACCATTGTTTCTGGACGATGCTTTTTAATTATTTTTCAATCATTATAAAGCATGTATATATATATATATATAAACTAATAAATCATTAGTTATATCATATTGCAGAAAAAGTCAGGGAACTAGCAATTTGTCAGAGTGAAATCAAGGCCTTGAGGGCAACTGAAGCACTGAGGGATAAGGCCATGGAAGAGGTATTTTCTTTTTAATTCTCATTAGTCACAGTCCTTAATATTTGATAATGAAAGACATTATATATATATATATATATATATTATTAAACGCAAGAATAATAGAAATTCAGTCCCTACAAGCTTCTTACTTGTCAGTTGTCACTCTTTCTTTATCTGTCAGCGAAAAATGACGAGATAAATGTAGATGTTCAAAAATTAACAACAAGCGAGCCAATAAATTTTGAATGACTGAATAATATGTTTCTAGGTTTCTGGGTCCAAATAATTGAAGCATGCAATTTTCAAGGATAAAAAAGTAAATTTCCTCAAAAGTATTGCATGATTTTCTGCATTAATATTGTTCTAAAGTTTCTTGTTCCAATTGCAGCTGAGAAATGAAGTGACTAAACTGGAAGAGAAACTAAGAGTTACAGAGGATATTGTTGAACTAAAGGTGTGCTAAACTATAAATGGTCTTCGTATCTCTTTTTCTTGGAACCTTATCTCCCAACATGCTTTAGCTAGACTCTAACATGAATCCTCCATGAAAACGTTTTCATCTGCAGAATCTAGAAATCAAGAAATTGAATGATGAGAAGAAGGATGCTTTGTCTGCTCAGTATGCTGCAGAAACAACTCTTAGAAGAGTACACGCAAATCAAAAGGAAGATGAATGTGCTCCAGTTCAGATTGTCATTGCACCTCTTGAGGCAGAGATCAAAATGTGTAAGAATGAGGTATGAACCACGTTAAGAAAGAAAATTTGAGGATTACAGTGTCATGAGTCCCATATCGGTAGCCTTACAAGTGAATGAGGTTTATAAGTATGAGGGGCTTTCTTATCCAATAGACTAATCTTTTAGGATGAGTTCTCCCTTTGGACTTGTTATTGTGTTCTATCAATAACCAAATCATTTAAGAAAGAAAATCTGGGGATTAATTAATATAAAATATACTTTTATATATCACATTACGAGGAAAAAAAAATTTCCCTTGGCAATACATTACAATCAAAGTTGTACATACTTTTGCTTCAAAGTTATCTGTTGTGTCCATGTAGATTACAGCTCTACAAGAAGACAAGAAAGCTTTGGAACGACTCACAAAGTCAAAAGAATTGGCATTGCTTGAAGCAGAGAGGATTCTGAGTAGTGCATTAGAGAGGGCTTTAATAGTTGAGGAAGTTCAAAATCAGAACTTCGACTTGAAGAGACAGATTGAGATTTGTCAGGCATGGTTTTCTATATATGTTTTCTCCTCCTTGGGTTTGTTGTCTGATAGAATCTTAATAAGATGTGACTGAGAAAATTTTTGCATTGCATGAACAGGAAGAGAACAAAATTTTAGAGAAAACCCATCGCCAGAAGGTTTTGGAAGTTGAAAAACTTAGCCAAACCATTGAACAACTTGAAGAGGTCATCTTGGCTAGTGGAGCCACTGCTAATGCTGTTCGGGATTATCAACGACAGATTTCTGAGTTGCAGGTGCTTTAGAATCAAATTAGAATGTCTAATTATCATGCTTGTGAACTTGTAAAGCTTGCTAGTTGATCAATTCAGTAACTTGGGTAGGTACATGTATAATTTAACAGGAAGAGAAGCGAACATTGGAGAGGGAGCTAGCAAGGATAAAAGTTTCAGCCAACAGAGTTGCTACTGTTTTAGCTAATGAGTGGAAGGATGAAAGTGACAAAGTCATGCCTGTCAAGCAATGGATGGAAGAGAGGAGAATTATGCAGGTAAATCCCCAAATTTTAGCCTAATTTATCCAAAACATAAAAATAATTCTTCAATCTTTATAGGACAAGCCTCCAAAAACTTGATGTTAACTTTTATTCCTTAGGCAGAATAATTGTTTTTAAGCTCCTTTAATGAGATTTTCTTCAAGTTTTTAGGTCCTTAGATGCAATTTTCCACGAAATTTAAGTATGTCCTTCCTTGTGTAGGCTGAGATGAGCAGGATGAAAGACAAATTAGCCATATCTGAGAGAACAGCAAAGGCAGAGGCACAGTTAAAGGTAAATATTTTAGTCCAACTATAGGTTGTAAAAGTCTCTTAAGCTGTGACATGATTTGATTGTTGTATCTTGCACGGTTTTCTCTGGCTAAAGACGGTTTTAGTTGCAATGATATTATCCCTGACATTGTTCTTCTCTTCAGGATAAACTGAAGCTGAGACTAAAGACACTGGAAGAAGGAATGAAGAATGTCTCAAGTTACCCAAACACTGCAATTTCAGGGTCTCCAAAACCAGAAAAGTCTAACATCTTAGGTTTCCTAACAACTGGTGGTGCACTGAGAAAGAGATCCACATCACAACCAAGGGCATCTTCAATTGGAAGTTCTCTCTTTCATCATCATCAGCCAAACATCAAAATCAACACTGAGACTTGTAAAGCAAGATATGGTCCTGCAGAAAATGTGTTCATCAAGAAAGGTATATGGGCATCTTCAAGAAGTAAAGTTGCTGACAGTGGTGAGAAGGAAAATGAGACAGTAATCCAGGTGCACCACCACACGGACATAATGGATTTGAATGTTAATGGCAATAATAATGCTGATGAAAAGCCCAGCAAATGCAAGAGAAGTAGTGAAGTTGGAGGGGATGATAATGATGTGGTCTCAGGCTTTCTATATGATAAGCTTCAGAAAGAGGTCATCAGCTTGAGAAAGTCTTGTGAAGCTAAAGACAGTAATTTGCAGGCCAAAGATGAAGAAATTAAGGTAGCATCCTTCCTTTTTCTCACGTAGGATTGGACTAAATTCACATTTGACTCGTAATTTTGTGAAAGTCTTTCCTAGCCTATCAATATGTATGTGCATATGATGAATCTTACCCTAAAAATTAGCTGTTGAGGTAGAAAAACCAACTTACTTAAATACCTAATTGAGCAGGTCATACTGCTGAATGTGGGACTTAGTATTCCATACTATCAAGTCTCCATTTGTATACATGTTGATCTTCTAAATTGTATGACCTATGGATGTTCAGATGCTCATGAAGAAGGTTGAGGCACTGAGCAAGGCCATGGAATTAGAATGGAAGAAAATAAAAAGAGAAGCAGCTGCAAGGGAGAAAGAAGCTGCAATATCAAAGGCTGATGATAACAAGAAACGAAGAAGCTTGAGTTCATCCAAAAGGTAGTTTTGAGTGTTCCAAAACACAGCTGGTTGGTGTCAAAGTTTCATGTATTATTTTCATTTTTTTTTTCCTTGAGACATATCTTGTCATTGTTATACAATTGCAGCAAAGCGATAAAGGACAGATGAATATTCTGGATTTGATTTGGATTTCTTAAGGAGATTGATCTATCAGCGATGTTTTCGGGATTTTAGATATACACATACAGTATCAAAATTCAGTGAGGCTATTTCTTGAAATAAAGTTCCATCGAGATTGGTAAAGGGTAGTTTGGGGATGTGGCTATGTACATACATATAAGCGTTGTGTGTTTCTCTCTACATTTAGAATAATCCTTTAGTGCTTGAGTTTTGTCTTGATGACAACAATGTATCTGTATCTGTAAACATACTGTAACATGAATTAGAGCCATTTGTTTTAATTAAGAATTAATGATGTCTCAATCTGTCATACTGAAGGTGTATAAACAGGCTCTGATTAATGTATCTGAAACAACCAAAAAGATAAAGATGTAAATCTATTGGGTAATATAGAAGTAAATGGATGAATTCTCACAGTATCATCACCAAAAGCATTAATGCTGCCCGTTAACAGTTGTGCAGCTCAGGAATGGTAGGCAAATGAACATTGTTTTGTCCAGGAAACTCTACTTCAGGATTGGAACATCTTTTTCTTTTCACTTAATAAAATTTATAATTGTTCCACTGTCATTACTCTCTTCACTTTCCTTGTCATCTTCATCTTTCTTTTCTATCATTCCACAGGCAGATGGCATCAAAAATAGTGCTGAAGCTCTGAATTCTGCCTTCACTAGAGGATCCAGAATTTCTAGTTTGGAGACGAGATTACAGAGTGTATACAATAATTGATAAAAAGTTACATTATATATACATGTGTGTGTGTGTGTGTAAAACGAACAATATTTCAACATGTTTATAATCAATTTTATAAATATACAAGTAATATATATATATATATATATTTCTTAAGTTTTATTCATTGATTCTTTATCACATAAAAACGATCAATTATCATATCTTATAGCAAACTTTTCAGTAATTTCTAAAACGGAGGGTTAAACTTCTACTTGCCCCTTCAATAGCTGCCATTCATTGCCTCCATAATCAAGCATTCAAGCATTCTCTACAAAAAATGAGTTGTAACATTTCCGTCATGAACTGTAACCTCCCTCCCTATAATTCGTTAAAATTTTTGTGACTCTTCCGTTTAGATTTAAGGCTTTCTATAGGTAAACTTAATACTTCCTCTGTCTCTATATATAAGGAATTTTTTAAAACATTTTTTGTCCTTAATATAAAAAGTTGTTAACATATTTGTTAATGAATAAGTTATTATAGTCTTATTAAATTGGAAAGAAAAAAAAGATAAATACTTTTATTAATTTACTTTAAAAAAAGAGTCATTTTTTATTTACAATAATTAAGACAAAATTAAAATATTAATATATTTTTAATTAGATAATTAATTTTTATTAATTCATGTAATTCAATTAAAAACATCTTATATATAGAAATGAAATATTTTAATATAAATAAAATCTTAATATCAAATTTTGAAGGAAGCAAGAATAAACAATTTCTCTTTCCAAAGTAGTGTTTTCCTTTCTTTCTCGAGTTTCTATGTCAATTTTGATAAGAGCAGGTTTCCAGATATGAGCAATGCTTGAAAATTTGCCAGAGTTCGATGATTTTGAAGTATACTAAAACTGTCATTGTCATTTAATTTCAAAACATCAACTTCCAGGCCTTTATTAGCCAAAAAGGCATTGCAAACCTTAAAGCTGGCGGGTGATGTGGGGTGCGTAGTTGCCTCATATGTCACGTCATTCTTGAAGTGTCCAACCAATGACACGCCAACCAACCAGAATCTGCCACGTGTCATACCGCCATGTCAATAGCCCAGCCAGCAAACTTTTGAAAATTACAAATTTCCTCGAGTTATTCGCATATTATATTTTGACCCATAAACTTTCTGAAATTACATTTTACCCTTAAAAGTTTTTAGAATTTTATTTTGACCCTTATATTTTTCAGGGATTTCATTTTAGCCCCCGATATTTTACATGATTGCATTGTGGCTCTTGAATTTTTTGAAATTGCGCTTCTGCCCCACTTTTTTTTTTTGAAATTTCCATTCTGCCTATATTTTTTTCTACTCCAAAGGTCCTAACATTGCAAACTAGTCCTAGTGGCTCTAAGCGTTAATTGCGAATCAAGATGTTACATGTCTGTGATCAAAGAATAGAATTTAATCTTTTCCCATCTTCAAGGCAGCGCAGTGTTTTTAATGAAGATCTTTTTCACTTGCATTTCCGTTTTTTTCCCCCTTCTTAGAGTTGTTTTATTTCCCTTTTTAAGCTTCCCGTGAACCCCTTATTTTTGAGACCTCCTCTTAGAGGTTGAACTAGTATTGTGCATTTCTAGTTGTTTTTAATGAATTCATATTTGTTTTCTTTAGGGGAAAAAATATGCTCATAGCTAATCAAATAATAGAGCTAATTTATCTTGTTTTAATCAAATCCTTATATATAGTTTGATTCGTTAGATATAGTAATACTTGAATGTTAAAATTATTAATGAATGATTAATCGAAATAAAAACAATTTCAAAGTTTATATGAAATTTGATTCAATACTTTCGGTGAAAAATATAATTTAATCTGATTTAATACAATATTTATATTTTCATTAATTTTTATAAAAATTCTATATGTATAAAATTTATTCATAAAAGATAATCTAATTATATAAATATTGAGTTATGAAAATTTATGTAATTAATTCTAAAGTCATATAATCTCTTACTTAAAATATAAAATTTTAATAAACATAATCTCTTTATGAAAACTTTAGGAATTCCAATCTTCACAGATTAATAAATCTAACGGATTAAATTATAAGGCATCGATTTAAGAAAACAATTTTATTTTGAGGAAAGTAGAAGGACTTGGAAATTAATTTTGAAAAAAAAATATAATGAAAGATCCCAGAAAGACGTCTGGTATTAAAAAAATAATTTTATTAGTTAATTTATTAATTCCTATTTGTTAGAGATTGTTTCAAAAAAAATAAATTTCTTATTGATATTCTCCCATTAATTTTCCCATTTATTTATCAAAATTACCGAATGTATACATCAGATATCAGTAAGAAGGAACAAATAAGAAGAAAAATGCAAATATAGGACAAAAGTGTAGCTACATTTATAGAAACGGTTTGATCACACAGATCAAAGACAGAATTATTCCAACCTCATCAATTATTAAATTATTACAACACTCTACTGAATTTCCATCTCAAAAGTTTCTCATATAATCGCAATAATAACTAAAAAGGATGAAAAAGAAAGGAAAAAGAAAGAAAGAAAGAAAAGAAGAAACAATTAACGTATAAAAAAAATTAGGTGTATTGAGGCGGTGGCACTGGCATATCCTTAACGATGCCACATTTCAACACAAAATCTGGAAGGTTGTACTCATCTCTTAAAGATTTGTTTTCCGACAAATTGCTAATGTAGAACTGTTGTCCCAAGTAGCGGTTCTCTGCAATCTCCGACCTGAAGTTCCACATTCCTGCATTGTCGAATGTCAACAGTATCGCTGCCCATGACTTTGGAAACACTTGCACTGTGTGCCTGCTCAAAGCATCCAGAAGGTTATAGTTCTTCCTCTTCTCTACACTCCACTTCCCAGGCTCAATCCTGCAAATAATCCAACAATAAGACAAAGAACTTAGTCACTAGGTACGAGGAATCGTATATAAGTTCAATACGTGAACAGAACGAAACACTAACGCGACCGCGAAGAAGGAATAGCCATCCAAGTTATAAGACTGGACGCTCTTCTCGTGATTCTCGATGATGATCTCAACGAACTCACGGAATGTGATGTTCATGACATTTGGGGCTTCAATGACATTTTCCAGATTTGCTGGTGGCTGATCAGGCATGATGTTATATTTGAACACCTTATCAGAAATTCCGTAGTATTCTGCAAGCTTCATTGGCGTCTCAGGCTCAACATGAGACACACCATTGATTGCATAGCGAAGCTTCCCTTGTCCCCTACTAACCGAATGAACCAACTTGACTGTACGATTGATCGGAATCTGACCATATTTGTATGAACCTTGAGGGTTAGGTCTAGCTGCACTAGCAGTTAGATTCCATCGGAAAGATCGAAACTGGTTCAGAGACCAAGCCCAACCTACTGGTGCTTCAGGTAGATCTGGTGAAGCTGGTCCTTTTCCATTTTCATAACGAATAATTCCTTTTCCCACAACAAGAGTCTTGGAGAATCGAGTCGAAGCAACAACGTAGTAATCTTTAGGTTCTTTATCAGCTGTCACGAGCACTGTAAGGCATTGACCTACATGGAGATCAAGTGAGTCGTACATGTTTTGAACAACGTGAGATCCTTCCATTTCCACGAGCTTCATGGGATGATTTTGGACTCTGAAGTTGAGTGAGTTCTTAATCCCTACATTGCAGACTCTGTATTTATATGTTTTGCCAGCTTTCATTGTGAATAATGGTTCATCCTTGCCATCACCTTTCGCTGATTTGCCATTGATCAGAACTCCATCTGGTCTCCCAATAGAGCGACCACTGTCCAAGAACTTTCTAAGAGTTGAATGGCTCTTTGTGTGCCAATCACCAATGAGGAAATCAAACTCACCTTCAGGATCTGGGTAAGGGACAGGAATCAACAGACGACTGAACACGCGAATTGGGCCAAACCCGCCGGCGGCACGGTGTAATCCCGTGGTGGGGAAGTAGAAGAAAGTTCCGATCTGGTCCTTGATCTGGAAATGATAGGTGAAGTTTGTGCCAGGTGGGATAGGGCATTGAGCTCCTGGTGTACCATCTTGCCATGAATTCTTCCTGTGTTGAACACCTTGCCAGGTTAAGAGAAATGGCTCGTCAAGCTTGTTGAAGACATTGACAACGAAATTGTTATTCGATGAACCATTAATGAGGGGTCCTGGGAATTTGCCATTGATGAGAATAACTTGTTGTGGGACTCCCAGAGGAGAGAGAGTACCGTAGGTGACTTCCCAAGTATAGAACACGTAAGGATCTTCACCATTAATCACTGAGAAAGATCCAGCCAAGAGGAAAACCAGAAACACGAACATCATCATCTTGGCTCGTGATAACCTACGGAGAAAACAATAATTGACCCTTTTTTTTTGGTTTTTCAATATGTGATTCGAATCACTTTTTCCGGTATAAAAAATGATATGCTTGTTGTATTGCTCCTATATACCCTCTTGCCTTTTTCTAAAGTGGAAGGAGGAGATTAATTCTTCCTGTTCTGACAATTCGCATTTAGCCTTGAGTATATATACTAGGTTTGTTCTTGTAAAAGATAGCAACTTTTCTAAACTTAACAGTAAGTTTCGATGACGTGAATCGCTCTCAATTTGAACCACAAATCTAATTTTAGGAAACTGTTAAAACGAAAACTACGCAGACATAAATTAATGAGCATCAGGCTTTGGCAGAGGACTTGGTCTCACTTGTTAATTAAATTTAATTAATCTTTTAATTAAGGAAAGACAATAGTGAAAGTCTGAAACAGGCCTTGTAGGGTTATTAGATTTACTAGTTAGCAAATTGTTCATCAGCTTGATAGCGTTGTTGACCGAAATGAAAACGAAAAATTTGATCACTCTCAGTAGTATTTATGGTGGGTGGGATTTAATTTCATTATTTTATTAAATACATTTTTTAAGATTAGTCTAGCTTGCTTGTATATTATTTAATATTAGGATAGAATATGTAATAATTTTTTATGACAATAATTATTCGGAAATTATATGGTGAAAATAAGATAGAATTTTCTTTTGAAATTTTAATAAAATAATTCTGTGTTAAGGATATCTATTTTAAAGTCACTGCAACCAATATAAATCAAATTATGAACCAAGGTGTAAAGTTAAATATTATATTCTTCATGCCTCCAAAGAAGAAAATAATTGTTACTCCCTCCATTTAAAAATAAAAGGTATTTTTTAAAGAGTTGGCTATTCATAAATGTAAAACATTTTTAATCTTTAGAGGTGTAATCATTGTCTTTTTTTCAAAAGTGCCTCTATTAATAATGACTTTATATTTATTATAGGATGTTTAATAAGAGTAAATATAGAAAGATAATGTTAGTTTGAAAATAGATAACTATTTTATTGAAGGTGAAATTTAATTAAAAATGCCTTACATTTTTTAACGGAGGGAGTACACATTATGATATGCATATCCTCTTCCAATTACTATTCATGCTCATGAATTCCCATGATATATCAGGATATACATTTGGACTTGAATGTGCAAGACTATGGCTCAATTTAAAATTACACTGCTGTCAAAAGTTGAAAGAAAATATTATATTAAAAATGAATTTATAGTCTTATATACTTGTGGACAAATAATTTAGGGGTCAATTTACTATTTAATCACTTTATGAAATTAATGCAATAATTTAACAACATATAGTTATACTAATAGATAATAGATATTGAATAATCATGCAACAAAAAGATATAATATTTGCGAGTTACAAATTTTCCCCCACATTATTATTGTTGTATTTATGAAGTTGTTATATTACAATATTTAAAATACGTGCAATTGTTTACCCAAAAAAAATATGTGAAATTGATTGGGTGTAATTTATAGTGAGTGTTATAAAGGTCATGTTGTGGTTTGGATATTTTTAAGAGGTTTTTTTTTATTCACTCTGCCCTTTTCCTTGTTTTTGAAATAGGCATGTTTTCTTTTTAAATTTATTTAAAAAATTTGTGTTTACCATCAAATGATATATATTTGTAATAAAAATATATCCTCAATAACAGGCAATAATTAATTATTTCAATTTTTATTTAATGTTTTTGCATACAAAATTTAATGTTCCCACCTTCCAGAAGTGCTGCACGGACTGAGTCAAATTTAATGTTTTGCATTAATTGTATTAGTAAATAAAGGTTGTTTGTGAACGAAATAAGTTTTCATGTTATAGTTTGTTGGCACCAGCGAGCTCCTCATGATTGAACTAAAATGTATTTATCCAAGACTGTTTTATTTTAAATAAATCAGTGTGGCTGTGGATGCATATCTGTAAGTTTATATATATATAATATTCATCATGCTGAGATTCAATTATTACAATTTTAAAATGTGAAATTAATAGGGCCTAATTAGTAAATGTTACAGATCAGCATTCTAACATTTGATGTGATTTTGACCATCTTATAGATTACCATCTAATCATTGAATGCATTTACTTTACAAAAAAAAGAAGAACGAGAGTGTAAGGCCGAAGGTGTTGAATTCAGAATTATGTTCTATGCATTTAATGGATCAGCCAGAGTTGGATTTTACTTGGAAGGCCCACACACAAATTATAAGCCTCCATAGACTTCAAGAGGTTAAATTGTTGAGATGCCAAAGATTAAGAAGTATCTACACTCTTGCCGCAATTACAAGCCTCCTAAAGTTGAACAAACTTGGAGTAAAAAGCATGCTATCAATGGGAGGGAGTATTTTGTGAAGAATCACTTCGAAACCTTATTTCTTCTGCTTCTTCCACAGTTTGCTTCCCCAGCCTTGAGAGAATTAGTATTTATGATTGCAACAAAGTGAAAAGGTTGTTCTCTTATTCTTTAGCATCCCATTGCCATTCACTAAAAAAATAATTGTAAATGATTGCTCTAAACTTGAGTGGGTTGTTCAAGGCTACAAAGGTGAACAAGTTACTGATCAAGATTAGAAACTATTTTCTAAATTGAATAAATTGGATCTTATGAGGTAGCCAAAGTTGAGAGAGATTTACACGGGTTATGAATTCAGCCACATATCTGGTACTATGAATATACGAGATTGTCCAGACATATACAATGCCTCATCAGGTACCTAGATTCACTCTTTCTAAATATGCTACCAAATATTATTTGAACACACTTATATTTTTAATCAATGAAATGTTTAAAAGGCATTATATTTGAACACACTTTTATTCCAATTTCTATCACTCAGTCAAATGAGACACTTTAAAGTTGCTTATTTACGATTATTGCCCACTCTCCCCGCCTAATAAAAGGTGTTGTTTTACTAGTAAAATTTCTATTTTGATATATATATATATATATATATAAACACACGCACACACCCCACTCCTTTTTTTTTTTGAGAAATTTGAATCATTCCCAATATATATATATATATATATATAAACACACACCCCCCACTCCTTTTTTTTTTTTTTGAGAAATTTGAATCATTCCCAAAAGGTTTTGGTGTTGTATTAATGTTACACTTTCAAAAAATATATAATTCAAAATGATTAATTTTTCCATTTACAAATTTTTAACTCATTATTCTCATCAATATAATTAAATAGTTAGCTCTAGTTTAATCCACATTGTCTGATGACAATTTTTAAAAATGCATAGAATAAATAAAGCTGTTAGTTTTTATTTTATCTATGTACCATTTTGATGTGATACTTAAGCTCTTAATTTATTATTTTTTCAGACTTAGAGATCAAATCTGAAAATTAGAGGATACAAGAGGGATAACGAGCTTTGGATCTTTTAAAGGTTTTTTTTTTTTCATTTGCAATTGTGTTTTACCAAGTGGTGTTTGTGAAGATGTCTTTGATTTGTGTCAGTGTATTGAAGATTATACAAAAACTAAAACAATGCATAAAAGATTGGATTTATCTTCTTTTTTTTTGGAGCAAAATTAGATCTATCTTTACTGAAGTTGTGTTTACTTGAGATGTGTTGGAGTTATGTAATTAAATTGAAAATTGTGCCCAATATAATAGTTGCGTGGCTTGTCAAGACTTTATTTTATTTGAAAAACATTCACAAGTGCAAAAAGTACAATTTGCACTTGTTAAAATTAACTTTTTCGCACCAGTTCTAGAATGTGGTGTAGAATTAATGATGTTGAAAGTGACTTTTAACACCAATTACAATCAGTAACATTCAATATTGGTCATAGAGCCAGTGTTAAAAGTGACTATAATTTAGAGTTGAAAAATGAGCAAGTCTGATTCATATGAGCTTAAGTCTTGAAGCTTGATTTTTTTAAAAATATTCTGTTTTTGAGGCTCGCCCTAAGCCCCTTTAAACCTATTTTAAAAAAATTAAAAATAAAATTATAGAATCAAAACATGAGCTTAAGTCCAATACATTGTTAGTTACATCTTCTTCTTTGCCACCCTTCCACCAGTGCTTGAGCTTTGTTGAATAATCACAGAATCAAAGCACGAGAATCACAGAATCAAAGCTTGACTTTGGTCCCTGTAATGATTACATTTATTAGTTGCTCTCTAATGAGCTTTCATGTGCAACTCTTTAAAGGGTTAATTTGGTCCTGTAATAACATGTAATTTATGAGGTGTATAGAATAATTTTAATACAATTCCCCACATTAAAGTCAACAGCAAAATAACATGATCTAAAATTTTTAACAAGCTAAACTAGTCATGCGAACTCCGCTACAAACAACTCAAACTGGATGAAAGGCAACAAAGAGTAACCTTTGGATGCTTTCGAATGAAAAGCTTCAGACAATCCAGCTTCTCTTCACAGAATTTCCTTAATTGATGATTCCAAGGACAAGGCTTAAGATGCTTCTCCAAAATGGTGTTGAAGCTTGCGTTCTCATTGACTTTAGAAATCATGAGCATGACATCCTCTCAAAAACTGAATTCTCTGAACTCTTATCAGACAGTAAAAATGTAAACAGAGCAGCATCTTTATTTTTCTTTTGTAAAATAGCACCAAATAAAGCAGAAGAGATTAGCAGTGTGGCTCACCCATGGTCAACTACAATGATATCTGTTTGGTGAAACAGCCATTCAATTGTCCAAGATATGAACTTCTTCCTGAAAGATTTGCACAAATAGATTCTTATTTGACTTAAATGATGAAGTTCCCGCCTTGGCAAACTTAACTACTTGAATAATCTAACGTCTAAACAACTAAGCAGAGATAGGGGCATAGCAGCGAATCAATCAATCAGATAGAGAATAATCAATTTAAACTAGAAGCAGTTGAGATCAGATAAGAATCAAAGAATTAGATAGAGGAGGGAGCAACTGAAGTCAAGATCGAGAACCATGGCAGAGGGAAGAACGAGCCCCCACGGTTCTCTATCTAGAGGAGTCCGTCGAGAGACCGTCGCCGATATCGAGCTGGCCGAGAAGTGAGCATCATGAGGGAGAAGACGCCGACAATCTGAAATCATGAGCGAGGGCCAAGGAGCCAGAGTACTGTGGCTCCCTCGTCGAGATTGAGAGATTGAGATCCGACATTGTGAGGCCCAGAGGGGGAGAGGCTGAGCTGTTGAGATCGTGATTCATGAGGCCCAGAGCTAGAAGAGGAAGAGGCAGAGTTGCAAGTCTGAGATGAAGAGAGAGGAGAGGCTCAGATGAAGAGGACTCGCAACTCGCAAGCTGCAGTGTTGGCTGTGAAGCTCTGGGTTTCCTTTTCCTCTCCAGACGGTTCAAGGAGGTGGAAAAAAAAAAAAAAACAAAAAAAACAAAAAAAGAAATCGGGCCAAAACGGCCACCAAGCCCATGCCCTCTTTTCAAAACTTATCCGGACCTGGTTCTGAAGTTTGATTTTTCAAAAAATAATTAATTTTTTAAATTCAAACTCTTATAAAAATGAGTTTAAATTGCTGGACTTATTCTTCACTCTACTATAACTCATACCAATATATATATATATATATTATATTATATTATATATATTTTGATCATCCTCTTTTACCTCTTTGCTTACATAAAACCAAAAACCAAAAATAACAGATAACAAAAAATGAACCAATAGTTTTAAGACTTTTATTGAATTCTAATGAATCCAAATACAAAATTACATTTAAACTCCAAAACTTATTATGCAGTTCCAAGGCAATACTCATTAGAATAACCTAAACCAAAACTTACACTACGATTGAAAGAGAGAGAGGGAGAGAGCTTTCCAAAGTATTTATTTTTACTCTTTCGAAAGATTTGAAAAAAGATCCAAAAATAAAGGAGTGCTTTTGAAATGATCCTCTTGAGCGGGCCTATGAGAGACTATTTGACTAAACACACTCTGTAGGCCTATCATTCAAGAATCTAAAGGAAAATCTCATGCAAGGATCATAAAAGTAATTTAATATCAAATAAAAATTAAAAAATGTTAAAATATTATTATAGGATTAAAGAACTAATTTAAAAATAATTTTAAAAAAAAAAAACTATAATATTCTTGTTTTTATTTTTTTAAAAAAAACTTGTTAATTAGTGAATAATTTCTTGTTAAATGTGAATAAGTATTTGTTAATTAATAAATGATTACTTGTTGAAGTATGATTTACTTTTATCCCTTTCTACAAACTAAATTCTTTTAAATTCATAAATTTATTAATTAGTAAATGACTTCTTGTTAAATGAGAGTAGATATTTATTAATTAATGCATGGTAATGTTAAACATGATTTATACTTGTCCTTTCCCACAATCAAATTCTTTTAGTTTACTAAACTTGTCAACTAGCAGATAATTTCTTGTTTAAATGCGATTGATACTTGTTAATTAACAAAATGGTTACCTTTTAAAGTATGATTTACAATTATTCCTTCCCATAATCAAATTCTTTCATAGTATTGAACTTGTCAATTAACTAATAGTTTCTTATTAAATACGGATGGATACTTGTTAATTTATAAATGATTATTTATTAATTAAAAAAAGGTAGAAGTATACATTCTTTTCTTGTCTAAACTTATTTCAAATCAATCCCTTAATGTTATAGTGATATTTCATAAATTTTTAGTTCTTGATAATATTAAATATTCTCTATGGTCCTTAAATGTATCTTTATATATATATATATAAAGAAAACACTGCTATGGAGTAGGCCTACAATAACATTCTGGCATAAGCCTACCCTACGGGAGCCTTTTTGGGTACCTTATGGGAGCATTTGTTACCAAAAACATTAACGTAGATTTATTTTGGAAAAAAAAAATAAACATTCATTTTTCTTATGCCAACTTCATATTTAATTTAAATGTTATAATATTTTTCATCAAAAAAATCATAAAAAAACATATGATATATTAGTACAGGAAATTTTATTTATACAATTAATATAAGTTAATAAACAATTTCAGATTATGATGAGGGAAATTCTGTGTGTGATCGAGCTACTGCCTACCTAGTGACATAAATAACAATATTGATGCTGATGAAATAAAATGCAAACAGAACTTAAAAAAGCCCATTAACAATGCAGATCAAGCCTGGTAAATGTACGAAACTTGGATTTAAACTATGCGTCAGATGAGAATGATAATGCCCACACAAAAAATATCTAACCATTATCAAGAAAATGATTACCTTTTTTTGTTTCTTGACTTTGATGAAAGCCAAATTGCTGAATTTGGTGGCTACAATGATGAACTACCAGCATGACAACTTATTAGTGGACGAGGAAATAAAAAGAGAGATATATTGCTATTCGAATCATTCTCTTGATGTTTATGCTTTTTCTTCTAGTTAAACAGCTACAAGATAAGTGCTTCTGCACAAAAAGAAAAATTAAAAAAGAAATAAAAAGAATAATATATTAAGACCAAGAAATTTGGGACTCTCCTTCCCTTTTCATCCTCTTCTTAATCTCTAACCATTAAATTAAAATTTTGAATGATCCAGATTTGATATCGCTGCTTCAAAACATTTCATTTCATTTTATTGTTAATATATTTTATTTGTTTTTATTAAATTTTAGGAGATTGAATTTTATTATTATATTTTTTTATAATTTAATATTGTAATAATAATTTTATAGAATATCAAATTTAAACCATCTAAATATTGATCTAATGGCTAAAAAGAGAAGAATGAAAGAGGAAGAAAGGAAGAGGAGAGAATCCATGCCCGTAAAGGATCCAAATCCATCTCTAATTACCTTATCAAAACCAAAGAAAAATAGTCAAGTCATTAACTTTATTTAAAAATATAATAAATTTTTTAATTTTATTTTTATTTAAATGTAAATATTTAAATTTGCATTGCATTAATTCTCTCTCATAATTAATGAGTTTAGATAAGGTAACATTAAAAAGAAATTAATACCAGTGAACAGAGAAGGAAACATACTTGTTGACATACCAGATGGTTCACCAAATGTGAACGGGATTATAATAGAACTTGGTTCTTTTCTGCAAAGCAAATGCACGAGAAGAGTGAGAGAGCATTTCTACAAATGCAGAGAACGAACCTAAGCCGGTTTTCACCCACAAATGTCATCTTCTCTGAACGTGCATGGATAATATAAAAAATTGTTCCCTCTCATTCAAAAAAAAATAATAATAATAAAAGGGGGGGGGGATTTGCACTTGATGACCCATACTACTTTTATATTTTGATCATGCCCCCATTATATCATTGGGTTTAGTCTTAATCCACAAAATGGATAACCCAAACAATACCCCACAAATATCAATATTAAGGACAAGAAAACTTTTTAAAATGTGCCCTGTTATAGGAATAGGAGGGAATACTTAGTGTCTGTTTGGATTGATTAAATAATAATTCTAAATCCACAATAAATACTTGTATACATTTTCCCTTTATCAGACCAACAAATAAATTTTTTTATTATATTGGGAGATTCATTTTTTATATATTTCCCCTCTTAAAGTATTTTCTAGTATTTTATATTTTTTGTTTACTATTGTTTTAATGCCAGCCAACAATTGTGTGATTAAATTATCAACATTACAATGTAATACAATTTAAATATTAAATGAAATCATTATTATATATTTATATGTTAAATATATCAAAAAGAATTTAATAATATTACATGTAACTTTATTAATATTTACACTATAAAACTCATGGCTTTTATGATAATTTGTACATCTAAAATTTATTTTGATTAAATTATCCAAACATCAAATTTTAAAAAAATCCCAAACATGATTATGTTATAACATAATTAATTATAATTAAAATCAATCATATTAATCAATTTTATTCATAAAATGTTTTGCTAAACCTAAATACTAATTAGGAAAATTTAAATTTAGTTGGGTATAATTGATTATGTTATAACGTGAATATTTGGATGTTATTTGTTAAAATTAATTTTGATAAAATTGAAGGTGTTTGGATTATTTTAAGCAAAATCATTTTTATTGTATAAATTATAATAAAGGACATGAGTTTTATAATTTCAATATTTATAAAGTTTCATATAGTATTATTAGTTTCTCTATCTATTTAAAAAAATAATATATATATATATATATACACTCCTATATATTTATAATATAATGGTGATGCATTTATTTTTTATGTAACTATTTAATGTAACATTCTAAATCTAACACCAATTTTTTGCAATTTATATTACTTTATGAATAGTTTTATCCCATAAAGATATATCATGATATAAAAGAGTCTATCATGATAATAATAGTAAAAACATACCTTTCAAAATACTACTATGGTAAGTAAATGTTTACCATAGAAGAATTTTAGATATTATTTCAAACCTTGCCATGGTAATAAAGAGACTACCATGTTAATTAATAAAGAGTCAAAATTATTTTATAAAGTCTTAATAGTTAACATGGTAGAAAAAGCTTTCCTTATATTTAAAACATTTCTCAAATTAGATTATCATGGTAGAAAATGATTTATTATGATAGAAAAGATTAAACACAATGAAATAGACATACCATGATGATTAAGAAAGTAAATAACTTGAATAAAGTGTACCTAATAGAATCCCATTGAAACAAGTGTACCTAATAAATCTAACAAAATGTCAAAAAGGATAATTAAAAGCAAAACATGGTTCCCAAGAGCTAAATTGTCCAAAAACAAGCTTAGAAAAGATAAAAATGTCAAAACATAGCTTTTTAAAAACATTTATCAACACAAGGGCAATTCTAAAATTTTGGGGCCAAAAGACATAAAGGGACAAGTCCTCAATAAGGCTCATTGTAGTGGCGAGGTGTCATGTGCCACAATATATGACATAGAGATAATATTCTTCCCTCTATGCTGTGCTATAGTTGATGACACATGCGCTACAATACATAGCTCCATATTAGATATTAATAATATAAAACACTGTTTTCAAAATTTAAATTGACATAACTTCTTATACGCAATTTTGATTTAAGTGTTCACATGAAACTTATTAAAAAATCAAGCTATTGGCTTTGATTTGATACAAAAAACTCCTCCATATGAGAATTTTATCTACAAACTCCTATTAAGTGACAAAATATAAAATTCCAACACTCAACACTTCACAACCAAAGATCAAACCCTTTAGTCATTGTACAGGATGTTAGACCAACTCAAATCCTTCCTAAACAACCATTTTACTATATCAAATTGGCACATGCATACAAGACTTCCATAATTAGGTTATAGCTACTTAACACAATTTATATAAAAGAATGCAACAACATATGAAATCATAATTACTTTCCATTCTAAAACACTTAACTAATCATTTGAACATACCAAAAACCTATTTCTTGGAAAGCAATTACATATGTCATCAAAATAGGGAGTTGCATGCTCACAATACAAGTTTAATGCCCCAAGATTGGCAATTACGTACACCTCAACAAAATAAAGGCCAATTGAGCCAAATGGTGCCTATATGCACAAAAATTACTCTCTTGGTGCTTCTTTGATTGAATTCTTTTCTGTAAAAATGTTAACAATAAGGAGTGAGACATAAAAGTCCTAGTAATCAGAATTAACATGCGATAATACATGCAATTGCTTAGTGGGCATACAAAATGCTTTCCAAACAACTAATATTTTGCATGACAACATTTTATATCCCTTCATACACTGTGCTAGGAACTAAACCACTCGGTCAAAGCTAGGTTGATATAAGCTAATAGCCACTCATCGGGTCCAATGGGGCTTACTACATGGTACGTAGTATCTCTGGAAAAATCCCCAACAATAGATATTTCAAAACAAACCCAACATGTCATGCATATTTTCAAACAAATTCAAACAAAAACATAACTAAACAAATTGATGCTTTTGAACAATAATTATACCAATCATAGTATTCATATATAATTCAGCCCACTTGGTAATTCATTTGTTTCCCAACAAAACTATATTCTTTCCAAATGTATATAATTTTCCAAACAAAATAAAATCACACATAATCAATCGCAAAGCACACAAAAACACACATTAACAATAATTATCTTCGCTCCTTGCTATTATAGCTCCCCGAACAAGCAAACTTTTACCTCCAATGATGTTTCTACCACAATTTAAAAACAATGCAATACTAATTACAATTAATACAGTGCTAATTAACACTAATCAAAGTGTCTACACCCTAACCCAAGGGTTAGGTTAATTAATCTACTTAACCCAAAGTCATCATAACCATTTAAACCCTTGAAAACCCTTAAGATCATCATCATCATACTCTCTAATCATTTATTAACCTTTACATATCAAAATCATCACTAAAATCATCCAACAAAGTCTAAGGTTTTGCATATAATCATCCTATTGTGTTTATTATATCAAAACAACTTAAATTACATTTACTTAATCTCAAAACACCCATATATTTCAAATCTAAGGGCTAGGCAACCCTATAAATGTAATCCTAGCACTAACAAATGCTTAAACAAACTTAATGAAGATAGAAGAGGGTAGGTAAGTGATTAAATGAGTTTACCTTGAGTGATTAAAGCCCTAAAAATCATGTCTTCGGGTTAGCAACTCAAACCCTAGTAGAATCACAACAAATTGCCTAGAAAATCTCAAAATTTCCTCCCTCCATCAAAAACCAATGGACACACGTACCATGGTGGATGATGCAAAAACGCAACACTTTATTTAGCCAAACAATTTGGGCTCAATCTAGCTCAAAAACCTATTTTGGACCTCTAATTATCCTAATATATCATTCTGGACCTAATTCAAACCATAATTAAATGCCTATACATGTTATTTACTTCCATTAACCTCAAACATAAGTTTATTCCTCAATCAAACATCAAAATAATATAATTCCTAAATTTTAAATCCCCAATAAATCCTCAATCTCCACAATTATTTTTATTTAAAAATCAAGATATTACATTTAATATATATTTATATGCTGATTATATAATATATATATATATATATATATGTAATACAATATAAAGGCGATGCATTTATTTTTTATATAATTGTTTTTTTAAATGGGCCGAAGGTAGTGGACTTTGGGCAACTTGAAGAGGAGGAGGCAGTGGGAAGTTACAAGAAGATGCCACCGGTCTTGAACCATGAGAATTCAGCAATCCGGAGGCCCCACATTTCGAGTTACACATTTAATAAAGAAGTTGAAACAAACCTAGACACTTCACAACGCGCGGTGATGAAAATCATTACAGGGCAACCAACATTGGCCTAGCCACATAACATGATAGAACCCTTGGGTAACGAGGAGGTGACAGTGGATTATGAGAAAGATATAAAATAATATTTGGATTGATAAATTTAAATTTAAATTTGAATTTATATTTAAAATTTAAAAATTTATATTAAAAGAAGGAGACATATGTGTAGAGATATTTTGAAATAACCATTAAATGATGTGTTAGATACTTAATAGTTAAAAACTGTCAAATAAAAGTATCCTTAATATATATTGCTTAATGATTTCCAACCATCAAATGTTGGCTATAATAATCTTCAAGTAAAAGGGTGTTTTATGGTAGTGTTTCTTGCTTAAAACTTGGGGTGAGGCTGATGTGTGAGCATAAGAATGTGTCAAGTTGGCATGGACCCGTGAAGTTGATTAAATGAATTTAATGTAGATGGAAACGACAAATTAAATGAATGCAAAGCTACAGTGGCTGACAAAATGTAACCCCACAACCACCAATAATTCAACCCATAATAGTACAAGGGATTAAATGATAAATTGATCCTTAAATTATAAGTTTAAGAATGTTTGAAATTTTAAATTTATTTTTTATATAATATTTTCTTTTAACATTTTAAAGCAATACAATATGCCATATGTAGTTAACAAAAGTTAACCACAAAATTATAGAAAAGGATCTCAAAAGTTGACAATACAAAATTCCCTTTTAACATTTTCTATAATTTTTATGTGCTTATCTGTAATTTTTGGATCCTTTTTTTTTATAATTTTTTGTCATTTTTATATAATTTTTTAAGTTATTTTTTGTCATTTTTTAATCAACTAAAGATGAAAGTTAATTTTTGTTAATGATAAGGACAGCATATTGCACCCTTTTTTAAAGTTGAATGAGAATATTACAACAAAAATAAGCTTAAGATGTCATATGCTTTTGGATCTATAATATAATTTAGGGATTAATTTGCCTTTTAACCCTCGTCCAAAACTGATCATAATTGTTGATCACCCAAAACACACGCAAATAAAATAAAATAAAGGTAGCCTTTGGTTGGGTAAGAACGCTTTGGCTTATCCTTATCAACAGAACTTGACTCTTTATATCAAAAAAGAAGAAGAAGAAGAACTTGACCCTGATATTCCTTCGCTCCATCTTTCTCTTTTTCTGCAATCGCTCTTCTTCCATGGCTTGGTTTGTCCAATTTTCATGCGTTTAGCTCTTGTCACTTAATTACTTCGATTATTGGCTTCTTAAAGTTTTTAGGCTATTGGACTTCTTTGACTTTATTTCACCGAACAGTTTATTCATCTCTGTTTCGCTTACAAATTTTATTTAAATTGCCATGTGCTTTGGCCTATAGGTTGCAACCAGAGTTCAAAAATTGGATTCCAATCGGTTGGTGCGACTTTGGTATATTACAGACCTTAAAGGGAACAAACGGTAAGAAAAAATTGATTCATGAATCATCAGATTGAGTATTCATATATCTGTATAGTTTGTTACTCCTCGATCTTTTATTATAAGGACTTTCTTTATGGTTCTTCATATAAGACTATTTATCTAAAATATTAATTTTTTCCCTCTAATTAGTGTTCTTTGTTATATGGGCTCTTAAATTAATTTTTTAAGCATAATAATATTATTGATTAGAATTGGTTAGACACCAAATAGATCTGTTAGGCGCTTTTTTATGTTATTCTAAATTTATATTATTTGAATTTTCTTATACTTGAATAATGAATTTTTTTTCGGCCAAAAAAAAAAATAATGAATTTTTTCCCGTCAATTTCATATCAAGTTTGGTTAAATAAAGAATAATGCAAAAAAAAAAACGTGTATGAGCTTTATTTTTTCCCCTTCTTTTAAATTCCTCAATAATTATACGATAATGAATTTCTTTGCATATTAATATGCATCATTTCTTTGCATTGATAGGGTGAATTTTTATTTGCTATTTTCATGTAGCTAGCTGGGCTTTTCTTAATTTGATTTGAGTCACTGTGGTCTGTGTTCTGTTCTATTCGTCTAATTTCATTACGATATTTGATGTAAGTAACGATTATATATATATATATATATATATATCAGAATAACCCAATTAGCCGATCGAACTCCTTTCCATTTATTTATTTTATATTTTTTATTATTCGTCATGAGTATAAAATTGATTAACATTTCTTATAATATTTATTTCCTTGTACTCCCGTAATTAGTTTCAGCAGTGCGCTTGGATTAACATTGTATAAAATTGATTACGGATAAAATTGACTTATATGATTGATTTGGAAGATAATTATATTGATGATTATGTTTTTTGGAAATTATTTATTATAGTAAATTATTATTTTATAAGATTAATGAGATTGATTTTGAGTACAATTGAAATTAATAATATGGTAAAATCATGATTTTGTGAAAATATACTCAAACATCTCTATTACATGTTGAAATCAATTATAAATTTAAAATTATATCTTTTTTGAAAGTATCCAAACACTTCTATTACTTGTTAAAATCAAATATGAATTCAAAACTGGTTTTCTTGAAATTAAAATATCCAAGCACCCTCGGTTTTGGGTGAATGGAAAAAATGAATGTGTGAATATTTTTTAAACAACCATGCATTTTAAAAAGATAAAAATGAGGTAAATATATAATGATTGACATATTCATTTTTCCTTTTAAAAATAGTGAGACATTTTAAATTATATTTATTTTATGTTATTTTTACCTTCAGAAGCAGCCCAAAAGAGTGGGCCAGTTTCAATTTTGTTTGGTTACCCTTAAATATCATCTTATTAGCGGTAATTATGTTTAAAGTATTGTTGGGCACTAAATATTGACACTCTTTTATCAATAAAAATTCAAACATTAGTTCATCACATTTTATATTGAAGGACATTGAAAAATTGAAAAAAAAAATCTTTTGGGTAATCTAGTGGGCTTTCATTCCTTTTTATATATAAGGTTAGATATTCAAATTTCCTCCATTTCACAACAATAAGTTTACAGTAATGAATTCGTAGAAATTGAAACTCCTTAAAAAATAAATATACCCATAAATCATAGTATCATTGTCTTAATTGAATTAGTGGATAATCATTTATTTCTTTCTTTCAGGTGGGCTTCACACAATCTAAAATATGATTTCTTCATGCATGTTATATACATATATGCATGGTTTATTTAATTAGATGCATGGGCCGGTATTTATAACAAAGCTTACACTGTTATTTTTATTATGCCTCTCACCCTCTCACAACTAGCTAGTTTAAGTGATAAATCTCCTGTCATGAATTGACCAACACTGGTGGGACCCAAGAAGGGTCCGTGGGACCATTCAATAAGTGTGGTGCCTTTGCATGTTGTTAGTAGTAGGGAGAAAATGACAATTAGAGACCTATAAGAACATTAATTACAATTATAAATTCTAAATTATGAAAATTCATAACAAGTCACAGTCTTTACTTGCAAAAAAGTATCTTTTGTTTATTGACTTGAGATGCATAACTGATATTTGTAAATTCTTAACTAACGCTACAAATATTTTCAAATATCTTTTATTGATTTCCTAAACGTTTTATCTATATATTTGCAGCAAAAAAATTACAAGTAACTAGTTTGCGATCACAACTAACTCTCATAAATTTTCTATGACATTACAAATAATTTTAAGTGTATTTTGTAGATTTTTCAAGCAATTTATTAATATATTAACAACAACAAAAAATCATAAGATATTGGCTTTTTGTACATTCTCGACTAACGTTATAAATAATCTTAAATGTATTTTATTAATTTTTCATATGGTTAATTTATCTTATATTATAGAAAAAAATTAAAATTCACAATTAACTCTTGTAAATTTTTAATTGATATTATAAATAATTTCAAGTCTATTTTTTTGATTTGCCACCTAATTATTTGCATTTTTTAATTACAAGTGTGGACAATGGTCTATTATTGGGATTTCAATGATTCAGGGTTAGTAATTATAATTAATGTTCTTGTGGGGTCTCTAATTATCATTTTCCCATGTAGTAACAAAAAATGGGAAATAAATCTCAACAATGTGAAGCCAAGTCTATATATGAAGAGAGAGTATTCGTAAAAATGGTGTGGATGATTTGAGTACTCTTTTATCTTTGATATATATTTCCCTTCTCCTCTATGTATATTCTCTTCCCCTTCCCTCTGAGTTCTATAGTTCTCCTTCTCTATTATCTGTTACCCTTCCGTTATCTTTTTCTTTTCTCTCTATTTGTTGTCAAGAGCCATTTGAATATATATACTTTCATATGATCAATTTAGTTCATGACATCTCCTTATGCTATGTCATAAATACACATATACCATACATGTACCATTGATCTGTTATAGGGATTTTTACTGCAAATAGAAATGTTGACTAACTATATGTGATTGCGTTTTATTGCATCAGATGGCAGAGATTTTGATTTCCATTGGGGCAAAGGTTGCAGAATATCTAGTGGATCCAATTATACATCGTGCTCGTTATTTGTTGTGCTTAAACCAATTCATTGGAGATGTTGAAAAAGCAAGAGAAGAGCTGGAGGGGAAACTAGAAGATGTGAAAAGGCAAAAGGAAGAAGTTGATAGAGAAACTAAAGAAATAATGCCCTCCGTGCAAAAGTGGTGGGATAATGTAGATGCAATTCTAGAGGATGTGCAAAAGCTACAACGAAAGGCTGAAGAAGGAGGAGCAAAGAAATGTTTTAATGTGCGACACAGGTATTCTTTAGCAAAAGAAATGGAAAATAAGGCTAATCGAATGAAGGAGCTCAAACAAAATTCAAACTTTGAGCCATTTTCCACTCGCATCCAACTTCCAAGCATGCCTAACTTTTCCACCAAAGACTTTGTGGATTTCAACTCGAGAAAATCAACATGCAATCTTATTTTAGAGGCCATTAAAGATGGCAAGAACAAGATAATTGGACTGTATGGCATTGGGGGCTCGGGTAAAACCACCTTGACCAAAAAGTTAGGTGATAAGGTCAAAGAATTGAAGCTGTTTGACAATTGCATCATTGTAGTTGTTTCAAAACCTCCCAATGTGCTGAAAATTCAACAGGATATAGCAGAGCAAATAGATTTCAAATTAAAGGAGCAATTGCAATTTAAAAGAGCAGAAACATTATCTTATAGATTAAGAAATAAGAAGATTTTTATAATCTTGGATGACGTGTGGAGCAAACTAAGCCTTGAAGAAATTGGCATTCCACATAATGAAGATTGTTGTGTCTTGTTAACCACTCGCCTTCGAAATGTATGTGTCTCTATGGATTGTCAAAGTATAACTGAACTGCC
Source organism: Prosopis cineraria (assembly GCF_029017545.1). Lineage (NCBI taxonomy): Eukaryota > Viridiplantae > Streptophyta > Magnoliopsida > Fabales > Fabaceae > Prosopis > Prosopis cineraria. Next base: position 4,331,935 of record NW_026555334.1, on the reverse strand, counting down.
TCTCTTAATAGAGGAAGAGGCATGGTCTTTGTTCAAGATGCATGCTAACATAACCAATGAATTGAATGATGAGTTTGATGGAATTGGAAGGGAGATTGTTGATGAGTGTAAGGGTTTACCTATAGCAATTGTGACTGTAGGAAGCATGTTAAAAGGAAGGAGAACTTTTCGAGTATGGAAGTCAACATTAGGATGGCTACAACATCCTGCATCGCTAGATATTGAAGAAGATTTGAGGAGCCTTTATGCAGTTCTCAAAATAAGTTATGATTATTTGCCGAGTCAACTAGCCAAATCAATCTTCTTATTGTGCTCTATGTTTCCTGAGGATCATGAAATCCATGTAGAGGATTTAATTCGTTTTGGCAAGGGGACTCTTGAGCTAGATGAATGTATTTATACAATGGAGGATGCAAGGAATGAGATTTTAGCAACTATTGAGAAGTTGTTAGATTCTTGTTTGTTAATGCCCACCAATGAGCAAGCATGTGTAAAATTGCATGATGTGGTTCGTGATATAGCCTTATGGATTGCAAAGAAAGAATATCAAGCAATTTTGGTGGATAGAAATACAGTTTCAAGCATGTTGGATAAATATCAAAGTCTGAAAGATACAAAGGCACTATCATTGTGGAATTTGGATGAGAATTTCAAGCTCCCTAATCAATTGCATTCTCCAACACTTGAAATTCTACTACTTCATCATCAAGGGTCCATTGATCATCTTGGAGTGGTAGAAGCATTAAAAGTCTTGGTCTTCATAACATTTAGCTTTAAATGGACATCCAGGATGCCAAAAACTCAATTGTCAATTTTGCAATCAATTGTGTCATTAACAAATCTACACACCTTATGGCTTAGAGGAAAAGTATTGGGTGACATCTCTTTCTTGGGTGAACTTAAAAAATTAGAGATTTTTGACTTGCATGGTTCTCAATTTGATGAATTACCTGCTGGAATTGTATATATGAAAAAGTTGAAACTTTTGGATGTGTTTGGTTGTGAAATTGAGAAAAGTCCTTTAGGAGTAATTGGAAGATGTGAGCAACTGGAAGAATTATACTTATGGGATAAGAAATCAACTATCCCAAAAAATTTCTCTCTTTCAAGGTTGAAGAGGTATGTTATTTATGATTCTAGATTCGATATTCATGAGGTTCCTTTTCTAGAATATTTTGATGGTTGTGATGAAGCATTAAGAGCTTTATGTATACAAGACTTCAAATTCAATACTCTGAGTTCATCAATGAAAGATCTCATTCTTAGAGCAAATTGCCTTTGCCTGGAGAATTGTATGTGGGATCATAAAGATCTAAATTTAAAGATAAAACACTTAATGGTTTCATGTTGTCGGGAGAAAAGATTCATAATTGATAACTCTGATGTCAACAATCTTCAAACAAAACAAGTATTCTCCCACTTGACTACTTTAAGATTGAGAGAAATTATTAATCTTGAACAAGTTTTCCAAGATTCATCTATAGGGTGCTCTCTTCTGATGTTACAAGAGTTATTCATAGAAAGGTGTCCCAAATTGAGAACCTGCATCTTCACCCACGCTATTGTTATACCAAAGCTGAGAAAACTTGAGATATATGGCTGCGACAAAGTGAAATGGCTATTTCCTTATTCTCTTACTTGTCAATGTCCTTCACTAGAGGAATTGTGGATACACTCTTGCTCTAAACTTGAGAGGTTCATCGGTGTAGATGGTGATGATAAGATAAAACACGAGGATCAATTACTACAGCACCAAGGGGAGTTCCTTTATGATATGCAAGGTTTTCCATATGTAAGTGTTATATGCAAAATTCCTCTTAAATATGAACATTGCTTATTAGAAATAAATAAATAATAATCTATGTTGAGGCATAAGCTAAAAAAATTACCTTATTAGGTTTCAAAGAAGGAAATATTATTTGTAATTTGAATTTGTTGCTTTACTTTTGATACATGAATTTTATATCATTTTCTCAAATTATGAAGTGAAATCAAACAATTAATCAACTCCTTTATCTCTCTTGCTAGTTAATAACTTTTGTTTTCATGTCAGAGAAATGTTTATTACAATTTCTAATAGCATGTATGTACTGTGAAAAGTATTGATATAGGCTAACATATTAAAGTTTAATTTTCGCGCAAAATGTTGTTGCTTTTTGAGTTTTATATTTTTTTTGGCCAACTTTTGAATTTTTGAAGTTCCTTATTAAATTTTTGTCATTGAATTTATTTCATCGCCTAGTTTTTTAATTTTGAAAAACTTGAAAATATTATCACCTCTCGTTTAAATTAATCCAAACCCTATTGTATAGAACCATTATTATCAATGTTAGTATCACAAATACCTCAAGAATGTCTTTAGCAAATGTCATTGAACTACTTTTACTTAGCCAGTTACAACACTTTGTATATTTTATTTCGTATTTTTGTAAAAAAAAATACTTTAATATTTTATGGCATCAAATATTTATTTTGGTATGTACTCAATCTAATTCAAATATAAGGCACTTGTACCTAACACGCACCTATAAAAAGAAACCACATTAGAAAATTAAGATTTTGATTTGTTTTTCAACTTTGCCTTTCTTTAAATACGTGAAGAATGAACAATATTAATGAAGAGGTATTCTTTAAATACCCTTAATGGCATTTTTTAAAAAAGCAATCAATTGACCTTACTAATCCATGGAGTCCCATATGTATCAAAACATGAGATCTTTCAAAATGCATCTTATATTTGAAAGGAGTACTTATTTATGGTTGCTTTATTTAAAATAAATTTGTGTTGATGCATTATATATAAATTATCCATACTTGTGATCTGAAATGTTTTCTTTTTGATGTTTTTTTGCTATGTTTTTCCTTGAATTTGATAAAAAGAACACTTTTTTTAAAATGCAAGTTTATAGAGGCTAGTACATTGTATATTAGGGTTGACAGAGGGGCTAGCTAAAAATTTTAAATATTTTGATGAATTTTATTTTCTTTCGTTCATCTACTTCCTTTTTTATATAAAAATTGGCATGTTCACTTTTTAATTTTGTTCAAAACATTCATGTTTGCTATCGAATAATAGGCAATAATGATTGCATTTTTTATATAAGGATTTTTAATTGTATAACATTGTTCTTATCATGAAATTTTAGATCTTTGTTTTAGAATGACCCGTTTCATAATTAATTGAATTCGAATACACTGGCAGGGGTATGAGATTGAGAGAGCAAACAACTTCAAGCAGCTACGAAATCAGAAGCCCTTGACCTTTTTCCTAAGTTTGAAATTTCTACAAATTAGAAATTGTAAAAGAATCAATGATATATTTGAAGTGCGAGTGACGAGAGAAGCACAAGATCCTAATTTGAAGCTGAATTCAGAGTTGTGTAAATTAAGATTACAAGATCTACCAAATTTGGAATATATTTGGAAGGGCCCCACACAAATTGTAAGCCTCCATAGACTTGAAAGAGTTGAATTGTGGAGTTGCCCAAGATTAAAAAGTATCTTCTCTCCTACTATCCTTACAAGCCTCCCAGAAGTGAGGCAACTTTTTGTATATGAATGCGAGGAATGGGAAGGAGTATTTTGTGAAGAATCACTTAAAAACCTTTCTTCTTCTTCTTCCTCCTCTAATGTATGCTTCCCTAAACTCAATGAGATTTCAATAGAGGGCTGCAACAAAGTGAAAAGACTATTATCTTATTCTCTGGCTTCTCATTGTCATTCACTAGAGTATATGATAATACATGAATGCTCTCAACTTGAGAGGCTTGTTGACGGAGACAATGATGAAGAATCAGCAAATGGGGATTGGCTACCACTGCTTCTCAAACTGAAGGAATTAACTCTAGTAATGTTGCCAACATTGAGAGACATTTTCACAGGAGAACTTGAGTACAAGCTGGAATGCCATCATGATAGACACGTAAGTCTTATGTAAAATCAATGCACTATTTTATTTTTTTAAAATTTAAGGTATGCATGCTCTTGTTTTTAAGAAAAAGATATATCTTAACAATAATAGGCAACAATTAATGTATTTCATGAAGGGCTAAATAGCAAATTGACCCCTAAACTATAAGTTTAAGAATGTTCAGAAATCTAAACTCATTTTTTGTGCAATATTTTCCTTCAACTTTTGAAATTAATGCAATATTGCCTCTGCCATTAATAAATATTAAATTTGACTGCTAGCTAACTGAAAATTAGATGAAAAGACCCAAAACCTTTTTTTATAATTTTAGATCTTTTTATGTAATTTTTTGATCAACTACCAGTCAAAATTAATATTTGTTAATGATAGGGGCAATATTATACTACTATCAAAAGTTGAAGGGAAAAATTATATCAAAAATAAGTTTAAGATTGCATACACTCCTCGACATATAATTTAGGGGTTAATTTACTATTTAATCATTTCTTGAAATTAATAAAATAATTTAACAACATATAGTTATAATAATAGATATTGAATAATCATGCAACAACAAAAGTAATATTTGCAAGTTATACATTTTTCCCCACATTATTATTGTTGTAACTATGAAGTTGTTATATTACAATATTAAAAAATATGTGAGATTGTTTGCCAAAAAAAAAATATGTGAAATTGATTGGGTGTAATTTCTGGTGAGTGTTACAAAGGTCATGTTGTCGTTTGGATGTTTTTAAGAGGTTTTTTATCTTTCGTTCACTCTACCTCTTTTTTCCCTTGTTTTTGAAATTGGCATGTTTACTTTTTAAATTCATTTAAAAAATTTCTGTTTACTATATATTTGTAGCAAAAATATATCCTCAATAACAGGCAATAATCATTTCAATATTTATTTAATGTTTTTGCATACAAAATTTAACGTTCCCACTTTCCAGTACTGCTGCAAGGACTGAGTCAAATTTTATGTTTGTATTATTTGTATTAGTAATAAAGGTTGTCAATGAACGAAATAACTTTTTATGTTATAGTTTTTTGGCACCAGTGAGCTCTTCATGATTGAACTAAAATGTATTTATTCAAGACTTCTTGAAATAAATCAGTGTGACTGTGGATGCATATCTGTAATCTGTAATATATATATATATATATATATCCACGTTTTGCGCTTGATAATATATGAATGTCTAACTAAATAAAATTCATCATGCTGAGATTCTTTTGTTACAATTTTAAAATGTGAAATTAATAGGGCCTAAGTAGTAATGTTGCAGCAGCATTCTAACATTTGATGTGAGTCATATATTGACCATCGTTTAGATTGCCATCTAATCATTGAATACATTTACTATATAGAAAAAGAAGAATGACAGTGTAAGGCCAAAGGTGTTGAATTCAGAATTATGTTCTATACATTTAATGGATCTGCCGGAGTTGGAATTTATTTGGAAGGCCCCCACTCAAATTATAAGCCTCCATAGACTTCAAGAAGTTAAATTGTGGAGTTGCCGAAGATTAAAAAGTATTTTCACTCTTGCCATAATTACAAGCCTTCCAAAGTTGAAGAAACTTGGAGTAAAAGCATGCGATCAATGGGAAGGAGTATTTTGTGAAGAATCACTTCAAAACCTTTCTTCTGCTTCTTCCACGGTTTGCTTCCCCAGCCTTGAGAGAATTGGTATATATGATTGCAACAAAGTGAAAAGGTTGTTTTCTTATTCTCTAGCATCTCAATGCCCTTCATTAAAAAAAATAATTATAAATGACTGCTCTGAACTTGAGTGGGTTGTTCAAGGCTATGAAAGTGAACAAGTTACTGGTCATGATCAGAAACTATTTCCTAAATTGAATAAATTGGATCTCAGGAGGTTGCCAAAGTTGAGAGAGATTTATACAGGTTATGAATTCAATCACGTATCTGGTACTATGAGTATACAAGATTGTCCAAACATATACAACATCCCATTATAATACAATGCCTCATCAGGTACCTACCTTCACTCTTTCTAAATATGCAACCAAATATTAGTTGAACACACTTTTATTTTTAATCAATGAAATATTTTTGTGCATTACAATTTCTATCACTCGGTCAAATACCACACTTTGAAGTTGCTTGTTTACGATAATTGCCCACCCTCCCCAACTAATAAAAGGTGTTGTTTTACCTTCCATTTTGATACGCACACACACACCCCCCACCCCACTCATTTTTTAAGAGAAATTTGAATCATTCCCAAAAGGTTTTGGTGTTGTATTAATATTACACGTTCAAAAATTATATAATTCAAAATAATTAATTTTTCCATTTACAAATTTTTAACTCAATAGTCTCATCAACATAAATAGTTAGCTCTAGTTTAATCCACATTGTCTGATGACAATTTTAAAAAAATTCATAAAATAAATAAAGTTGTTAGTTTTTATTTTGTCTATGTACCATTTTGATGTGATAGTTAAGCTGTTAATTTATTATTTTTTTCAGACTTGGAGATCAAATCTGAAAGTCAAGGATATAAGAGGGATAACGAGCTTTGGATCTTTCGAAGGTTTTCATTTGTAGTTGCGTTTCACCAAGTGGTGTATGTGAAGATGTCTTTGATTTGTGTCAGACTGTTAGTGTATTGAAGATTATACAAAAACTAAAACAATGCATGAAAGATTGGATTTATCTTTACTTTCTTTTTTTTTTTGAGCGAAATTAGATCTATCTTTACTGAAGTTGTGTTTACTTGAGATGTGCTGGTGTTATATAATTAAATTGAAGATTGTGCCCAATATAATAGTTGCGTGGCTTGTCAAGACTTCTTTATTTTATTTGAAATACTTTCACGAGTGCAGAAAGTACATTTATCACTTCTTAAAATTAACTTTTTCGCACCAGTTCTTGAATGTGGTATAGAATCAATAATGTTAAAATTGAAGACTTTTAACGTTATAGAGCCTATGTTAAAAGTGACTGTAACTTGAAGTTAGAAAACGGACGGGTCCAGCTCACATGAGCCTAAACTCTAAAACTCGATTTTCTTAAAAATGCTTTTTTTTTTAGATCTGACCTTTATTTAAAGGGCTCAAGCCATAAAAATTAAAATTATAGAATCAAAGCATGAGCTTAAGTCCAAGACATTGCTAGTTGCATCTTCGTCTTTGCCACCATTCCACCGGTGCTTGAGCTTGGTTGAATAATCACAGAATCAAAGCTTGAGTTTGGCCCCTGTAATGATTTCATTATTAGTTGCTCTCTAATCGGAGCTTTCATGCGCAACTCTTTAAAGGGTGACTTTGGTCCTGTAATAACATATAATTTATGAGGTGCATAGAATAATTTTAATACAATTCCCCACATTAAAGTCAACAGCAAAATAACATGATTTAGAATTTTTAACAAGCTAAACTAGGCATGTGAACTCCACTACAAACAACTCAAACTTAAACTGGATGAAAGGCAACAAAGAGTAACCTTTGGCTGCTTTCGAATGAAAAGCTTCAGACAATCCAGCTTCTCTTCATAGAATTTCCTTAATTGATGATTCCAAGGACAAGGCTTAAGATGCTTGTCCAAATGGTGTTGAAGCTTGCGTTCTCATCGAGTTTAGAAATCAGGAGCATGACCTCCTCTCAAAAACTGAATTCTCTAAACTCTTATCAGACAGTAAAAATGTAAACAGAACAGCATCTTTATTTTTCTTTTGTAACATAGCACCATATAAAGCAGAAGAAATTAGCAGTGTGGCTCACCCATGGTCAATTACAATGATATCTGTTTGGTGAAATAGCCATTCAATTGTCCAAGATATGAACTTCTTCCTGAAAGAACAGATTCTTATATGACTTGAATGATGAAGTTCCCGCCTTGGCAAACTTAACTAATTGAATAATCTAAAGTCCAAACAACTAAGCAGAGATAGGGGCATAGCAGAGAATCAGTCAATCAGATAGAGAATAATCAATTTTAACCAGAAGCAGTTGAGATCAGATAAGAATCAAAGACTTAGAGGCGAGAGCAACTGAAGTCAAGATCGAGAACCATGACAGAGGCAAGAACGACCACCCACAGTTCTCTATCTAGAGGAGTCCGTCAAGAGACCGTCGCCGATATCCAGCCAGCCAAGAAGTGAGCATAACGCCGACAATCTGAAATCATGAGCGAGGGCCAATGGGCGAGAGTACTGTGACTCCCTCGTCGAGATTGAGATCCGACATTGTGAGGCCGAGAGGGGGAGAGGCTGAGTTGTAGAGATCGTGATTCATGAGGCCGAGAGCTAGAAGAAGGAGAGTCAGAGTCGCAAGTCCGAGATGAAGAGAGAGGAGAGGCTAAGATGAAGAGGAATCGCAACTCGCAAGCTGCAGTGTAGCTTAGGCTTTCTTTTCCTCTCCGGACGGTGCGTTTTGAAATCAAGGTGGAGGGGCAACAAGAGCCTGTTTGGTTCAAGGGAAGGGGAGGGAGGGGAGGGGGGAAGGGAGGGGAGGGGAGCTCCCCCCAATTTGGAGGGGAGGCTTTGGAGGGGAGGAGAGGGGAAAATTTTAAAAATTTTCCCTCCCCTCCCCTCCCCTCCCTTTCATCCAAACACTCCCTAAAAGAAAGAGAGAGGAAATCAGGCCTTGCGGGTTGCCCCAGCTGAGACCCATTTTTTCAAGATTTATTAAGATCAGGTTTTAAAACCTCATTTTTTTAAAAATAGCTAATTTTTTAAATTTAAACTTCTATAAAAATAAATTTAAATAAATGACCCTTCAAGTTTGATTTTTATTTTCAGTTCTAGTATCACTCATACCAAAATATATATATATTCTTTATATTATATTTTGATTATCCTCTTTCACCTCTTTGATTTCATAAACTTCTAAAGACAATCAAAAACCAAAAACGACAGATAACAAAAAATGAACCAATAGTTTTAAGACTTTTTATTGAATTCTAATCAATCCAAATACAAAACTACATTTAAACTCCAAAACTTATTACGCAATTCCAACACAATACTCATTAGAATAACCTAAACCAAAAACTTACACTACGACAAAAAAAAAAAGAGCTTTTCAAAGTAATTATTTTTACTCTTTCCAAACATTTGGAAAAGGATCCAAAAATAAAGGAATGCTTTTGAAATGAGCCTCTAAAGTCGGCCTATGAGAGAGTATTTTGACTAAAAACACTATGTAGGCCTATCATTCAAGGATCTAAAGGAAAATATCATGCAAGGATCATAAAAGTAATTTAATATTAAATAAAGATTAAAAAATTTTAAAATATCATTACAAAATTAGGAAACTGATTCGAAAATAATTTAGATAGGAATAAATTATAATACCCCTACTTTTATTTAAAAATAACTTGTCAATTGAATAATTTCTTGTTAAATGCAAATAAGTATTTGTTAATTAATGAATGATTACTTGTTGAAGCATGATTTACATTTATCCCTTTCTACAACTAAATTCTTTCAAATTCTTGAATTTGTCAATTAGTGAATGGCTTCTTATTAAATAAGAGTATATATTTGTTAATTAATGCATGGTAATTTGTTGAAACATGATTTATCTTGTCCTTTCCTATAACCAAATTCTTTTAGTTTACTGAACTTGTCAACTAGCGAACAATTTCTTATTAAAAGCGAATCGATACATGTTAATTAACAAATAGTTATTTATTGAAGCATGATCTACAATTATTCCTTCTCACAATCAAATTCTTTCATATTCTTGAACTTGTCAATTAGCTAATAGTTTCTTGTTAAATATAAATAGATACTTGTTAATTCATAAATAACTCTTGTTAATTAAAAAAGGATAGAGGTATTACATTCTTTTCCTGTCTAAATTTATTTTCAAATCAATCCCCTGATGTTATAGTGATCTTTCATAATTTTTTTGATTCTGGATTAATATTACATATCATGGGTGGTTCTTGAATAATATTTTCTTTTTATATAAAGAAACACTACCATATAGTAGGCCTACAATAGCATTTATGGCATAAGCCTACCCTACGGGAGCCTTTTTTGGGTACCTTATGAGAGAATTTGTTACCAGAAACATTCATGTAGGTTTAATTTTTTTAAAAAATAAACATTTATTTTTCTCATGCCAACTTCATATTTAATTTTAAATGTTTTGATAATTTAAATACACAATATTTTTCATCAAAAAAATCATAATAAAAAACATATGATATACTAATACAGGAAATTTTATTTATACAATTAATATAAGTTAATAAACAATTTCAGATTATGATGAGGGAAATTCTGTGTGTGATCGAGCTACCGCCTACCTAGCGACATAAATAACAATATTGATGCTGATGAAATAAAATGCAACCAGAACTTAAAAAAGCCCATTAACAATGCAGATCAAGCCTGGCAAAGGTAGGAAACTTGGATTTAAACTACGCGTCAGATGAGAATGACAATGCCCACACAAAAAATATCTAACCATTATCAAGAAAATGATTACCTTTTTTTTTTTTTCCTTGACTTTGATGAAAGCCAAATTGCTGAATTTGATGGGTACAGTGAGTAAGTCTTTGATTGATCACGTGAATAACCTTAAAACTGTGTTTGATACTTTGAAAAAATCTAAGCTATATACTAATTTTTAAAAGTGTTTTTTTGCATAAACTTTGTTATCTTTTTTGGAATTTATTGTTGGATTATAAAAAATCCGTGTGGATAAGGAGAAAGTTAAAAATATTTGTGAATGGCCAACCCCTAAAAATGCAAGCGAAGTGAGAAGCTTCCATGGCTTAGCAAACTTTTATAGGAGATTTGTTAAAAATTTCTCTACCATTGCTGCCCTTCTTGATGAACTTGTTAAGAAGAATGTGAATTTCACATGAGGTGAGATGCAAAGTGTAATACACTAAATTTTAACACTTATTTTTTTCGCAAGTTAATAGTTTGATAAACTATTTTAATAATTTTAAACTGTTACCATGATAGGAAAAAAAGAGTTATAAAAACATTTCATAAATAGTCTACCATGATAAAAAGGGTCTATCATGTTATAAAAATTCAAATATAATAAATTTACTTTACCATAGTAATTAAGAGAAATAGTTATTAAATATTTCAAGTGTACACCCTGTTATAATTTCAAAATCATGGTCACATAAGCAACAATTCAAAAACTATGCTTCTACTATAAATACCCAACTTGGGCCCAATTATACTTTTTCAAACAATAGTTACCACCAAAAACTATCATATAGGGGCATACTTGATCGAAATTTTACTTCACAAATACCCAGGGCCACGAGAGATAGACAACATTCTCTTGGCATATGAAATACAATAATTTATAAATAAATTCCACATGCTCAATATATATATATATATATATATCCATCCTAGGTTGGCATAATATATGTCATTAATGAAAATAAAGAGGCTAAATTAGAAAACTGTGTCTCATACATTGAATTATGCCTCAAGTACTCTTCGATCGAACTCGCTCCTAAAAATTTAATAACCACGAGGAATAAGACTTAAAAGTCCAAATAACCAAATATTAATATGTAATATTGTACATGAAGCAGTTAATCATGCGATTGCTAAGTAGGCAAATAAAACAACAATCCAAACAATTATTTAATTAGCGTAACTACACTTTATATTCCTCCTCACACCCTGCTCGGACGTCAAGTCACCCAGCCAAAGGTGAGTTGAACCAACCTACAAGTCACATAATGGTTTCAATGAGAGCTTATCACATGGTAACTCAACCATATAAAAATTCTCACTGAACAATTTTCAATATACTCCGACCAGTCATGCATTTATAACAATAGAACAAAAATCATTTAGCAGATTTTTATATCAACCAGACAATTTATCTCATGTTTTCAGCAATGTCAATATTCACAAAATAGTCATAATATAAATTTAAGCCACTTAGCAATTATTTTCGAACGAAAATATTCATATATAATATTTCTCAACAAAAAATCAATATTTTTCAAATAACAAAACAAATACACAATTAACCACACACACATATACTATCATATATTAATAATGGTTATCTCGTATCTTGGACAACATATTCCCCTGCACAACACTTCTTTCACCACTCTCTTGGACAACACACTCTACACAATTATTTAATAATATATGTATAATATTAATTTCATAATATTAAATGTTAATTTTATATTGAATTAATAAATAATTCTAATTTAAAGAGTTAGAAAGTTTAGGCCTAATTTAGATATTAACACTAATTCAAACTTAGTGCCTCATTTAATTTTCTAAATTCCTTTATGAAATTCTCATACCTCAATAGACTATACCTAGGTCTTAAATCAATCATAATATCAAAATTTCATCAATTTGTTTTCCAAAAATTCGTCCAAAAATAAATTAAAAATTTAAAAATTACCCTCAAGCCTCAAATCATCATTTCATAGCCTCAAAAAAATTTATTTATATTTAAATATATATCTAATAATTAGAAACATATCCCAATATCTCAGATCTAACATAAACTCAATTATATAGGTGTAGAATTTAACTCAGATTCTCAAATCTAAGTTTTAACCTCAAAGAAATATTCTATAATATTTATTATACCTCCAGCAATCTTAACATTTATTTTTCAATCATCATAATCTCATAGTAACTATCCTATAGAAAAATTCTAATCAAAAAATTTTCTTTATACATCAAAATAATACTACTGTTAGATAGTTCTAAATAAGTAAAAAATATTTATGAAGAGACCTTGAAATATAAAATTCATTTTCCACACCTGAATAATCTAAAAATTTATAACCTTACCTGAATAAAATAAATAATGCTGTGTAAAAGTTGAAATGGAAAGAAAAAAGAGAGGAAGAAAACTGTGTGAAAAAATGAGAAGGGAAGGAGGGTATTTATAATAAGACGTGGGTCCTACAGTCATTTTATTATTATTATTATTATTATTATTATTATTATTATTATTATTATTATTTTTTTTCAAACTAAGGGAGCAATTTCAAACTAAGGAAGCAAAAATTCCTAACCACTTTTCGGTGGCTTGACTTTCCTTTTTATATATATATATATATTAATTACATTATAATTTAAATAAATATCTTTTGTATGATTCTTAGCCTAAATTTAATTCATATTTGAATACCTAGATATGTGATTAACTCTAAATAACCTAGAATATAAATTTATTTATTCTAAACCTCAAAACAATATGAATTCTTAATTTTGAATACTCAACAAAAATTTAAATTTCACAATTTATTTATTATCTAAGGATTAGGATGTTACACAAAGAAAGAGCTTTCCAAACCCTAAATGATAAATTGACTAATCTCCCTTTACTTGTTTTGTCTAATTTTTATAAAGCATTTAAAATTCAATGTGATGCTTTTGGGATTGGTATAAGTGCTATTTTAATGCAGCATTCTAAGCCCATATCTTACTTCAATGAAAAGCTACATGGTGTGGCTTTAAATTATTTCACATATGATAAAGAGCTCTATGCTCTAAAGAGGGTCTTCAAAATGTGGCAACACTATTTATGGCTTAAGTAATTCATCATTCATTCTAATCATTCTAATCATGAACAAGAGACATGCTAGTTGGATGGAGTTTATTGAGACCTTTAGTTATGTGATTAAGCATAAGCAAGGAAAAAAATGTCGTTACCGATGCCCTATTTAGGAGGTATAACTACTTTGCTATTTGCATGCTCAATTACTTGACTTCGAGATTCTAAAAGATCTTTATAAATTTGATTTTGCTTTTGAAAATATTTGAAAATCTTGTGAAAGTCATGGATCTAGAAATTGCTTTATATTTGATGGATTTCTTTTTAAGAAAAATAAATTGTGCATTCCTATTTGTTTTATGCATGAGTTCCTTACTAAGGAAGCACATGGTGGTAGTTTGATAGGATACTTCGGTATAGAGAAAACTTTGACTATTTTGTTTGATCATTTCTTTTGGCTTCATATGCGGAAAGATGTCATATATGTTTGTGATAAATGCATTAAATGTAGACAAGTAAAATTTAAGGTTCAACCTTATAAACTTTACTCTCCTTTACCTGTCCCCTCTCACCCTTGGGAACATATCTCTATAGATTTTGTAATTGAATTGCCTAAATCTTCTGTAGACAAAAATTCCATATTTGTTGTTGTTGATATATTCTCTAAAATGACACACTTTATTGTTTGTGCTAAAACGAATGATGCTGTTAACAATGATGACTTATTCTTTAAGGAGATTGTTTGTTTCCATGGTTTACCTAAGACTATTGTGAGTGACAAGGATGTGAAGTTTCTTAGTCATTTCTGATATACCCTATGGCATAAATTGGCAACTAAGTTACTTTTCTCTACTATTGCCAACAGAATTATGACAACATTGCTAAGAGTGATAATTTAAAAGAATTTGAAGAATTGAGTGAACTGTTTACCTCATATTGAATTTGCTTATAATAAGGCTGTTCATTCTTCTACTTCTTATTCTTTATTTGAAATTGTTTATGGTTTCAATCCATTGTCTCCTATTGATGTTTTATCTTTGCCTTTTTTGAGCGTGCTAATATTGATGGCAAGAGAAAAGATGAGTTTGTGCAGGACTACATGCTAAGGTTGGAGAAAACATAGAGCAAAAGAATGAGCAATATGCCAAGCAACTCAATAAAGGCAAGAAACATATGATCTTTGAGCTCGAAAATTGGGTTTAGTTACATTTAAGGAAAGAGAGACTTCCTAGTCAAAGGAAATCCAAACTTTAAGCTTGAGGAGATGGATCTTTCTAAGTTTTGGAAAGAATCAATAATAATGCTTATAAGATTGATTTTCCTAGCTCTTATGTCAATGTTAATGTCGCATTCAATGTTTTGGATTTATCTTTACATGATTCTATAGATTTGAGGACAAATCCTTTCCAACTGGGAGGGAATGATAGACCCCATGGCATGGATGACATGGCAATGAAGCTTGAGGATGACAAGCATGAGCATGCGGTATGAAAGGAGTCAAAGGCAAGGAGCAAGGAGCCCAACACTTCTAATTCAAGATGCCTAAGGACCCTTTACAATATGTTGGAGGCCCAATAATAAAAGCTTGAACTAAAGTCGTGAAGCAAGTCTTGTTCAATCTTGTACAAGAAAGTCCAAGAGCTTGGAGAACATTGGAGCACACCTTTCAAGCCCAAAGGAAAGTATCTAAGCATGTATAATGTACTTACGATCTAAATCCATGAAGAGTTAAGCTTGAAAGGTGTAAACCCAAGCCTAATGTAAAGAAGACTACAAGTAGAGCCTTTTGCAAGTAAGGAGGTATGAAACCCTGGTGAAGAGGTCAAGGGTGGCATGATTTTGAGTCCTTTATGATCCCTTAATTGTCTCCTTAATTGTTTCCTAATTTGGTGGTCCTTTGACTTGACTTTCTTTTTTAAAGAGCAAGACTAGTCATAGTTTCCTATTTTGAGTTTAGTCAAATATTAGGATTAATTATATTATTTTTTAATTTTTATAATCCCATAATTTTAGGATCACATCTCCTAAATTTTATGGCTAAATATTTTCTCCTTTATTTTATATTATTTTTATTCCCTTTTTATTATTATGAAATTAAGGTTTTAATTTTAGTAAATAGTCTTTGTTATAAGCCTATATATATTAGGCTTGCTCCCTCTTGTAAAAAGGAAGAGAATGTTGGGTATGGCAACACACCCAAGAGGAGGGTAACTTGGGTATTTAAGAAATTTTTAATTCTTTGAAAACCTTTTTCAATAAAACTACGTGTAAGGGAGAGTTTGAGTAAATTCAAGTTCTAAACTCTTATTGTAAGAATGTTAAAGTAATTTTCACAAGCTCAGTATGTGTAAAATTAATTTCTAAGTGAAATTTTAAGTAAGAGCATGTAGATATATCAAATTTAATTTTATATACTAATATATAGCATTAACTAAGGTTGCTGGAAATATAAAGTGATAAGGGAAGAGAGAGTACAAACTATGATTTATCCTGGTTTAGCTTCATTACTTGAGCCTAGGTCCAGTCCCTAAGAAGTCACCTAAGATTTCTTCACTATAACACAAGTTTAAGTAGATGCTTGCCACCTCAGTACAACCATAAGTTTAATTCTGTCACTCGTAAGCCTTTATAGCAACTCACTTTACTAGTGAGCTTCTTTTCCTAAGAGGACAACCTCTCTTGATTACAAGGAAAATATCTTCCTCACCTTTACAATGATTTTGAATATGTGAATTACTCAGTCAAAACTCTCTCTAAGATCAATGATGAGTATAATGAAGCTGTAATACTCAAATGATGAAGATATAGAAGATATTAGCTCAAGAACAATGATTTTCATATAATAAGAATAATATGAAAATGAATTTTATAGTTTGATGATTTTTGAGCTTAAATCACTTGCTAAGATAAGTTTGGAGTGTTATATTTATAGCTTATGAAATGAAATAAGTGTTGGAGACATAATATGAATGTTTATAGCCGTTACACAGTGATTATAGTTATTGGTGACATTTCACGTGTGAAAAAAAACTCATTCATGTGTGAAATAGCAATTTCACAAGCACAAGTGACAAATCTTGCTTGAAACATGACAAATCACACTTGAAACGTCATGTGATATTGCATAGGTGACAAATCACATATGGACAATAGTGATTCACGCTTAAATTGGATCATATAAGCTATTGAGTGAAAATAAGGCTTCTGGGTGATGTTTCACGCATGCATGGAAAGTAATTTATGCTTGAATTGCACGCTAAAGCATTTTGAGGACATTTCACACGTGTGTCCCTCTTTCATTCACGCGTGATTTGAAGGGTTCCACTGCATAGAAATTTATAAGGTTATAGCTCTCTTGATACAACTCTAAATCTAACAAACTATATATCGTTGAAAATTTCTTGAAGTCTAGTTTTCAATAAAAGAATTTTTACACTTAAAGTCAATGTAACTTTTGAGATATGATTAAAAGAGTGAATAAAGGTCAACTCTAAATGCTATGCAAAATCAATATCTCAATACTCGACTTCTAAAATTCATATCTTTCTCAATAAAACTTCATTTTAAATAAGTAAACTATCACTAAAAAGCTGTTAGAGTCTATTTTCAAATGAGATATGTTTCTCATTAAAATGATCTATGTAGTGAGATAAATAATAAAAAATATGACCAGAGGTCAAATCTGATTTTTTGCACAAATAACACATACCTCTTCTCTTAGTTTTGTAATTATCAAAACATATGTTTCAACAAAGAAGTTAAATAAAATTATTCATTTTAGAATTTATAATTCTTATGAGTCTTAGTACATTATGGTGGCATCCCGTGTGAGAAACAGACGTGATCAAGAGCAAAATCAACTCTTGTAGTGTTTTCGAAGGGTTGAGGTTCCAAGAAATAAGTGCTCTAGAGAATCTTCTCCTTGATCATTATCCCTTTAATTTTTTTTCATTTCTTTCTTTATTTTCTTCATAAATATCGTTCATTTTTTTTTGTTCTTGTATTTTTATTGTATTTCAGAATTCTATCCCTAAACTAACATGATTTTGCTTTTGCATCCTCTATCAAAATAGTTTAGAGATAAAAATGCTCTTTAATCCTAAATAAATTCTAAATAATGTCATGTGGAAAGAAAATGCTATTTTGCAATAGTCAAATATTCGAAATTTCTAGATAATTTTTAATGAAGATTTATACTACTCATGACCAATTAGTGTATGAGTTTCGAACTATAAGTTTGAAGTAATGCATCAAGGAATATAGGGGCGGAACCTACATTCACATTTTGGGGGGTGGGGGATTTTTAAAAGTAATATTTGTTGGTCTATATTTTTAAATTTTTTAAAAATAATCTTACTATCTAAACGTAAGATAATAATTATCTATAATTATAAAAAAATTAAAATATTTAAATTAAAATCATATATTTAATATATTAGTTTTAAGAAATATAAAAAATATGTAAGAAGTTTATATTTATAATGTAATTTTATATTTTTCTGTTAATTGATAATTTAAATAAAAGATTAGGATATTGGTCAAAAAAGGATTAGGATAAATCTTTAAGTTTTATAAAACATTAATTTAACTTTTTGATATATTTAACATACATGTGATAAATACTATATGCAATTTAAAGAATAAAAAATAAAGTTATTCAAGTTTTTTTAATAAACTTATTTTATACCTTCTCCACAATATAGACATTGATAGTCACCTCATGATTTAAAAAATTTAGTTAAAACTTTATTATTCTAAAAATTTGTACATATTATTACTGTAAACCTTATTATTACTCTCATTAAATGTCTTATATTATATAACAATTAAAATTTTAACGGACCATTTTTTTCAAAAGAAATAATAAATGAAATAAGAATATTTAATAAAATTATTAAGACTAAATAATGTGTCTTATGTTTTTTTTACTAAATAAAACTTCTGAAAAATACCTTATATTATGAATTGGAAGGAATAATATCTATTATAGTGTATTAACAAAATAATATTATGTGTGTATGTGTGTGTGTATTTATGCATGTACATATGTATGTGATGTGCATGGGTGGGGTATATTAAAGTATTTTTTTTTTTGGGTACTAGACAGCCCGATATCTTGAGGTATCTTGGATTCATTGCCGCCCCAAACTAAATTTGGACCCCCATGTTGGAGATTTTACAATGGTTACAAATACCAATGGAATGATTTCTTTGAGGTCGTTTTAATTATTACGTCTATTACTCTCAAGGGTTCGAACTTTCACCTTAAGAAATGTCAATAGTGGCTCTTGCCAACTTTTTCGAACGTGCATTGGTTAAAGTAATTTTTTTAATTGGGAGGGGAACCAAATTAAAGTTCAAAACCTTATTAAACATAACAATCCAGTCTTTGCTGCATACCTAAAGTCGGTCAAGTTGGGAATGGGCCGTGGGGAGCTTTCAGCCGTGGCCCCCTTTAAACTCACTTGGGTCCGCCCCTGACGGAGATCAACAATAATTTAAATACTAAATACAAATTTATTAATATGGACAAGTGGTGGAATTTTTAGAATGCTAAATATCTAAATCTGAATAATGCTCATATTACTGAATGAGCCACAATGGGCTGTTTAATACAAATCACGGGACCTGATGCCCATCGTTCTCTATATCAACCTGGACTATAAGCTAGACTTATATAGGTAAGGCCACGCAACAAAACAAGAAAGGAAGTAAACAAATACATATCACGCATGGGCCAAACATGAAGTACAGCACAAGCCCAATAAACTAAACACAAAAACCATAATCTATATTTAACTCTCAACAGGAATAAACCAAGAATGCAAGTTTGGTTGACTATAAATGAACCCACATTGAAAAAGTATAATGCAACAAGTTGACAAGATTAGAGAGAAAAGGTACACCAAGTATTCTTAATTAATAACCTAGCTTGTAGTTGTATGATTTCCAAAAATAAGTATAAATTATTAATGGTTAGTATGTTGTTGTAAGTTTGCCAAGAAAATATATATGGTTGCATGTATTGTGTGTAGAGATGAATATGCTCTTTAAAATTCTAAATAACGTCATCGATATTTTTTTATAATGAAGATTCTAAATAGCATAAGTGTGTGTTGGGCTAGACTTGTCAAAGGAAGAAAAAGGTTTAGTAGCAAGAAAAATATTTTTCAACAAACACTGCAAACCAGTCTTGAGTTCATCAGAGCATATTGGTATAGTCATCAGCAAAGGAAACATAATACCTATAAACCTTATGAAAAAAAAATGAGGGCCGGACCCCATAAAACAAGAAATAAAGGAGCAAGGGAACAATGGGAGGAAGGGGGATAGGGAGTACATGGCTTTTGGATGTGTTACAAGCAAAAATAAAAGAAGATGATGCATAAACGAAGTAAGGAAGAGAATATTTGGCTAAAATGTGCTGAACACAGTCTTGTAAAATGGATCAAGCCTCGCATGCCATGGTTCTTTAGATGCTTTGACTCCAAGACAAGCTGCAAGAACTAATTGAGAGGGATTTTATTATGATTTAAAAAAAAAAATTGGATACACAAAGGGCAGCTAACTAGCTACTAAAACCAAACCAGTAGTGTTGATCCAGCGAACATTGAAATTCACGCGGGTCACTAACATTAGGTGTCATTTTAATTGGCATCAAAATTGCCCTTGTCCGCAATCGCTCGTACGTCATCTTCCTAAATATTGTTAGCTAGCTAGCCAGGCACCGCCAACTAATATTTTAATTGGGACTACAGGCGCATTCTTTCACGTTTTTTTAAGTATGAGGTGCGTTTCATAATTTTTTTTATGTTTAATATCCGACATTTGATAGAGTATTAATTATTTTTTTAATATTACCTCCATTTGAAATTTATTAACTATGAGATAAGTATATGTAAATTTAAAATTTCTTTTTATCTAACTAGGAGTTGAATTATTCAAAGTTTATTCTATTCTCAAACAAAATTAATAACTTAACTACCTCTTCTTAATTCCAGTGAGAGGTAATTAGAAATGTTTTATAATAAAGATTGGAGAGAGTATATACGATGATCCAATGCTATTAAGATTGAAATTGTCTATTGAATGACATTGGTAGGATGAGAGCATGCATTTGGGTATTGCTTCCTCTATTATTAAATCCTTTCCTTATTTAAAAAAATAAGGCATTTTTTTTAGAAAATATTCAAAAATATAAAACATTTTAGATCTTTCAAGATGCAATTGATAAGGTTTTTTTAAAAAATACTTTTAATTAGGGACATAATTAATAAGTTTTTCTAACTGAAACACTATATTTAATAAGGATAAATATAAAACCATTGTATAATTTTAAAAATAATTAATTAACTTATTATGAAATATAATTTAATTAAAAATGTCTTATAATATTAAATGGAGTGAAAATTAGTATCAGTCAACTGATCAAGCATAAAAAAGGTGGTTATATGTCTGATTTTTTTTTCTTTCCAATTTTGCTTATCCTCATTAAATAAAGCATGTTGAACATTGTTTAAAAAATCAGATCGACCCGTCGGGCAAAAGCGTACAGAATCAACTTGAAAATTTTAAAAATTAAAAAAAACAAGTGAAATGAATAGAGATAAATATTTATGGTATATTTAAGAGTATACGATGAAATGAGTGTAAAAATTAAAGGAATGATCATTAATTAATAAAATGAAATGAGATATAATGAGATGGAGTGTAACGGAATAGAATTCATTACTTAGAAGTTTTATCAGGGAAATGACCAATTTTATTTAATAATTATTATAAAATTAATAGATTTGAATTAAATATAATTATGTTTTTCAATATTAGGATGAGAGGGAGTGAAAGAGTGAGAGGGGATAAAAAAAATCTTTTATATAAAGCTTATATTTCAAATTTAGTGTTAGAAAGCCTCCAAAAAGAACCTAATAATTTGTCATTTTTTTATGTAACGGATGTTTATTTATAAACATTCACTACTATAAAATAAAAAATCGTGTAATGCTTATTTTTTTCATTTTTATAACATTTATTAATTATTAATTAATGTTGTAAAATGTTGTCCTGCCTAATGCAAACACTCTCACGCGTGAACCGTTACAACATTTTTTTATTTATTTTTAACATATAGGCAGCAATTCTTGAGAAAAAAAAATAGCAGTAGATACCTATGAACTCATATTCCTGAAGAAGCCGAGAAATCAAGCCATCTTAAGAATAAATGATTCTGTAATAAAATTAAAAAAAATGAAATTATGCTTTTCGGAAAATAGATCATAATATAGAAATAGTAATACATCTGAAGTCAATTATAATTAATCTGAAATTAACTTCTACTTTCTATCCTTTTTTTTATTTTGGGAAAATAAATCAAGCCATTTTTAGACGCACTGTATTCTAACTTTCTTTTTTTAAATATATTATTAATCATTTTTATCAAACAAAAAAAAAAGCATCTCAAAGCATCATATCCTTCTTTATGCCCAATAATTTCTATGGCAAAAGGTTCCAATAACCTTTGAACAGTCTATGCTGCTCTTTCCTCCAAAACTGAACTTTCAAAAGAAACTATTAGATTAAAAAGCTGAAAACCCCGGCCCCCACACTGTACAAGAAAGTTATGAGAGGATCTATATGTGGTTCAAAGCATTAAAGAATATATATACAAAAATTAACTTTTTCTGGTATACCACATTAATTTTCCCAGCTATCACACTCTTAATATAAATTGGATTAATTTCCTTTCTCTGCACATCCACAAATACACACTAGAACAAACTCACTTGAATCAATTAAATTTGGCATGAGCGATAAATATTTTCATTATTTAAGTAAGTAGTCAGGAGGTTTGAACTCTAGCTATTGTGTATGTAATAATTTAGTTAGGAGAGATCTATCAATTACTTCCAGTATATTGAAGGAGATATTATCTACTAGTAACAAAATCGGCTTCTTATACTTATATGTGTATATACCAAAACAACTCTTGCTACAAATTGTAGTTTCCTTCCACAATATCCACAGCCACAAGTTAACACACACTAAACCAAACTCGCCAGCCATGCAAGCCTCTTCTCTCTTCATTGCCCATGCCTCCATGGTCCCCAAACCATCTCATTATTCACCTTTGAAAACAAAAAAGAACTACTCATTGCCTCCAGAGAAGATTGAAGTTTTCAAGTCATTGGAGGGCTGGGTTTCAAAGCAAGTTCTTCCACTTCTCAAGCCAGTGGAAGAAAGTTGGCAGCCACAGGACTTCTTGCCCGACTCATCAGGACTAGGAGCCTCTAATGTATTTACTGATCAAATAAAGGAGCTACGTGATCGGACAGTCGGGCTGTCCGACGAGTACTTTGTAGTATTGGTGGGTGATATGATAACGGAGGAAGGTTTGCCACTGTACCAAACCTTGCTAAGCAATGCGGATGGAGTGAGGGACAAGAGTGGATCAAGCCAAAGCCCTTGGGCTGTTTGGACCCGATCTTGGAGTGCTGAGGAGAATAGACATGGCGATTTGCTTAGAACTTATCTCTATTTGTCTGGCAGAGTTGATATGCTTATGATCGAGAAAACCATTCAGTACCTGATTGGAAATGGCACGGTGAGTTATTTCAAATGTATTCTTCTCATACACCAAGAATTTATAATTCTTACCATTTTTTTAATTCAATCCTTTGAAATTAATTAATTATCAATCATGTTTCAACTAGTCTTTTATTGTTTTGGCGATACAATAATAGTAAGCATGCATGTTTGTCTTAAGAAGTAATTTTACTGTCTTTAAATTATTTTAATTTCTTGTATTTTGTCTTTCAAATGTAGATCTTCTCATCCCTCTTCCTCCTTTTCTTCTTCTTACGCCATCTCTACCCTTAAATAGCGAATGAATGGCTTGGATTTAATTGAATTTACAAAACAATTATTATAATATTATTTTAAAAAATATTCAAATAATTTTAAACTATTAAAATCTAACTTGCATGATTTATAACTGTAATAAAATAAATAAAAACTTTAATTAATAAAATATAATTTTAAAAACAGTATACGTACAGCTGTGAAATATGCTGGTTATATGATATTATGATACAAAATAATTAAAAAAACAATTAAATCTGAATCATGCATTCAAAAAAAAATGCAAGAAAATACAAGAAATTATTATGACACTCTATTTTCAAAAAAAATTATTAAAAATAATGACATGTAATATTTTATTTGATTGAATTGGTCTAATAGATATAGGATAGATGATGTGATATTTCTGGCCTTCCACAATTTTGTGTTTACAAAAAGAACATTATTATTATTATTATTATTATTATTATTAATTGGCATGATTGCAGGATCTGGGATTAGCTAGCAATCCATATTTGGGGTTGGTATACACTTCGTTCCAAGAGCGAGCCACCGCTATATCCCATGGCAACACAGCTCGTTTAGCCAAGGAAGGTGGCGATCCAGTGCTTGCACGCATATGTGCCACAATTGCTGCAGATGAGAAACGTCACGAGAAAGCTTACACAAAGATTGTGGAGAAGCTTCTAGAAGTGGACCCCAATGAAGCAATGATAGCTATTGGAGATGTAATGCACAAGAGAGTCACTATGCCAGCTCATCTAATGTACGATGGGCAAGACCCACACTTGTTCCACCATTTCTCTCTTGCGGCTCAACGGCTTGGAGTATACTCAGCCAATGACTACATTGGCATCTTGGAGTTCTTAATCCAGCGGTGGAAACTAGACAAGTTGGAGGGTTTGACGAGTGAAGGTAAATATGCACAGGATTTTGTGTGTGGACTGCCACCTAGGACTAGAAAGGTTCTAGAGCGGACCAATAAGAGAGAATCACTCCTTGCCAAGGTCAGCTGGATATTCAATAAGGAAATATCTATTTGAAATAATAAATTAACTATATTGGGAGTTAGCTCAGAGGTTTTAAGTTTGAATCTTGAATATGCATTTGAAGTGATAAATGGTTAATTAGTATGTTGTTGTAAGTTTGCCAACAAAATATATGTGGTTGTATTGTGTGTAGGAGATGAATATGCTCTTTTTAATAAATGGATTTAAGGGCATTTTTGTCTTTCAATTATGTGCTCAGGAGTGTTTGATATTTTAAACTCACGTATTGATGTAATTTTCCTTTTCAACAATTAAAAATGATGCATTGAGTTAATTTTAAGTTTTTAATTGTTAGTTGACTCAAAAAATTATAAAAAAATCAAAAATTATAAAAAATTACATGTAAAATTACAAATAAATATCCTATAAAAAACTAATACTGATTAAGTCTCATAAATATTATTTTCTAATTTTTTTGGGACTTCATCCGTACTAATTTTTTTATAGGGTATTTATGTGTAACTTTTTAAGTCTTTTTTTAATAATTTTTGTAGTCATTTTTTATAACTTTCTACATTAACCTTTTAATAATGGAGTGCCCAATGTCCTATTTTCAAATTTTGAAAAGGAGAATTAAATTACATGTAATTTTAGAATACTAAACACTCCTAAGTGAATAATTGAGAGGCAAAAATACTCTTTAATCCTAAATAAATTTTAAATAATGTCATGTTGAGTGAGAGTGTTATTTTTTAACAGTCAAATATCAAGAATTTCATAATATTTTTTAATGAAGATTTATACTTCTAACCAACTAGTGTATGAGCTTTGAACTCAGTTTGAAGTAATTCATAAAGGAGTGATACAACAATAATTCTATACTGATAACAAATTTATTAATGTGGACACGTGGTGGAATAAATCAAGAAAACAAATTTGGTTGACTATAAATGAACCCACATTGAAGAAGTATAATGCAACAAGTTGAAGAGATTAGAGAGAAAAAGGTACACCAAGTATTCTTAATTAATGACTTAGCTTGTAGTTATATGATTTCCAAAAATAAGTTTAAACTATTAATGGTTAGTATGTTGTTTGTAAGTTTGCCAAGAAAATATATATGATTGCATGTATTGCGTGTGGAGATGAATGTGCTCTTTAAAATTCTAAATAATGCCATGTGAAACGAGAATGCTATTTTTTAATTGTCAAATATCAGGAATTTCTCGATATTTTTTCAATGCAGATTCTAAATAGTGTAAGTGTGTGCTGGGCTGGACTTGTCAAAGGAAGAGAGAGGGTCAGTAGCAAGAAAAAAAAAATTCATCAAAAAACCGCGAACCAGTCTTGAATTCAAAGCAATAGTAACCATGATAATTAATAGCATATTACAAAAAAAAAAAATACAAAGAATCAAGTGAGGCTCAAGCTTATGGCTGACATGAGGCCGTAAATGAGGCCAACAAGCACAGCCAAAAATCTTAAGAAAAGAATTGTAAAGAGAATGATGGAAAAGTAATTGATAAATTGACTTGTAATTCTGAGATGGTGAAGGCAATCGATTAATAAGATAAACATGCTAAGGAAAATGTATTTACCTAGAATTTTTGAGGAAGAGGAGCAAGTTTTAAAAGAGCCAAACTAGAATTTGTTATATGACAATGTTTTCTCTCAATGGTAGCATTTTGAGCATGTGAATAAGGAGAAGTAATTCTAATGATTCCATGAGATTGAAGAATAGAATGTAATCAAATTCATCACGAACATCTGTTTGGAGGAATTTAATTTTGGTTTGAAAAAGATTTTCAACTTGCTTTAAAAAAAATGAAAAAAAGAGAGAGGTAACATCAGATTTTAAAACTTAAACGAAGAAGAAAGAACCAAGTATATTTGGTATAGTCATCAACGAAGGAAACATAATTTCTTTAACCCTTACGAAGATAAAATGACTAGCTAATGAGGGCCGGACCCCATACATTGGAGAAAACAAAAAATAATAAAGGAGCAAGGGAACATGGCTTTTGGATGATTGTTTGAAGAAATAACGACAAATAGAGACAAGATTGTTTGAAGAAGAAGGAACATGAAATTAGTCAGAGAGTAAGAAATTGCCAGAGTTTGTTGATATATTGTGCTCCATGGTGGACTTTAGGAAGAGTATATCCATCTGTGGTTTGACCTTGATTTCGATCCTTGTAAGGTTATATGAGTGAAGGTTGAGATTAGCAAGGCCGTTGGTCAAGTGATTTTGCAGCTCCAGTGTCAATACAAAGCATCATATGGACCAATGGCAGTATAATTATAATGAGCCTCTGCAACTGATGAAGGAGGAGGAGCTTGGCAGTATAATTTGGTGGACGAAGAGTGTTGGATGACGGAGGTCTAGCATTGAAATGAACAAACATATTTGATAGAAGGGATGAAAACAGAATTAATTAGTCTGATTTAAACGAGCTTCATGCATAAGCCAATAGCTGAGAACATCTTCAGGTGTTAGTTTAAAAGCTCTAGTAGTCAATGAGTCCACAATGGAGTCAAAATCAGAACCAAGACCATTTAAAAGATATGTAATAAAATCAAAATCATCAAACGGTTTTCTAGCAGTGCTAGAAGCTTGAGAGCACGTTTTAAATAAACAATAACAAAGTCTTCCCCCTTTTTAATTAGTTTTCCAATTATGAAGTTGAAGAAAATGATCTTTGTTTTCTGTGCGTCAACAATCTTTCAAATCAAGCCGCATTGAGCATGACGTTTTTGTGTTTAATTAATTGTCCAATTAGAGATTTAGAAAGAGAAGAAATAATCAGAGAGAGAGAGATAATTGATCTAAATGAAACCACTTATGATAACCGATATTTGGTTCACCAGAATCAATGAATCTTGCAGGTAGAGGACAAAACCATAATAAAGAAAGAGTTGTTGGCCATAAAAATAAGGCACCATTTGAGCCTTCCATTTGCTGAGTAAGTTTGACAGAAATAAAATGAGAGGGAAAGAAGAAAATGAAGACGGGGAAGCAATGAGTGGCATATTGGAAGCATTAGAATTATTGGTAGAATTGGGAGGCCATAATAATTTTGATGATTGCTCCGATACCATTGAAGGTTACAGAGAATGAATAGTAGCAGTAATCATTTGCATTGATAATGATATGAATGCTTCACACAAATCAACATAAGCTAAGATAAATGGGCCCAAGATAGTTGGTCTTGATGTTACAGTTGTATCGAGGGCTTTTGCTTCAACACTCCTAGCCAATATTTAGCGTATAAGCTTCGAACTATCAAATTGAAGTAATGCATGAAGGAGTGATACAAAAATAATTCTAACTAATAACAAATTCATTAACACGGACACGTATTTGAATGAACCAAGAATACAAATTTGGCTGACTATAAATGAGCCCATTGAACGAATCGCAAATTGTTACTATGATAACACCATGCATTGAACAAAAATTATGTATTTAACAAAGCATAATGCAACAAGTTAAAGAGATTAGAGAGAAAAGGTACACCAAGCATTCTTAATCACTTAGCTTGCGGTTACATGATTTCCAAAAATAAGTATAATTTTATGTGAATTTTATTTTAAAGATTTTTGGGTTGACGCAGAGATTACATACCTTTTTCAGCAAAAAAATCTGTTGATTTATTACATGTCGTATGATCTTCTCAATTTGCTGTGCAACACCTACTTTTTGAAACTTTAACTTCACCAAAATTACAATGATAATATATAATTAAACCAATATAAATGATTGGGCTAATGGGAGGAGGGTGACAGTAGGCCTTTCTATAGTTACTACAACAAAAAATAGTTACTACAACAAAAAAGCTTTTTGGACCATTTCTTTTTATGCTATCGAAGCATTAGCAAGCGCTCTCCCACCTATGGGAGCCTTTTCTTGAAAGAAAAGCTTCTGTAAGGATATCTACTGGAACTTTTTTACCTATAAATTTTTCTCGTTGGTATCCCTATTGAAGCATTTCTTTTAAGAAATGCTTTCATATAAGACCCACATCAGAGCATTTCTTTTGAGAAAGCCCTCATAAGTTTATTTTTTAAAAAATTAATTTATTTTTTATTCTCTACATGCATTGTACATTGTTACCAATATACAAAAAATATAATTATTTATATAACTAATGAAAGTATACAAGAAATTTCATTATATAAAAAAGTTCAATTAACTAATTTCCAACACTATAGTATACATGATTATAATGTACACTACAATCTAAGAAATTAAAAAACATTTCTGCTCACATGATCAAATAAGTACATCTAACACCATTCTTACTTAGGTGTTGAGTATTCATTCACTTTCTATATGCAAAAAATAAAGAAAAATAATTTAATTAAATCATGAATATCATATTATTATGAATAAACTCATATGTTCAACGTCACTTCCCATACCTATTTGTTCAAGAACTGCAGCTTTATTATCTCTACTTGTAGCAATCATTAAGGAAGCGTTTTAGATAAACTCACCTTTGGTCCACACGCAAATTTCCACCTATGGATAAAGACTTGATTGGACCACAAAACCTTTTTGGACTCACTCTTCCTCCCTTGCTTTACTCATTTTGGACTGA
Source organism: Prosopis cineraria (assembly GCF_029017545.1). Taxonomy (NCBI): domain Eukaryota; kingdom Viridiplantae; phylum Streptophyta; class Magnoliopsida; order Fabales; family Fabaceae; genus Prosopis; species Prosopis cineraria. Next base: position 4,303,076 of record NW_026555334.1, on the reverse strand, counting down.
CCTCGCGTACTTGCTTTTCCCTACTCCACAACCCAACCGAGGGAGAATGCATAGAAGGTAGTTCTAAAAATTGCAACTGAAAGTGGGAGAATGCTTTGACAAAAATAGATATCTACAATACAAGCATCCATATATTGGCTTATATCTTTGTCTATCATTCCTTATCACCCATGCTAAACAAATTCTAAGTATTTAAAATTTATCATTAATTGTGTCAGAGTAAAAAATGTGATGGATCATGAGAAAAAATTACTTTTTTTTTCATGTAGAAGAGAAGAGAAAAAAGGAGTTAAGTAAATCAGAGTAGGCTATATGTTTATTTATACAAAACAAAAGAGTTAACAGCTAATAAATATACTAATTGATTGACAATGATATTAATGGTGATTGATATTAATCATTGATTACCTGCAGATCAATAGATGATTTGCCTTGTATTTGAATGGCTGAATGCTGATCATACCTTTCATTTAGCTGCTGAATACTGAAACTAACAAAAACAGTAACTCATTTGAGTGCCTTTCATTTTCCTTCAAATCAATTAATGCAAAACATCACATAATTAAGTGCACAGTTTTATGTCAAACTAAATATAGTCATGAAATTCTCAGAATCCCGCAGAACCTTCAACAGTGTGGACACTAATACTTATTCATTCATTAACCTTTAAGTTATTAATTAGCATAAAGAACATACTACTAAAAAAACACATACATTACACTTTAAGGTTAGAAATAAAACAAGAATCATGTAGATTCAAACTAGTTGGTCTCAACGGCAGTCAATTTATAATTCTACCCTTTGAATTAATAACAACAGTTACAAAAGCTTTTTATCAACTGGATGAGAAATGTTGTATTATCATATTAAGAAGTTATTAATAAAAAGAACTAAGTTTCTTAATGTTATCCTCAAGCCCTTCTAGGTAATTCAACATCATACCTTCGTAGCAGAAAATAAAATTCAACCAAAATCAATCACATAGCTCATGAACAAGGAAAGGTAACTTCAAGAAGAAACAAATGACAAAAGTATTTTAATTGAAAAACCTCAGGCGTGTCAATTAATTGAAAACTCATGGACCCAAGTCCAAACAAATTCCACCAAAACACACCCAGTGAAAGAACTCGCCTAAACGCTATCATATCCAGCAAGGGAGGCAAAGCATACTGGAGCATGTAGCCATGATGCGGAGGAATGATGGACCTAGACAATGGACTCATGGCAGATGGAGGGCGGATCTGGAACGGAGACTCATGGCCAAGGCTTCAACGAATCTGGACGAATAACATGACGGCTTTAGCAGATGAATGATGACAGCTAGCACGAGATGATGGAGGAAGAACGGCGATTGAAGAAGAGATGGAAGGTGGGCCTTCGTATATGGAAGAACGGCATGCATGTTAGCTTCAGGGAAAGCATGCGACGGAAGTGCGATGACAATGGAGGATGGATGGGTCTTCAAAGATATGAAGGAAGACAGACGCTAGTGGGGCAGGGTCTTTGAAGAGATGAGGAGAGGGAGGGTAGAGTATGGGGGGTTTGAATAATGAATAAATAGTTTTTTAAAATAAAAAAACAATACGAGAGCATTTTACCATGAAAACGTTCTCATAGCTCCATTACCTACAAGAGCTTTTTCTAGGAAAAAGCTCTCGTGGGTGTTTTCAATTTTTCCTATTTTTCTTTTTTTTTTTAAATTATTACAAGAGTGTTTTCTGTAATAAATGCTCCCATATAATAGAATATACTAGAGCTTTTTTTTTGTTTAAAAGCACTTCGGTATATTTCGCCTCGTGATTTAAGAACATTTTTATATAAAAAATGCTTTGATATGGGCGCTTGGGTAACCTCTTTTTATAATAGTGAGAAACAGAAAGAAAAGGCAAGGACAATATAAATGGTAATAGAGCAGACCTCAATAATGAGGCCAGAGTAGTGCTCTATCATATATAGTACAAATGATTATACAAGAGGCAATTAGAGGTTGACACATGCAAAAAAAAATATCTCTATACCGACCATGTGACCTCATATGAAGGAATGTTTCACATACAACAAGATTGCACTATAATACACAGATTATTATGTGTTTAGATTAATTACATGCTCTAATATCGCCCCTCAAATGAGGAGGGCGGTAGGTAACAATCCGAGTTTTGCATTTAAATTTTGAAAACTGAGTGCGAGAGAAAGGATTGGTGAAACAATCAACGACCTGATATTGTGAGGGCACATATCTTATATCTAATTTTCTTGCCAGAATTTGATCATGCACAAAAGGATGTTTATCTCAATATGTTTCTTTTGGCATGTTGAACTGGATTTAAAGCAAGAGCTTTGGCACTGATATTATCGCACCAAATAAT